>NW_027192376.1:140225-280240 GCF_041956635.1 Thermomyces lanuginosus | reverse complement strand
AGTAAGCCCTCCTTTGCATTCGAAATGAACGCTACAGAAGTGGCGTCAACTCCGTCAAACCAACTTGGATCGGTCTTTGCCGAGAACGAAAAGTGGGATGTGCTGGAGATCGCGGCCAGAACCTACCTAGATATTGGACCCTAGAAGACTAGAAAAACATTATCCGTCCGATAAGATCTCAGTCATTGCTAGCCAACGCCGAGTCACCCAGCGACTCGGACGCACACCATTGGAGACGAACGATCCCACTGGTATCCAGCGACCCTGAAAGGGCGCCTAAAATTCCATGTTTTGGGGTTGTTTCTCATATATGGTAAGAAGGGACCTTGCCACAGCCAATTGACCTCGTTGATCTTAGAGCAGCGTCGAGATCCTGGGCACAATCATATCGATTACGCCTACCAAGATCGATTGCATCTAGTGTTCCATGTCTTGAAAAGGGATGCAACATCTGCATTCAAGAACCTTGGGTGGCCGCCGAAACAACGACGCAGAATCACCCCGCATATGAATGCTGCTCCCCAGTAGAAGCTTGGAATGACCCAGACACTCTGATGGAAGCCGGCCGAGAGTCCTCATGTACACTCGCAGGACCGCCGCTCTCCGCGTCAGCCAGCACAGGACGACCCAAAGTAGAGACTTACTCTGGGTCTCCGTCGATGGACTATCGATCCTCAATGTATACCGAGCACCAGGGACAGATGAAGTGATCGACTACGCCACTTCCCTAAACCCCGATCCAGTACCATGATGGGGGGAGACTTCAACGTCCACAACGAGATGTTCGAGCCAGCCGTCGATAACTCCCAGCGCGGCGAAGAAGTCGCAAACTGGGCGACGACCGCGGACATGGCCGACATCGGCGAACCGGGAGTCGCCACGCAGGAGACAGGGCACGTCCTAGACTTAAACATTTTCGAACATTCCGTTTACACGCACAGTTATACCTGCAGGTCTGGATAAGAGCTTCGGCCACCCGGTGATCACAACGATTCCGGGGCGAGGCATGCCTCCGACTGAGAGATGTCTGTAACCACGTCCCTGACGGAAATCACCACCGCTTTGCCACAATCATGAAGACAAACGTGACAATTTTCCCAAGCGTCGACAGCATACGAGACCCGGTGGAATTGGATCAGTATGTGGCTGCCCTAACGGGACTCTTTGAGGAAGCCATCAAAGCGTCCGGGTACCCTTCACGACAAGGACAACGTGATGCTCCCTGGTGGACGGAAGAATGTGCGGCTGGCCGCCGTCGATGGCTGAACGGCGACCCAACCGCGGAAGGACGTAAACGCTTCCAAAAGGCGGTACGACAAGCTAAGAAGAAATACTGGGCCAAAGCCATCAACGAGGTGAAAGACGACCGAGACCTGTACCGCATCATTGCGTGGCACATATTTGAGCCACGCCTGAACACTCCGCCACTCGCGGTAAACGGGATTTACAGTTGAAGTTTCTCTAAGGAAAGACTGAAATCCGCCTCCGGACTTTGCTGGATCGTTTGACCCAGCTGACGACCTTGGCTACGACCCCCTCAGCCCTCAACACTGGCACGAGGAGAACCTCCCCTGGACGACCTACGTCACAGAGGAGGAAACAGAATATAGCATTTGGGACGACAGCATTTCCCCTGGCACTGACCAAATCACCGTCCGACTCCTGAATGTGAAAGGATTCATCTCTATTCAAGGGGGCGAAATAGTTCAGTGACAGCGGAGTTAGGTCTCTCGCAGACACGGTGAATATTGGTGTTCTTTCCCGGTATTGCACGACGAAATGACCGTATGCCGTGACAATTGACCTCGTCTCGAAGCGTTCGCTTTCCTCTTCGTCATTGAAGTACAGGGTTCGGAGGGTGAAATGATGATGGCGGTGAGCAAGTGGTTGCGGTAGACCTAATTTTCTGGAAATGATCCAACGCTTATGCAATAGCTCGCTGGCAGGATCTAGACTACTAAGTAGAGTGATATGAAGCCCGTAAAGATTCACACATCGTAACAACTGGCGATAAAGCTGGGAAGTATGGCGGTGGCCTGATGGATGAAGAGGGAGGGGAGTAAGTTACTCCGCGCACGGAGAGTATTTCGAGGTCAGTGGGCACCGGGCCGCACACGAGGTGGTGCAGGCACTTGTCAAACGAGGTCTGAAAAGCGAGAAGGGGAATTGATGTCCGCGCAAAGAAAAGGAGGAAGAAGAGCCATTAAATCTGTCCGAAGAGCACTACCGGGCTCATAACTATCGGACAGAAATGGGCTTATCCTGGACTGAGAGAGAACCAAACACAAGGCCTTGCTAGCTAGAACTCTACCCTCCAAATCCTAGGGGAGATCGGAGGACTAAGTACACATGCCAAGCTGGACAGAATGCTCTCCTAGAAATGAGTAGCGTCCTCTATAGGACGGTACAAGTGAGCTGAAGAGTGCTGAAACACCGGACACGGGCAAAAAACAAGGAACAGAGACATCTAAACGGCCTGAGAGAGGCAAAGAGGCCGGGTGGACGGCAAAACGGCACAGGAGATGCCAAAGATGCTAGAGAAAGGAAAAGTGGACTAAAAGGAAATGAAGAGGGACACAAATGGAGTGAGAGATGGAATCAGGTCACGTGCGTGTAATAATACAGGTATCATACACGTACTGGATCCTTTCCGCCGACACAATGGCATCGTATTGTATTCCCCCGCCTGACACCTGCGAAGCAGTACATACGACCGGATACAATACTATCTAGGGCAACAAGAGATAACAATGGAAAGCAGATGGTGAGTGCTGCCGAAAAATAGTATGAACATGGAGAAACCAGGCAAGACGGAAAGTGAAAGATAATGGACAAGGGGTGACGATTTGCAGGGAAATGTTAGGCTACCGTAACCCATTGTACCGCGGCATCTGACAGCCAAAGCAAGGTGCAAGGCCATACTCCGCATGAACCGAGTACGCCTGTACAAGAGTACATACACTCTACACAGAGCACATAATGGATTGTGGTGAGATAATGCGACTTAGTATTGTGACGCTGTCCGAAAGAGAGGATATGAATCCATTAAAGATTGCTCACTTGTGTTGCGATTGGCTGCTCAAGCTCTCAGTCTCGCTCTAGCAACATCAACGGCGAGCAACGGAGGAAAGTCTGATCAAGCTTGTGATGAACTCCAGGCTAGCCGAAAATGTTGATTACTCCCAAAGACAATCTGCATGGCGCTGCCAATCCCTCTGAAGGTTTTCAAGATGATGCGCCGCTTTGTCATCCGTAATGGAGGGAGAGAATTGTTTGGTACCTAACCCTAATCGGCCGCATGCGGCAATGATGAAAGGCCTCGATAAGACTATGCATAATGGTGACAAAGTGCCTCGCACCGTGGCACATCAACGCTCATCGAGACTTCTACTCAGTGCACTGATACGTTTCACCTCGAAACGAAATCCTCTACCATGCCTGGAAACAAAGTCTTGATGTACAGACGGGTGCCCAACGGCCTACCGGTTGCGGGCAAGGATCTTGTCCTCGAAGAAGCAAGTTATGATGCCAGCGCTCCACCCCCCGAGGGCGGTCTTCTGCTGCAGAATCTCTACGGCAGTTTTGATCCCTACCTGCGCCTTCGAATGTTTCCCCCCGAGGTCCAGTCAATTGAAGCGCCTTTCGAGCTCAACGCGCCGGTGAGCAGCATGCACATTGCTAAGGTGCTCAAGTCGAACAACCCGGATTTCAAGGAAGGGGATCTCGTGATAGGTCACTTGCCTTTTCAGCAGGTCGTTGCGGTGCAAAAATCCGATATCCCGAAATGGCACGTCACACGCCTCGAGAACCCGTTAGGTATTGATATTCGGCACTTCTTGGGGATCCTGGGGATGCCAGGGCTGACGGCATACTCGTCGCTGTACGAGATCTGCAAGCCCAAAAAGGGAGAGACAATCTTCGTGTCGGCAGCGAGCGGTGCTGTAGGGCAAACGGTCGGCCTGTTGGCCAAACACGAAGGGTTGAAGGTCATCGGCAGTGTTGGTTCCGATGCGAAGTTGGACTACATCGTCAAAGAGCTTGGCTTCGACGGCGGATTCAATTACAAGAAGGAGAAGCCGGCAGACGCCCTCAAGCGCCTCGCGCCAGAAGGAATCGATATCTATTATGAGAATGTTGGCGGCGAGCAACTGGAGGCTGCGATAGGTGCCATGAAACATCATGGCCGGATTGCCGTTTGTGGCATGATTTCCCAATACAACAAGCCCATGGACCAGCATTATCCGATCCGCAATCTCTGGGAGGTCTTGAACAGGAGATTGACCCTTCGTGGCTTCATCACTGGAGACCCTGAATATCAAGCATACAGCAAGGAGCACCAGCAACGGGTTCAGAAGTGGTTGAAAGAAGGCACCATCAAGGAAAAGATATGGGAGATTCAGGGAATCGACAAAGCAGTTGAGGGTTTCCTGGCTCTCTTCACAGGCGAGAACTTTGGCAAGGCGATGCTGAAGTATTAGGGTTGAGTACAGTCCGGGTGTCGCTGATAATTGGGCCTCAGTTGTCATTTGGCTAGCAAGTGAATTCATACAATCCTTGTATTTTAACCAGTTCTTCCTGCTTATACCAGATGTGACCCAGTCAACCACTGTTGCGTAACTATATTGCAAGAGACGCTGCGAAGGGTCAAATGTCAAAACATCTAAAATCCAGTCAATTTAAGTACATACAGTGATTCTGAAACTCTTCATCACTCGCACCAAGAGCACAATGAATGGACTCGGAAGATATCGAACCTGGCTGGGACGTAACCCTAACCCTAACCCTTGTCAAAACAGAATTATCACGTGATCATGGCGAATATTACCTATGCTCGCAAGAGAGACCTTGTGTTGCGCTCAGCATCATCCTTCATCAGCATGACAGTCTTACCAGTCTGCAAAGTCAGCTAGGTCGGAACTGACTGAGCGATGGTTTTCAATGCGCTCATTCGCACCCACCACATCACGTCCCGCAAGAAGATCTCCACCCTCAAAAAAGCCGCCGACGCGCTCAACTGTTCCGTCCTCCTCCGGACCGGTGGCACGCCGGGAGTGATGTACGTTGAAGGGCACAGCGTAAACGATGTCATCGCTTGGGTCAGTACGGTGCAGAGACTGCGTTATAAGGACTATCAGTTGCTTGCGAAACCCGGGCCGGGAACAGATGGAGCGACCAAGCGCACGACAGTGACCCCTGGGCTAAGAGAGGTCGAATCGATGAAGGAGTTTGGCGCTGTTATGCAGGAGCTTGGGATTTGGGAATGGTGGAGGAAGGCAATGGGATATTTGCGGAGTGATTGAAGCGCGTCCGATGGCTGGGACTGTAAAATATTAGACCATCAAAGCAGTATAGACGTCAAGTACAGTAGTAATTCGGAAGACGTTGACTACGGCTCTCCAAAGGCAATCTGATAATAAGAGATACAGAAGTTGGCGGCGAAAGTGAACGGTGTGAAGACTGAAGTCGAAGAAACGTGGGTGTTGACGGAGCGCGTAGTTCGCGCGCAGGATTTCAACAAGAATTCCAAGACGTCATCCCATCCTTTACCAACGCATCCATCGCAAGCCAAAGCGTCGATATCTAACTAGTCGTCTACCTACAGCAGTGACCATTCTCCTAACATTACCCGATGCTGAGATCATAGAAAAACCTCCACATTGGCATGCCCGCCGTGCGCCAATCGCGTCGTTCAGCGCGCGCAAACACGCGGTATACTGATGATCCATTCGAGGCAGCGGGAATCAAAGACGCAGATGTTACCGAGTCCAAAAACGAGCCTCTCGACAATGGCTCTCCTGAAGAGTCACCTGATCCTTCATCAAGAACATCCAGGAGGGGAAGAAGAAGACGCAAAAGTCCATCAGCAGACGATGCCGATTTTGTCCCCGCGGCAGAACTGGGCGGGGAAGTCGATGACGATGAGGAGATAATAATGGACGAAGGAGAAGGGGATGAAGAAGTGGAATACGGACAAGTACCGCGATGGGGTAAAAGAGCTCTTAAATTTCAAGAGCTCAGCCAATCTGTACACCACGGGCCTCACAGCCGCGGAAACTGGATGCCGAATGAGCACGCGAGCAAGCCCGTCAACCTGCAGGTAACATTCGGCACGGATGAGCGTGACATTCTGAACATGATCTACGTCCGCGATCGCTGGTCTGGGGCGAACGATTCTGCGGTTCCGAGTAGAGCATCGCTGCAGCAGGAGCCCAATCCGCAGCAGTACGGATCGGATGACTACGGAGCCGGCCGTACTTATGGTGTGGATGCGGCGGATCTCGAGAGGGAGGCGACAGCTGCTTGGGACTGGTATTACCAGGCTGATCTCGGAGGGCGGTTTCGAAAGCGGCAACAGTTTGAGGTAATTGGGGAAGAGCAAGCGATCCGGACTTATCTACCGGCGCCACTGAAGGAAAAACACAAAGTGCGTATTGGGCCGTTTGTAGATGGACAGCAGAGATCCTTTGAACTACGGCAGCATGATGTCCTCGATTTCGGACAAGCATGGCCCGAAATCGATGGCGTGCCGGAAACGACAACGCAATCGATAAAAGCAACGAAAAAGCTAGGACGACCAAGCAAGAAACAAACAAGTGATAAGGGTGGCCATGTCGGCGACCAAAAAACTAGCCAGAATCGGGCGCGGCAAGGATGGATCATCAACATGAGCGGCAAGGTCCAGGCGATAGCGTGGGCTCCGAACCAGGACGGCCTCACACAGTACCTTGCTGTCGTTGTTCCCATCAGTGCCCAGCAAAAAGAAAGCTTTTTTGGCGGCGAGCAACATCGGGGCGCGCCGGCATTTACACCATCTCCGCCGTATCCTGCAGCTGTGCAGATTTGGTCCTTTGAAGCTCAAGATGCAGAAAGGCAAACCAAAGGTTTGGACATGTCAAAGAAACCCAGACTAAGGCTGGTTTTGTGCACAGAATGGGGACATATCAGAAGGATAGCATGGTGCCCAATGCCTCGACAGAAACGCGCAGAGGACGATGGGATCGTCAATCTAGGCTTGCTGGCTTGTGTATGCGGAGATGGCAGGACACGAGTTTTGGATGTGACACTAGGCCAAGAGGATCAAGGCATCGAGTACCGTACGTATCTGACTTGACTATCTGACTTGACGGAAGCAAGTTCTTGACTAAGCATTGTCCAGGCAGAGTCCTATCCGCGGCATTCACAGCAGCGCCAGCGGCGACGGTGTCGTCCTGTATGGCCTGGCTGTCCCCATCGGACATTGCCGTAGCATGTGCGGATGGATCTGTGCACCTCTACAACATTGTAACCTCATCCAGACAGGATATGGAGGATGCGGTGCCGTACATGCGCCTACAGATCCATCTGACATACATCACAAACCTATCCACTGCGTACCCCCAATACCCTCATCTCCTGGCCACCACCTCCATGGACGGACAAACCCGACTTACGTCCCTGCTGGACCCTCAAAAGGATGTGGTGGACGCAGGCCGAGTGCGGGTAGGGACTTCGCACCTCGCATGGTCCCCTTTACTTCAGGCCTTCTTCTCCAGCGACGAGAACGACTTTCTACGCGCGATGCCGGTACGGCGATTCCACGTCACAACCACGGCTGGCCGGCTGCCGAGCACAGTGTCTGCCATGGCGGCGTTCAGTCCCTGGCACCCATCCTGCCTCGTCGGCTGCACCAACGGTGCGATTGTTGCCGTCAACCCGCTTCGGCGGATGCTCAACGCCAAAGAAGTGCACATGCAGCTGAAAATATTTCAACACGAGTGGGCGCGTGCCAGAAACAAGGACGAAGCGGCGCCGGACGTGAGTCGGTTCATTGACGGCTTCCAGGCTGAGCCGGTCAGTCTACAACGGAACATGGCCGGAGACCCTCGGATGGTCAACGGGGTGTTGACGCTCACTGTCTACGACGAGGAGACGCATGTGACCGCATTGGCCTGGAACCCGAACCGGCACTGTGCCGGCTGGGCTGTTGCGGGGATGGGATGTGGATTAATTCGGCTGGAGGATGTATCGATATGATAACAAAAAGGATGAACGGCGATTGGCTCAGTCTCGTTCCTGGATCTCCCACTAGGCGTGGATCAACCCCACATGGGGTGGCTGGGAAAAGCTTGGCAATCGTTTACTCACCAAAGCGAGGCTAGTGATTGGCTCGAGTCTCCCAGCCACAGATAATCAGATCAACGGTTTACCAGATCGGGTAACCTAAGGGTTCAAGTGACATCCCTGGCGTCTCTCAAAAAGCACCACCAGGTTGATCTTTCAGTGTAGCATGTGATGGTGATAATGGAACCATAGTCGAGGCTTGTACAGGAGCCTCTTCTCTTGTAGATTTCTTACTTGTAAATAATTTCCTCCTTAATCAACATCTTCCATAACACCTCGATCTATGTAAAGAGACCGCAGGATCCATCAGAGCAATGCGGCTCACACGCTCTCTCCTATTCCTCGCAGCAACAACCACTTCGTTTCTCCACGAGACCAACGCATTCCCAATAGCTGAGCAAGATCAATACCAAAATAATCGGCGCAATAACAAACCCACATACTCCGTCGTCGCCGTGGACGGAAGCGACTCAAACTCAACGCCATCGACAACAACGATAACGACGACAAAGACGGTGCACGTTGAACCTTCAAAGACAACAGAAACAATGGCTTTGACATCCGTGGTTCCTGTCGAACCGCAAGGAGAAGAGAAAGAGGGAGGAAACGAGGACGTTGATATTACTGTAACCGTGACTGTAACGGCAGCATTCTCGCCTCCGACGCCCTCGGAATCGTCTACGACAACGATGACGGTGAAGCTCACAACCTCCTCCATCCCTTGCGCTTCGGGAGCAACAACTAAAATCACCGATACTGGTTATGGCGTTTTTCCTTCACCGACTCCTCCATTTTCGTCGTCCCGAGGAGTCGACATGTTACCTACCACGACAGCCCCCTTGCAGACGGCTTTCTCAGCACTGCTATCAACTGGACTACCAGCATCATCGTCTCAGTCGTCGCCCCATCCCGCGATATTGCCCCGAGTGGACAGAAAACGGCCGATTCAGCGTGGGCACTAATTGCTTGGCTTGGGGTTTCTGGGCTGCTGCTACGAGATTAACGAATTTACGACTTACGACGAAACGAAACGATTTTTTTTGCGCATGAAATGGATGGTTGATGCATTCTTTTTCTTCTCCTGTACATGTTTAATTTTGTTCATCTGTACCAGTACATATTGAGCTGAGGTATATTTTCTTTTTCCTTCGTTCATCATGGCTTGCAAGGCGTTGTGGCTTTTTTTAGTGGCTGAGATCGAGATATGTACTCTAGCGATTCCAGCATACGAATCGATAATGCCTTCAAAAAGCACCGATAATCGGACTCAGCCGCAATCTTGATCTCTAGCATCAGAGCAGAAAATAATGCACATGGCCGGAACAATATGTTTATCCGACTCCCAATCATAAAAAAGACTGAACAACTATGTATTGAATCTCGGCATCGGCCTCAGCGGCACCGACATCGCCCATACACCGAGAGAAAGAGAGAGTGCGTGGGAGAGGGAAAATGTGCACGGGAATGGGGTTGCACTGACTTGGCTTCTTTAGGCTGCAGCAAAGTATCGAATCTCGATCTGCGATCAGAATCTGGACTAGACTGGGCCAGTCGATTGATCAACCTAATTCTGATGATCGGATCTCGGTTAGATCCAATGGACGAATCAATTGATGTATTTTGAAAATAAGCATGGATAAAATTCGGCAATCGCTCGTATTCTAGAGACGAGTATATTTTCGAGTTTTTAGTCTCGAATTGCTAGTTATTCATTTTCTGTTGTATTTACCAGACTAGGTATTCGATATTGATTTATAGAAACCAGATACGAGTCCAGAATTGACGTAAGATCGTATGCATGAGCCACGAGTGGCAGAACATGGGACGTGTGGCAGTAGTATTAGGCGAACGGATGACTGAATCTTCTCGCTTACTACACATTCTGCTTGATCATTTCCGAAGCTGACTCCGTAGCCTGTGGAACACTCTAAGCGAGCCTTTTTGTCGTGCAAGGGCAATGTCAGCTGTGCGACCATGCTGTCAAGATCGGCTCGCTTCTCCAATATCATCCTAGATCGAGAAGGGAGGATAAGAAGCAAGGCGGATGACTTGCGCGCATCCATAACCATGGTAAGCAGTTCAGGCCAACCGCACGGGGACGAGTAAGAACGTCGATCAACCTTTACGTAGGTAAAAAAGGTTTGGGCGCAAGCAAGCAAGTTGAGCTCAAGTACCCTGAGGGCAAAAGTAAATCTGCCAATTCCGAGAAGCTCTGCAGCTGCACGTTCTTGCGCACACCTGCACGCGATTCAGGCGGTTAGAGACGGGGCCGGTCGATCAGCCGCAGCATATCAGGAGTAGTAAAGTTAGTTACGAAGGATGACGCATCCTTTGTCAATAGCCTTCGATCTGCTCGGGCTCTGCATTTGCATCAATTCAAAAACAAAAAGGGATATTGTAGATGTATCGGAATATCTAGATGTAAGATCGGGAGAGCCCGAACCGAAGAGCCGAACAAACCTGACCAACAACCACCTGCACCCAAGTGACACGCGTTCTCTCAAGAAAAAGAAATAAACGAAACAGAATAGACCTTGATTTTTTTTGTGTGGTCCTGTGTTTCGTCAGTGTTCCTCAATCCATGCAGGGAATTCGAAGACTGGGGTCAAGGGCCCCGGTATGGAGTATCCGCCCCCCTGTTCGGCGAGATCCACAACTCGCACGATGATACCTCTTTCGAGCTGTCATTGGATTCTTTGAGAACTTCAGGCGTGCCATGGAAATGTACGGAAAAAGATCTCAGGAAAAGACGTATGTATGAGAAAGCTGAGGCTCATAGTTACACGGGGCATTATCCTGCGTGGCGTGGAAACAAGGTTCGAGCTGAGAGAGGCAGATCAATAGGCTGACACCATCTTGTGTTGGAGTAGGTTGCAACATATATCAACCACAGAATAGCCAGAGGCAATTGGCAAGCAGAAATCTTAAAAGAAAGCAAATCTTCCCCACGTGGAAAAGCAAAGATACAAGCGGTCATAACTGGAGAAATGCCGAAAGTCACCGAAAAACCCAAATCCGCCACTTCATCTCCATCCGCGTCGACGACGACGTCGCCGTCGTCCCAGCAAACACCGAAGCTCCGCTCCGCTTGCGACGCATGTCATGAAGCCAAGGTCCGCTGTACCGGCGGCAATCCATGTCTGCATTGTAAAAACCATCGTTTGGACTGCCACTACAGCTATGCCGCTCGGATCGGCAAGCCAAAGGGTAGCCGGAACCGCAAGACGCTGGCCCGGCTACGAGAGGCAGGCTTGTTGATTGGAATCAACAACGGCGGCATTACGTCGCCGACGCCGTCGCTGGGCTCCAGTTCCCCGGTGTCGCCGTCAACGGCAGATTCGGCGCCGTCGGCTTGGTCAAAGAGTGATCCCTTAGGCTATCAGGTCAGCAGAATCATAGTATCGGCTGGGTAGGATCGATGTTGATCGTGCTGCAGACCGATTCCATTCCATACGGTTGGACGAGTACCTTTACTCTGCCTACACCGCCAGATACAGGGGACTACACTGCTGGCTGCCTGAATTTTCAGCAGGACAACATCACGTCTCATCCAGCAACGACAGCAGGATCTCTCGTCGATCCCGCTGCCTTTCATACCTGTGATCCCGTGTGGTCACAGGATACATCGCTCTTCACCGTCTCTTCCGGCAGTACGATTCATCAGCAACAAACCGGAGGCTGCAGCTGCTTCGAATGGCAGACGACCAAGCTGGTCTCTTTGCACACGCTGTCTCGGACAACACCGGATAGCCCGGACCCCACATGGCCCGATCATCACAACAGCGGCCTCTCAGCCGCCTGTGATGTGCTCTTATCCTGCCGAAAGACCCTTCTTTGCAATTACTGCGACAAAGACGCCGCAAAGGTCTTGCTCACAGTTGCAGCCATACAGCTGGCATTGCGGCGCATCGAGGCGGCCGTTTTGCACACTGTAAAAATGCGGAATATGCGCATTCTCTCTTCTTCCAGTACAGCCAGCGCTGATTCCATGGCACCGGAGGATTGCCGTCTCCGACACGCCATCTCACAAGCACAGGATGTGGTTAACGACCTTCGACACGTCGTTGTCGCACAGAATGTCTCTGTGCTGTCGAGTCCTGGCGCGGGGTATGGCATGACAGTGGTGGAATTCAGCCAGCCAAGCGCCAACGATACCTCGTATTTGCATGTCACGGTCAGCAGATTGCAGACGACAATTGATAGATTTAACGCGATGCTTGGTTAAGCAAAATCACTCATAAATTGCTCATCATTTTACTTTGTTGGCGGCTTTTTCCATGGTATTTCTTTGTACGATAACTGGAGTCCGGGGACCCGCAATAGACATGTGATAGAATCCAACTGGCTCTTTTGAATAGACCAAGAAATGTACAATGCCGAGGAGGGTGCTTGACACGTAAAAGCAAGGACAAATGGGAGCCCACTAAGCATGTGAGAGCCGTTCTAGACCATCAGTCAAGAAATTGAGACTGATCGACGTTGGTGAGGGCGACGATGGGTTCTCCCGGGCAAGATCAACCTATCTTCACGTGATGTTGAATTTACCTTATCATCACGTGCAACGCTTTCCTTTATTGGGACTAGTGCCGATTGCATTTTCCTTTCAGCATCAACGTCGGACCACGGCCAGAGCAGCTGGGAGAACGATCGATCATAGAGCTTACCATTGATCCGCAAGATAGAGAGGGTGCTGCATGACGATGCGGAACACACTCTCGCCGCTCCTGGCCTCAATGGCCCATGGCCTCCGCGGTTCGCTCTTCCGACCCGCCGCAACGATCTTCTCGACCGCGCCATCAATAACATCCTCTCTGCGCGGCCTGCCGACGACGACAACACCAGCGTCTACATCAACACCAAACGCCTCCTTTTCGACAACGTCGTCACTACAAAAACGAAAGAATGCCGTGCAACAACTCGATAAACGAATCAGTAAGCGCCCTACTTCCACCCTCCGAGAAGAAGGCAAAACCTTTTGCTGACGATTGTAAGCCCTGATTCGATACTTCCTCTACCACCCTCGCACTCCTCGACCCCTCAAGTTCTCCCGAACACGTTACCTGCGTCATTGGACTATTCACCGTGCCTGGAACCTCTACCAGGCGAAGCTGCGCCGGGAGAAAGAACTTGAGCTGCAGCGTCAGTATCAGGCCATGGCGGCCGCGTGCGAAGAGCTGCGCACGGGATGTGGCGAGCGCGGCGCGAAGCTCTTCCGAATCAGCATGAATAAGAGAGGCGTTTTCACGGACTTGTTCCCCATTGAGTACGCGCGGATGCAGACTGAGTATCCGCCCAAGGATGGGTGGAACCATGCTTGGAAGAGGCCGGGAAAATAAACTGAGATTCTTTTCTTTCACTGGTTTCGGTTAATTCATTGCGTTCTGGCCATGTATATATACTGTACACTACATGAAAGGTCATCATGGAATTTTTGCGTGTTCATCGAGACCAATCAGAGTGCCTGCCTACTATTTGACAGATGAACGAGATGCATGACAATGAACTCATCAAGATCAACATGCCCATCGAATCACGCTGTAAAGAGAGACTTTTTGAAACAATGCATATATGCAAGCAGAAGTATCAACCGTAACGAAAGAGTCGAAGAAAACACGGATCGAATGATGAAAGCATAACAGAAATAACCACCGTACCCTTAGCCCAATCCATCCCAGGCCCCTCACATATCGGTGCCTGGCATGCAACCTTTATCAGACCACCAAGGCCAAATACCACAAAACGCCTGGGATGCAGCTCGTTCTGGCCTTGACCGAATGGACGATGCCAAGGTAGGCGCTGTCCAGGTGGCCAGCACGGAAGTGTGAACTTCCCGTGGTTTGTCGCTCCTCGGGGAACCCGTTGTGGAGCGCAGCAGAGCAGAAGAGAAAAGCATGCTGTTTGTGCATCTCATAGAATTACACAACAGCCGCGCTGCTTTTCAAGATTCAGGAGGGCTGCCCGAGTGGCGGCCTCAAAGACATCGTCCACACCTTCTCCTGTCAAGGATGAGCACTCCAGATACTTGCGAGCGCCAATCTGTGCTGCTGTTTCATAGCCGTCCTTGGGCGTCAAGAACCGAAGAGACTTCTTCCGCATCTCTTCGATTGCCACAGGGTCATCCCGGAGGTCCTTCTTGAGACCAACCAGGATGATGGGCACACCCGGACAGCGCTCATTTGCCTCCTCAATCCACTATGAGTCGTCAGCAGTGTCCAAACACCCGTTTGTACCATATCTGCTCACCTTGTGTCGAACGTTTTCCAACGAATCAGGGGTGTCGACGGCAAAGCCAATGAGGAGGACATGCGCCTTTGAATAGGCCAACGGTCGTAGTCGTTCATAGTCTTCCTGACCTGCTGTATCCCAGAGCGCCAGCTGCACGGAGCGGCCATCTACTTTGCAATCGGTGACATAGTTTTCGAAGACAGTGGGGACCTACAAGGGGTGTCAGATCGACGCATCCGGCAATACAAGTGAGCACGGCATTCACGGGAAGACTCACGTAATGCTGCAAACATGTTAGCAGAGCCGAAAAGAGAAGAGACAATGACGGTGACGGTGACACTTACTGTTGGAAAGTATCCCAAAGTGAAGACACTCAGCAAACTTGTTTTTCCGCAAGCACCATCCCCAATAATCACCAACTTCCTGTAGTGGCGTCAAGTCAGCCACAGTATCAAATATAAACCTTGGCTATCCTGTCACCAGAATCGCTCCACCATATCACCCATCTAATCGCATGACTGTGGTAGAATCTACCACAGCCACGGGCATCGGCCCCAAACTCTCTGCCTCCATCTATCTACCCAAAACTATGAACGGATAGATCGACAATAAAGCCCTACCTCCTCATCACATTATCCGTTGTTTGTTGCGCCATGGTGGGCAACAGAAGGAAAGAAGATACAGGCTCGGATCGACTGGGTTACCCAGAGCCGCAAGGAACGCGTCGGACAGCTCAACCCTGCAGCAGAATCACGGAACCCAAAGACCCGGTTCGACTGCTTCGATCCGTGGAAAAAGGGACGGGAAGATCTATTTAGAATTTGGGGGCCGTGAGATAGTATAGGATTTCTCTTCGGTCGCCTTCCCTCCTGTTCGCTCAGGGCGTCGATCGAACGATGAACGGGGCGGATTCGATGTCTGGTGATTATCTCAGCCACTTGCGCTTTCCTGGTTGGGAAACCGGTTGCTGGCCTGACTGGCCGCCGCAGAGAAGCCCAATTGAGAAGGCGCGATGGGAAAGGTCCAGAAGAGTTGGCAGGAGCGAGGAGGCCTGCACAAGCAGAAGGAGCACTCGGGGGCGTTTATTTTGGTTCTTTCCCTTTTGCTGTCTCTGTCCGAGATGTGGCTGAGCGCGGTGTCTCAGACTGTCACGGCCCGTATTTTATTTCTCGGGAACAGCGCAAACTTCCCTAAAAATTACACAAATACAGAGGATTTTGCAATGATATTTTCACTTTCTGCAGATTCCAAACAATCTTGTTCCAGCTCGTCGTTCAGCGGGGTCGGACAATACATCATACTCCGGAGCCTTCCTAGAATGCAGATCAATTCGTCGGGTTTCAGCATCGGTAAGAGGCCGCGACCTGCTTAATGCCTGAGTCATTCAACGGATTTTTGATGTTCCATTCCGGCAACTATACTATGAAGCCCATAGTCCTGTACCTGCATAGTTGGCTGTGAATGCCACTGACAGACAAAGGTCTAGGACGTTGGCCGGATTATTTCCTCCATGGCGTGCCCTGAGTGGCGCCCCTTACTTACTTTACATTCTACGGAGGTTGATGGGTCGCTGACATATGTCCCTACTATTGCACGCTCTTGGCCATTTACGATAGGGTTGCCTTATAGGTACCTAGAACACAGTACGAGTACCAAGTAGTCTAAAAGTAGACTTTCAGCTTCCTTGCTTATTCTAGAACGAAAGAAGCTCATCAACAGTGATCCTTGGCTATGGATCTCATAAAGTGATCAGATAGAGTGATGGATCTCCAAGTCGATAACCAGTTGCCGATAGCCCGCAAGGTACAGTTGTCTGCCTGAAATCTCAGGCAGACAGCGTCAGGCGGCTCGCTTGTGGCGCCTAGCGGAACCAGCGCCCGCTGGAAGCCAGCGCGATCAGGCTTAAGGCGGCAAGACGCCAGACCGAAAAAGGAAGTGCGTATTAAGATCCACCACCTAAATCGTCCATTCGATCTCATCCCTAAAGGCCCTGCTTGCTGGACTGTAGTATCGCCTTCAGTCCCTAAGACACGCTGCAGATCGCTTGCATTCGAACCTGCGGCCGTGATCGGCCACGACGACGATTCCCGGACCTCAATCCACGCCCTATATCCCGATCCTGCCATTCCTGCGGTCTGCCGCCGGTACTTGACTCTTCCCCTCCCTCTGGTTTCGATCGCCGTCCCTGTGACCCGGCCGGGTTGGTGGTCCAGCTTCAGATACTGACCGGCGACGCGGGCAGGAGCCGCATTATCTGGAGCCGACCCTTCCTCCGTTCCACGACTTTGAAGCTAGCCTCGCACATCCATTTCACCCCTCCGAAAGCGTCCAGCCTCGGGTCTCTCCTGGTTCTCCGCGGTACCGACATTTTCCCCGAACGAGACTCCGTGGCATCGTCACAGAAACGGCTGGCGTCATCGGTTCCAGTTCGTATCGCTCTGTGTTGCGAGCACCGTCACGATTCTTCGGCGATATCGGTTAGGTGCCTTCCCCATTTTATTCTAGCTCCGATTTCGACGGAATGTCGCCAGCAGTGAACCGCAAGAAGCAAAGGCGGAGGCAGAAACAGGCCGCTCGCCTTGCGGAACCGCAACAGCTGCCAAACGGTAGTCATGCCCCCGCGGAGGCAGCAGACCTCGATCAGCAATCACAGCAGAGCAGTCGTGATCATGCCGACGCAGATGCTGATGACGCTGACACTCGTAGTCATCAGGACGCCGCCAATGAAGAGGCCGCTGCGGCGACAAACGGCAACGGAGTACAACAACAGCAACAACAATCAGAGGCTCCGCAACAAGAAGCTCAGACGAAGTCAAGCAAGAAGAAAAAGAAGAAGAAGAAGAAATCCGGACAAAATGGCTCCGCTCAAACTTCCAACTCTGGAGGCCAATCTACGACGGCAGCGGGAGATAAGGGTTCTGGGAAGAAGAAGGCAACAGATCGCATCTGGAACACCTCGACACAGGAGGAGCGCGAGAATATCAAGAAATTTTGGCTCGAACTCGGCGAGGAGGAGCGACGTGCTCTGGTTAAGGTGGAGAAAGATGCTGTCTTAAAAAAGATGAAGGAACAGCAGAAACATTCCTGCAGCTGTACGGTCTGCGGCCGGAAAAGGACGGCGATTGAAGAGGAGCTGGAGGTGCTTTATGATGCGTACTACGAGGAACTGGAGCAGTACGCCAACACGAGCCAGGGCGCCTTCGAGAACGGCGGTCCCATGGTGCCTCCACCCCGCATGTATCAGTCGCGTCTTCATTCCCTAGACCATCGTCAGCCACATACTCATCGTAATCATCATTCCTCCCATGGTAGGGTACACGAGGTGCCGGAAGAAGAGGAGGAGGACCTCGACGATGACTACGATGAGGATGAGGAAGATGATGAGCCGTACACAGAGGATGACCTGGAAGACGAAGCAAGTCGGAATGCTCGAGCAGACTTCTTCGCTTTCGGGAATAGTCTCACTGTCAAAGGTTCGGTGTTACTTATGGCACTTCCTTGTGCCCCATTACTGACGGAAGTTTAGATGGCATCTTGACGGTGGCAGACGACCTATTGAAAAACGATGGCAAACACTTCATCGACATGATGGAGCAACTAGCCGAGCGCCGCATGCAGCGCGAGGAGGATACGCAGTACGGACTGGCTGCGGCCCATCAATCCTTACACGCGGGTCACGGCCATGGCCCACTGGACGACGAAGACGACTACGATGACGAAGACGACGACGATTACGATAGTCAAGAAGAAGATGACTATGAAGACGATGAAATGGTTTGTTGATCCAAACGCCATCGTGTGGGAAATTTTCGGTCTAACAGTTTTTGCTGCAGGATGCCATGACAGAAGAGCAGCGCATGGAGGAAGGGAGGCGGATGTTCCAAATATTCGCAGCTCGAATGTTTGAGCAGCGAGTACTAACGGCATATCGAGAAAAAGTCGCCCAGCAGCGGCAGGAGCTGCTGCTCAAAGAGCTGATGGAAGAACAGACTCTGAACGAGCAGCGAAATGCAAAAAAGGCCCGCGAAGCTCAGAAGAGAAAGGACAAGAAGCTAAAACAAAAGCAAGCCCGCGAAGAGGAACGCGCTCGACGGGAAGCGGAGAAGGCTGCTGAAGAAGCGGCTGCCCGTGCCGCCCAGCAGCAGAAGCTCGAAGAGCAAAGGAAAAAGCGGGAAGAAGAGCGAAAAAAGAAAGAAGCCGAGAAGAAAAAGCAGGAGGAAGAGCGGCTGCGCAAGGAAGCGGAACGGCAACGACGATTACAGGAGGAGCGTGAGCGACAAGCCGAAGCAGAGCGCAAGCAGCGGGAGCAGAAGGAACGTGAGCGACAGAAGCGTGAAGAGGCCCGGAAGAAGGAGAAGGAGGAGAAAGAGCGTGAAACTCGCGAGAAGAAGGCCAAGGAAGAACAGGAACGAAAGGCTCGCGAGGAACAGGAAAGGAAAGCGAGAGAAGAGCAGGCGAAGCGAGACGCAAGGCGTGAAAAGGAAAAGGAGAATAACATGCAGGCGGAGTCGGGAGGCAACAAGCAAGCCAGCAAACAAACTCAACCGGCGATACCGTCATCACAGCCGGCCCCGTCAGGAACGAAGCGGACCTCAGCGGCTCCTACCATCGAGACCATTCCTGTGCCGCCAGGTCTGCAGCACCCGGCAGCCCAGGCGACCAACTCACCGCACTTTCAGGTTGCGACTCCCGTTGTCCCGAAAGCTCCGACGCCGGCTCTTCCCCGTCAACCGTCAAATCAAGGGTCGCACTCATCCTCTCCACGATCCCAGGCGGCGGCCAGCACCGAGCCGTTGGCCTCCGTCTCTCCACGAACGCAGTCGCTTTCACAATCATCGGGGACACCCTCAAGTTCTTCTGCAAAGCTGGGCGTGTCTCAACCGGCGCCACATTACCCACAACCCTCGGCACCCTTGTCGCCTCTGGGAGGCACTGGGAGGCCGCCTACCACAGGACACACATATATGAACGGATATGCAGCGGTTCCGCCGCCGGGACTGAGTCCGCAGCCTTTACCTCATGAAGCTGTTCCCGGTTATCCTGCTCAGCCTGGGGCTATGGGTTCTCAGTTCCGAGGGTTCTCTGTGCCGGAGGGGACCATACCACCGCCGCCGGGTATTGGGCCTGGGAGGCCTGTGCAGGCTTCTGGCCGAGGGTTCTCTGTCGAGGCCGCACCCCCTGGCCTGCCGCTTGGGACGCAGCAGACCTTGCCCGGGCCTATCTCTACGAATATACCCGCTGGGCGAGTTGCACCTTCGCCACAGAAACCAGGTTCCTTCGAGCGATCGCCGCTTGATACTTCAGCCTCAGCACAACCTATCTCCCGACCAAGTCCCATCAAGCCTCCATCCAGTCCCAGCCGCAGGGATGACGTGGAGAATCTGAGCAGGCAGCTCGGTAGCAGTGCGTTGCTTGATGACACGGACGTCTCCTTTTCATCCAGCCTCTCGCAGGGTCTACCGGCGCCCAGCTTTGGACCCTCGCGCGCTAGCTTCGGGGCATCTCCTTTCGACCCCCTCGGTAGTAAGTTTAACGCAATACGGCTCCCCATAGCAATGATTCTTGTCTAACTCCGATTGTGCGCAGCTCCGAAGCATCCGCCACCAGGCTTCTCCCACACATGGGGCGTTGCGAACGCGTTCGGCTCACCTTTCCCGCCTTCCACATGGGCTGCTGGATCCGGTAAGTCATCTTGAGTTGCATCGCTGCGCAGAAAATCGATCTAACTGCGACTCAGGCGGTGCTTGGCCAAATCATGCCTTTGGTCCAGGGGGGCCCCACCGCGCACACACGTCACGGCCTGTGGCTATTCGGCTGCTTGCCATTCAAGCTCTTAAACAGTTGAATGCGACCAGTCCATCCGAGGGTCACTCAGGATTCCACGAGGTTCATCAGGTTCTCAAACAAGTGGAACAGCTGGCACCTCCCAATGAACCTCCTATCTCCTTGAAAGAACTGCTTGTTATCTGCGACACGGAGGGCAATCCCCAGAACGGTGGAGGCTCGTTCGTCGTCAAGGAAGAAAACGGTGCCCAATACGTCAAGTTCGAGCCGGACGACAACACTGCCTTCTCCAGTCAGCGTGCTAATAGCCTGGTTCCTGGTGATATTGGCAGTCCAGTTCCTGGCAATAGCATTCCGGCACCGTTTAGCGGGATAGGATCGACGCCAGGGCCACGGCAGTTCATATCACCCACGAGTTTCTAGCCTTTTGCTCTAATCGTGGGCACGTGCATTCTGCTTCCTACTGCCTTTGAGGCTTGTTTATGATGACTTTTAACGATATGCCGACCTTCGAACGGTGATGCTGGAAAGCCCGCCGTCTATTCTCTAAACCTCATGATCCGCTTCATGCAGATAGTACCCCCTTGACGTTTTTACCACTCTTGCAAGCAATTGCATGTCAAGGTCTCCAGTTATACGCTGCATCTTGCTGCCTGCCAACTGGGAGTTGTGCATCCATCGTCTACTGATAGTTGTCCGGTTCGTTGTCCGAGTGGGGTTTTCTGTCTTCGATATGTGTACTTCAGGAGCAGGTCGCTGGCCATTGTCCGTGCGAACGATGAGCGACTACGAAATGAAACAGTCTCCTGGCTGTCCGATCGTCGAGATGCTCAACATGTAGATTTGTAGACCATGAACGGCCATTCTGCAGGAGTAGAGTGGTGACTATCTTATCTGACTTGTATGTAGTAGGATGAATGTAGGGAGCCTGAAATTTGAGGCATTCGACAATCCACAGGTTACTTGTTTAGTGCCTCAGGCAGATAAGATGTTCCGCCCCAAGGCCGAGGACATCTTGTTTGCCTAGGACTCGTCACCTTCGCTCGGCTTCATTATCGGTTGGAATCTTATGCAGATCGCCCTGGTGTCATAGAGATATCGCCTGCCGCGTTCGGAACCATTCGGCCGGTCAATTGCTGTACCTACTTCTCTATTCCGGTTCCCGCTGATAGATCCGCCGCTGAGCACCACCACCACCAATGTCGTCCACGCCTGCGCCCCTCGAGGAGCAAGGCCGGCTCCTCGAAGAGGCCCTCGGAGTAGTGCGACAGCAATCGCATATGATGCGAAAGTTCCTGGAGACGCCGGGGAAACTGATGGATGCCCTGAAGTGCGCGTATGTTCCTGAACGGGACTCTCGTGAGAGTTTGAGAGAGCAGTACACTGATCAGTGGCCTAGTTCGACTCTGATATCCGAACTGCGCACGTCGAATTTGAGCCCGAAGCAATATTACGAATTGTACATGGCCGTGTTTGACGCCCTGCGACATCTCTCCGTCTTTCTACGCGAAAACCATCCCGTGCACCATCTGGCCGACCTGTACGAGCTTGTCCAGTATGCGGGCAATATCATTCCGCGATTATACTTGATGATTACGGTCGGCACGGTCTACATGTCCGTTGAGGATGCGCCGGTCAAGGAGATTATGAAAGATATGATGGAGATGAGTCGGGGTGTCCAGCATCCAGTGCGTGGTCTGTTCTTGCGGTACTACTTGTCCGGACAGGCCCGCGAACACCTGCCGACGGGCACCGAGGACGGCCCGCAGGGCACTCTCCAGGATTCGATCAATTTCATCCTGACCAATTTTGTGGAGATGAATAAACTGTGGGTGCGGCTGCAGCACCAGGGTCACTCCCGGGAGCGTGAGCAGCGGATGAAGGAGCGGAAGGAGCTGGAATTGCTGGTTGGAAGTAATATTGTCAGACTGAGCCAGTTGGTGGACCTGGAGCTCTACAAGACGTCCATTCTGCCGGCGTTATTAGAGCAGGTGGTTCAGTGTCGGGATGTTCTGGCCCAAGAATATCTGCTTGAAGGTGGGTTAACAGTATCCCTCTTTCGGTGCCTACACTGTACTCAATGGTTGCAGTCATCACAAAAGTTTTCCCCGACGAGTATCATCTGCATACTCTTGATATGCTGTTGTCCAGCATTGGAAGACTCAACCCTTATGTTGATCTGAAGAAGATTGTGATCGGTATCATGGACCGTTTGTCATCTTTTGGCAACCGTGATTCAGACGCTCCTTCAGACTCGGAGAAACGGAAAGCCAAGGAAGAAGAGGCCGTGGCTAGGCTACTCGAGAGCCTTCACGTGTCATCAGCAAAGCAACCCGAACCGTCCGAAACGGATCACGCTGCTGAGAATGGCACGAAACCAGAGCAGCCTACAGAGACGACAGAGGACGGCGCTGAGACTCAAGAAGACTCTGCTCAGAGCGCGGCGAAACTCCCAGAAGATGTCAAGCTTTACGAAATTTTCTTCGAACAAGTAACGAACTTGATCAAAGCGCGAGGTCTCCCAATTCAAGACATCATCGCCTTGCTTGTGTCGCTGGTGAATCTTGCACTGTACGACTTCAGTCGAGTTGTGTTTGATTTGCGATCAAAACTGACGTTCGAGCAGGAATCTCTATCCGGACCGACTCGAGTATGTCGATCAGGTCCTCGAATATGCTACGCAGAAGACGGCGGAGCATGCGGATCTTCCGGATTTGCATGCAGCTCCGACACAGCAGAGTCTATTGAATCTACTTCTTGCACCAATCCGCTCATACGCTTCGATCTTTACCTCGCTCGCATTGCCTCACTATATTCCCCTACTTACTTCCCAGTCATATCCTACTCGTAGATCCGTTGCTACTGCTGTGATCAAGAGTATACTGTCCAACAAGACTACCATCACCTCTTCGGAGAACCTGGACCGCGTTCTACAGGTCCTGAGGGTTCTGATCAAAGAAGGTGCGCAGTACGGGGCTGGCTACCCAGGTTTGCACCCGCAGCGACGAGGTGAAACGGATGAGACGATCGAAGAGCAGGGCTGGCTCGCGCGATTGGTGCATCTGATTCGCGGTCCTGACAATGATACCCAACTCAAACTTCTTCAATCTGTCCGCGCGGCATACGCGGAAGGTAATGAGCGCATCCGATATACCACGCCGGCGATTGTCACGGCGTCGTTACGGCTGGCCCGTCAACTCAAGGCACGAGAGCACTACGACGACAACTGGCAGTCCCAGTCATCGACGCTTCATCGGTTCATGCACCAGTGCATCAGCACTCTTTACCAACGGGTAACGACCCCAAGCTGCGCAGATCTGGCGCTGCGCCTGTTTGTGATGTGCGGAGAAGTTGCGGACCAGACAGGATTCGAAGAGGTCAGCTACGAGTTCTTCGCGCAAGCATTCACCATCTACGAGGATGCCATCAGCGACTCCCGGGCTCAATTCCAAGCGGTGTGCATCATCGCTAGTGCGCTGCACAACACGCGAGGGTTCTCCAAGGAGAACTACGATACGCTCATTACCAAAGTTGCACTCCATGGCAGCAAGCTGCTAAAGAAGCCTGATCAATGTCGGGCCGTGTACTTGGCCAGCCACCTATGGTGGGTGGTCGAGAACCCGCTCCGAGAAGAAGACCCCAAAGATGTGAGTATTCCATTTACTTGAGATCGCCTACCTTTTCTGACTCTGGAAACAGCTCTACCGTGACGGGAAGCGAGTCCTCGAATGTCTTCAGCGGGCACTGCGTGTGGCCGACGCCTGCATGGACACGGCGGTGTCCGTGGAGCTCTTTGTTGAGATCCTCAATCGTTATGTGTACTATTACGAGCAGCAGAACGAAACAGTGACGACCAAGTACCTGAACGGCCTCATCGAGTTGATCCACTCTAACCTGCAGAGCAACAACGAGGAGCCCAATCCGGCTCTAGAGAATCCCAAACGACACTTTGAGCGGACGCTCAAGTATATCGAGTCGAGGGAATACGAAGGGGTGGTTACGGAGCCACGGCAGTAGTTAGGGCGCGGGCCGCTGTTTGAGAGCGATGCTGCTCCAAGGGAGGAACTTGGTTTGGTTTCTGTTCGTTCTGGGGAATAATGTATTCTACGAGTCCTGGA
This sequence comes from Thermomyces lanuginosus, assembly GCF_041956635.1. Classification (NCBI taxonomy): domain Eukaryota; kingdom Fungi; phylum Ascomycota; class Eurotiomycetes; order Eurotiales; family Trichocomaceae; genus Thermomyces; species Thermomyces lanuginosus. Next base: position 256,013 of record NW_027192376.1, on the reverse strand, counting down.
CAGCCGATGATATCTGTAATTATTCAGGTTTACTATTTGCAGTACGAGTACCCCATTGGATGAGTTCATGACAAACTCTACGGCTGTACTAGTACTCTTTCGCGCGTGAGCCTTGATGCTTGAGGAAACTGGGCTTCATGATGAAGCTTGGCCAGTTGGACTTGAGGCCGTAGCCTACACAGCGGCCCGAACCAATCAGATTGCAGTGCTGCCTTACATGCTGGGTCGAAGCCCTAACTTCCTCTTATTACTCCGCCTAACAATTGGAATCAGGCCGAATTACTCGTACCAAATCATCGGCAAAGACGAGTACCTCTTGGACCAGACACTGTCGGAATATCAACATACAATTCTGACTCTAAATCCGCCAGTGGTAGCCGGTCAACTAAGTGAGCCATATTCAGCAAATACTTTCACGGCAGAGACACTTGAAAAGCCCATGTTCGACCTTTCATGCATGATTCTTCCTACTGTATTCGCAGAGTACCGCAGATGTTTATTCAAATGTAAATACAAAGGGAAAACAAAAGCAAGGATTCGCGCGGGGCGCCGAAGGCCCCTTGCATGTGCATTATTATAAGCCTAGGTACAGGTCCCTACCTAGGTAGGTATGTAATTTGTAAAGTCTATCCCAAACTTCTGCGGGTTAATTCTCGGGACGCTGACCATAGACGACGTAGCTGCGCGTGTCGTTCGTGGTTAGCTTTTATCGAAGGTTTGTTGCTCAGAAGCTACGGGGATACTCACAAATGGTGTAACATGTGAATCTTACGATTCCGGCCGTCAGCACGGGCTTGACTGGCAAGAATTGTGACTTCATCCTTAGTCCAATTTTTGAACCGTGTCAGGACGGCTAGGGCTCCAGCCTCGAAGCCATTCGCTTCGGCCTGCGCCTGGTTCCAGGCGCCAACTTTCTTCTGTGGAAAGACGTCAGTACAGGAGAGTGCAATATGACGCTACTTGGAGACAATGGTGCGAAACTGACAAGATGTTCGTCCTTTGGCCAGACGCCATAAGGAATGACGAACTTCTCCGCGCGAATGTTTACGAAACCGGCATCCCTGAACCACTGTTCCAATTTGACTCCGGGGCGAACCTCGTAACCAGCATCCTCGAACGCACTGTTGATTTCCTTGTAGTACCGTTCGAGCCCGGTGCCGTTAATACTGCCGTCTTCCGACTGAGGGTAGACGTCCCAATCCTGGAATTCAACCCAGCCGCCGGGCTTGACTGATCTTGTTTTTTTTTTTTTTTTTTTTCGTTAGAAATTCAAGAAACAGGCCGGAAACCCTTTCGATTACATACCGGTAGCACTCCTTGATCAGTTTTCCATAGTCCTTGATCGAGCATGCCAGGTATCGCGCATGAATAAAGTCAAACGGGTTGCTTTCATATGCCCAGTCCGAAGTGATATCATCCACCAGGAACTTTACGTTCGGAGGAACCCTACCGGAGCCCGTCAGTCGAGCGGCTTTCAAAATTCTTGGGTCAAACTAACAGAGTCGACTGAGTTGGGCTCAGGTCGCAACCAATCACCTAGAACAAACGAATCCGGTCTCAGTATTCTTTCATGAGATCGCTTCAAATACTATTCTTTACCTCCGCCTCGGGATGCCGGTCCGCTACGACAATGAGTTAGCATTCATATCCTGCGTCACTCGAGCCCAGAAAACAAATGGAACGTACCAAAGTCAATGGCCCAGATACCCGTCCCGGTAGCCAGGTCGATCACGCGCTGGGGCTTCTTGATCGGGGCCAAGTAAAGCTTTTGGTGCAGTAGCGTGAGACAAAGCTCGTGAAAAATGTCCAGGCGGTCATTTTCCGATTCATCGTTCGGAAGCAGATACGCTGGAAAGTTATAATTAGTTTACAGATCTTGAATGGCCAGGCAAAAGAGGTCAGATCCTACAGCCATCTCGGTATTTGTGGTAGCGACGGCCGTTCTCATGGCGGTAGTCAAGCACCGATGAAGTCAGCGACGTGCTGTACGACGACCTATATGCCGGATATGCGTAAGCATGCTTGTGGATTTGGAACACGATGGCATCACATCACGTACAGTTCATCGCCATACGACGAATCATTTTCATACTTGCGAATTGAGTAAGCAACATGCTTTGCGTGCCGCAGCGGAGGGACATCATACTGAGTTATCGACCTCGACATTAACGGGGGCAGGAGGGTTGCTAGCGGTCTGTTCTTGAGCGGATGTTTCCGTCATGGTGGAATGAACTTTCGGTTAACTTTCCAGAAGGTTGGCAATTGACTGATCGCACGCTCAAAAGCCTCTAGGGTACGCGTATGGAGTTTGTAGCATGCAGAACCGTTTCAACGGTTCCGGGGAGCTGGTCCCAACAGCCAACAAGGTTTGTGAAAATCGTTCGTCGGTGGTCAGTGCTCGGTACCCATGCTCAGCATTAATATATGCGCAAGTGGATAAGCACTAGCATATTACGAATACTTAGTTTTCTGACGGCGTTTGCTGCACGTCTGCCAAAACGGTAACAGGGACGGACATCCATTTTGGGGCACATGGGGACAAGGGCGCTGATTTAGTCCGTGCGGAAGCCAACGTGCGCAAGTTTTCCTCGAGCGAGTCAGCATCCAATCTTCCAAGCATTCAAACCCCCTCATGGCGCACTGATCGACCCGAATTTGCCTGCCGTCTGCGTGTTCCTTTGCGGGTCACTCTATCCGCCAATTAACGGTCCCGGATCAACTCCTCATTTTCCCCGGCAGCCCCGGTTCAGTTTAGTGTACTGAGTAGCCAAAGCCCTAATCAAAGAGTGGTTGGAGAGTCCGAGGGCCACTAAAAGTACCAAATCGCAGTGGGACAACAACCAACAAAAAGGAATTTCAGCTTGGATCATAGGACTGAATCAAAGTGAACATAAACGATGTCGAGTTGACGAAATTCTAGGCGTATTAAAGGCCCTATTTTCGCTGCCAGGCTTCGAATGAAGCACAGGGTCCGCTGTCGCCAGATCTTCCGTGCTCATGTGGTTAAAAAAATACAGTTTACAAATCGCACTCAAGCATCCCACAGGCCCCGCTGCAGGCTCTCTTGAAGCCTTCTGCATTCGCACTACAATTTGCAGCTATTACCTATGATGTCGGCGGTGGAGGGAGACTCGACTAGTCACTAAACTATCAACTCTCCAAAAGCCAGGACTTCAAGCTCGTCGCGTTCAACCGTGAGAGCCAAAAACCAAAATCAAAGTCTTCTTCGTCGGTGCCCACCTAGAATGTCTCTTCAGGAGTCTTCACTGTCCCATCTGTCGTATACTATATTCGCACTCGCCAAACACGACCCCTCTGGAATCTTGACCACATCGCTTATCCGCGGTGCGAAATGTGTGCTCTCATTGTACCGCACTGCCGCTCGTCGTGCTTCCTGAGCTGTTTTCCAGAGGGCCGTATTAGCGAAGCCGACCTCCTACATCCTGTACTCAAAGGCCGTTTTCGTATGCAGTCGCTCCGGCGCTCTCACTCAAAAGTCGCCCACTGTGTGTGTCGTTCTAACCTCATTGGCATTAAGCCTTCTTTTCCTCATGGACTTTTCTGAAGAGCCAAAAGGACATCGCTTGAATCTCATCGCCTTCCAGTTGTCCCATATCAATGTCTTCACAGGAGCAATCGTGCCTATGGCAATCGGGTCTGTGCCACAGATGACTTGTTGTCTTGTATTGTTCTCCTCAACACATATTTCATTCCCAAGGGGCTGTTCAATATCGTTGCAGACGCTGGTCAGGCGCTGATTCCAGATTCCTCGACGACGGCTCTGTCACGAAGTCCGCCGGTTCCCGATACCTGCAGGCACGAGTAAGCTCCGGCCGGAAAACTGCAATTGTCACTTGGGACTCTACGCAAACCGGGTTCGAACATTGAAGCGGGCCACTATTACCTCGCCTTGTCGAACTCACAATGACAATGTCAACACGCTGCCTGCAGTTCCATTGGGTCTCCCCGAAGCCTCAAAAGCAATAATGGCGGGCGACTCCATATCGGGAGTTCGGCTCCGGACTCGACGTGTGAGGGTGAATGATGGTATGGGCATGAAAGAAAGAATAGCAACTAGGGAACAATAAGGATCTCTGGCGATTTCTGGACAGAAAATTCCGCTTCTGCAGTCTTGAGTTCAACTCGACATACAATACCGGCGAGTTAGCGAGGGCGACTCGTTTCAGGGCATCCTTGCTCCGCCACGCCTCAATTAATTAATGGCTTAGTGGTGAACCTGACAGTTCCGGCTAGCTCAGTTTGTTTGCTTGCATGCGCTGCCAGAAGCGACGGCATAGCCTTCATATTTCATGTTTAGCGACAGACAAACAACTTGATCAGTACCTAATGCGCTCATCAATGTATCTGTCAGAGAACAACAACGGGCACACGAAGTGTAAACACATCTGACAAAAATGGCACTACAAACAGGATACATTGAGACTTACTGGTCAATACCCGTCAACAAGTTCGAGGGTCTCCCGGAGAAAGCAGAGCGAGCTCCCTATTACAGTATAAGCATCATTGGGCTGAGTTAAGAACTTTTTGGTAAGGCACCCGCAGCCTCAGCCGCAGTGTGCAAGGAGGTCGCGCCTATCAAACGCCAGATCTTCAAAAATTAGGTTGTAGCGGATTGGAATCGCATGGCCACAGACCTGGATGGCGAGGCGTGCCTCTGAGTCAAAGGGGAGAAATTTACTATTGGCCCGAAATGCCCCGAGCCTGAAACAACGCTCTTCATAATTCATCAATTTCTCAGATGCGAAAGATCGATATGGTATGTCTGTAGTATCAGCATATTACTGCACGGTCAAGTCAGAGAGATCAGGTCTGAGACGTGATGGCTTCATCACAAGAACCAGTGAAGATCCTGTCCCTTGGTACCGCGCCAAGTTCTAACCCCTGTCGCTTAGCTTCGCTAACCCTGCTCAAGATGGTGGAGGGATCCGGGGGCTCTCCAGTCTCCTCATTTTAGAAGATATTATGGAGAAGATCCGCGATAAGAACGGTCTTAGCCGTGTACCCCGGCCTTGTGAGCACTTCGATTTGATTGGGGGCACAAGTACGGGAGGATGAGTGAGCCGTATACGTTCTCCATGTTAGTCGTACCACATTGACTGACTCTCTGACACAGAATCATCGCAATCATGCTTGGAAGGCTGCGGATGACAATCGATGAGTGTATAAAAGAATACCGTGACTTTGCTAGGCAGGCATTCACACAGAAACCCATGCAGACAGCAGTCTCTGAAAATTCATTTGTGCCCACCTTCTCTGCCGATCGTCTCCGGGATGCAACAATCAAAAAAATATTGTCTGGAAGAGGAGTGCAGAAGCCGCCGGAGCAACAACCAGTCGACTATTCAGACATGTCTACACGAGAATATGCCATTCCGTGACAGGGCATGCACAAAGACGTATGTCAAGAGCCTGAGGGGAGTTTCCATAGCCAACAAGAGCTCACGTATCATAGGGCGGTCTTAGCGATCACGAAGGATAACGTCGACGCACCGCCAACCCTTTTCACGACGTATGAATCATCGACGGCTTTTGAGTCATGCACCATATGGGAAGTTGCGCGGGCAACATCGGCGACAGTAGGGTTTTTCGACTCAATCAGATTGGGAAGAGATGAGATCGAGTTTGTCGATGCTGCATTTGGATACAACAACCCATGCGAAATTCTACTCCAAGAGGCCCGAAAACAGTTTCCGGGACACAGCCAGATGCGAATCCTGAGCATTAGGACGGGCCTTGGAGACGTTGTCACCATCGAAGATTCCCCAGCATCTGTTATCAAAGCGTTGAGGGATATGGCTACATCTTCCAATCGAGTAGCCCGCAGTTTGAATGATCGATTTGAAGGAGATAGCCAATACTTCCGGTTTAATGTCGATCAAGGCCTGAAAGATATAACAATATCAGACTGGGAAGAGCCCAGCAGAATCTCGGCACACACCCGAAACTATCTGACCGAGAACGAAAGAACTATCGGGAAATTTGTCGACAGCCTCTTCAGCAACGCCTCTGCTGGTAAAGATGGAAGCAGGCCAGCTGCGGGATGCATCCACTTTGCTGTTCCTTTTGAGAGAAACAAACGCTTTGTCGGTCGTGAGTCAATCATGAAAGAGCTTCTTGAACGTGTTCCGCCCACTGTTGATGCGAATCATTGTCAAAGAATTGCTATTGTAGGGCTGGGAGGTGTTGGAAAGACGCAGATTGCTCTTGAGACAGCCTTTCGGGTCCGCGATAAGCATCCTGACAGATCTATTTTTTGGGTTTCAGCCATAGACACCATCAGCTTCAGAGACGCCTACAGAAACATCGGTCAGATGCTGGAGATTGATGGGATCGACGAAGAAGAAGCGGATGTGGAGAAACTTGTGAAGAAAACCCTAAGCAATGAAAGTACGGGCAGTTGGCTCTTGATCATTGACAACGCCGACAGCGCAGACCTTTTCGACGGCAGTACCAGCCTTGCCCATCACCTCCCGTCTAGCCGGCACGGTTCCATATTGTTCACGTCTAGGAACCGTGAGGTTATAGTGCAGCTTGATGTTCCAGTGGCTAATATTTTCAATGTTGAGGGCATGAGCGAGAATGAGGGTTTCGCATTATTGGAGATGTATTTGACAAAGAAGCAAATGAGCAGTCGGGACGATACAGCAAACCTCCTCGACTTTCTTGGTTACCTGCCTCTTGCTATCAAACAAGCTGCTGCATTCATGGCCAAGAAACAGATCTCGACGACACGGTATCTCGAGTATTGCCGGTCAAGCGACAGGAGCATAGCCAAGCTGCTAAGGGATGTTGAGGACAGCAATTGGTATACAGAGGCGCAGAATCCGACTGCAACAACTTGGCTTATTTCATTCCGCCAGATTGCAGACAATAACCCCCTAGCTGCTGAATATTTGAAATTCATGTGTTTCTTAAGTGAGAAGGCTATTCCATGGTCTCTTCTTCCTGGACGTGCTTTGACACTGGAAGGGGAAGCTGCCATTGGGCTGTTGAAGGCGTACGCTTTTATAACTGAGAGAGAGGAGTCGAACATATATGATATGCACCGACTGGTTCGACTGGAAATGCTGAACTGGCTGGACACACAAGGGGAGCTTGAAGAGTGGACGGTCAAAGTGATACGACACGTCAAGGCAGTTTACCCATTTCCTCGTCATGATAACAGAGAAAAATGGGTAAGGTATCTCCCACATGCTCAGCATGTACTCGAGCGTCAGACGATGTTAGACGATACAACGGCGGACCTTTTTTCCAAAGTAGGTCACAGCTTTTCTCTTCTGGGTCAGTATCGTGAAGCAGAGACGATGCATCGACAGGCATTGGAGGGACGAGAGAAGGTGCTTGGTTCCGACCATCCAGAAACCCTCGACAGCGTCAACAACCTAGGCGTTGCCCTCAAGAAACAAGGACAATACGGAAAGGCAAAAGAGATGCTTCACCAGGCACTGGAGGGACGGCAGAAGGTACTTGGGCCCAACCATCCGCACACCCTCGACGTCGTTAACAACCTAGCCAACGTCTTGGAAAAACAAGGGCAATCTGAGAAGGCAGAGGCAATGTATCGACGAGCGCTGGAGGCACGAGAGAAGGTGCTGGGGCACTACCATCCGAACACCCTCGCTGCTGCCCGAAATGTGGGCATCGTTTTAGAAAACCAAGGAAAATACCGAAAGGCAGAGGCAATGTATCGACGAGCACTGGAGGGACGAGAAAAGGTACTAGGTCCCGACCATTCGGACACGCTCATCAGTGTTATCGACGTCGGCGATGCCCTTCTAAAGCAGGGACAATACGCAAAGGCAGAGACGATGTATCGAAGAGCACTAGAGGGACGAGAGAAGCTGCTGGGGCCCGAGGATCTAGACGTCCTTGATGTCGTTAACAGGGTTGGCGTCGCCCTTCTGAGACAAGGAAAATACGAAAAGTCAGAAGCGATGCATCGACGGGGACTTGAGGGACGAGAGAAAATATTGGGTCCTGAACATCGAAAAACCCTCGACATTGTTAGCAATCTGGGCGTCGCCCTTGAAAAACAAGGACAACATGAAAAGGCAGAGGCGATGATTCGACGGGCATTGGAAGGAAGGGAGAGGGTGTTGGGGCCCTGTCATCCAGACACGCTCACCAGCGTGATCGACCTGGGCGATGCGCTGTTAAAACAAGGGCAATACGAAATGGCAGAGACGATGTACCGGCGGGCACTAGAGGGACGAGAGAAGTTGCTGGGGCCCGACCATCCAGACACCTTTGATATCGTTAACAGCTTGGGCATTGCCCTTCACAGACAAGGAGAACACGAAAAGGCAGGGAAGATGTATCGACGGGCTCTGGAGGGACGAGAAAAGGCGCTTGGAACCGACCATCCGAGCACTCTCTCTAGCGTTAATAACCTAGGGGTCGCCCTTAAAAATCAGGAGAAATACGACAAGGCAGAGATAATCCTTCGGCGGGCACTGAACGGGCGAGAGAAAGTACTTGGATCATATCATCCACACACCCTCGACGTTGTTATCAACCTGGCAAACGTCCTAGAAAAACAAGGACGCTCGAGAAAAGCAGAGGAGATGTACCAACGGGCACTGGAAGGACGGGAAAAGGTGCTGGGCCCCTACCATCCGAACACCCTCGCTGCTGCCCGAAATGTTGGCATCGTTTTAGAAAACCAAGGAAAATACCGAAAGGCAGAGGCAATGTATCGACGAGCACTGGAGGGACGAGAGAAGATGCTGGGTCCTGATCATCCCGACACGCTCATCAGTGCTGTCGATCTGGGTGACGCCCTCCTAAAACAGGAACAATACGAAAAGGCAGAGACATTGTATCGACGAGCACTAGAGGGACGAGAAAAGCTGCTGGGCCCCGGCCATGCAGACGTCCTTGATGTTGTTAGCAGCCTGGGCATTGCTCTTCACAAGCAAGGACAGTACGAAAAGGCGGAGGCCATGCACCGACGAGGACTTGAAGGACGAGAGAAACTATTAGGCTCTGAACATCAAAAAACCCTCGACATCGTTGACAACTTGGGCATCGTTCTTGAAAATCTGGGACAACACGAAAAGGATGGGGAGATGCATCAACGGCACTGGAAGGACGAGAAAATATCCTGGGCCCCAACCATCCAGACACTCTTCATAGCGTTAACAACCTGGGCGTCGTTCTTCTTGAACAAATGGAGTACGAACGGGCGGAAGCATTGTTTCGTCGGGCACTGGAAGGACGAGAGAATGCACTTTGGGCCCTACCATCCCCACACTCTAGCCAGTATGGAGAATCTGGCTCTCGCTCTTAGTCATCAAGGTAGATACCAAGAGGCAGCAATGGCTCGAAGGGCTATAGAAGCACAGAGGAGGGCACCAGGCACAAGTGATTCGACGGTCACTGGAGAGACGAGAGCAGGTGTCGGAAGCCGACCGTTCGGGTACCCGCAACGGCGCCGAAGATTATCAAAACTATCAAGAAAAAGTTCTAGTAACAGCTGTAGCACCCAATGAACCTATTACGAATTCCTGAAGCAGGCCGGCTGTACTACAGACTGCAAATTAGAGGAATAATGCCAGTATAAACCTTTTTGAATCTGACGATACCATTTTGCAACGCATATGACTACTATTCCGTGAACCGTTTGTTTCTGCGTTGTGGGCTTACGCTAGTGAATAGGGCTATCATTCTATCCACCTACCTTTCACGTGATTTGGATTTCATCACGTGCTGGAGGATCGGAGTAAAAGCGAACAGAGCGCAGTTGATGCTCGATTCCTCCTGGAAACCGTGCACTCGGAGCGCGTGCAGAAATCCGATATTGGACTACGATGGAATCACTATCGAGATCCAAGTTTTTCTTGAACCATGCCGCCGTCGCTCATCGCCAAGCTGAGCGAACTGCTCAGAAATCCCGAGTTTCCCAATCGGCTTGCTGAGGAACTGAGTAGTTGGGATGATTCCGACCATGTGTATCTCCGCATCGAAGCAACCGTGTGCCACGACCCTGGCCAAGACACGTCAGAAAAGCCACTACTACTGGTGAGATTTACCCGAACGAGTGTCACCACACTCACCATGACAAAACGAGTACAGTACAAGGAACAAGAACACTGACGGCGCAAACTGTGGGTACTTTAGGGTGTTGCAGATCTCCACCAGGGCGATGCCCGAGTGATTACCTCTGATCTAGTCTCATCGAGCAATGTAAGCGGCAAGTTTTTGTGATAGTATACATGTCGCCGTGACTGCCGATGCTAACAAGGGTTTCTACAGCGCAGCGAAAATGGGGACGAGTCCGGGTCCACCAGCGGCACGGACCGCGCCCCGTTGACGCCGCGGTCCATCGACACCAGTGACGGTGGCCATCATGCGTCCAAGCGACGCAAAACAGTCGGCGGGCTACGACCTTCAAAGCCGGCTCCCCAGGGAAAAACAAGACAGAGCCTGCAGCCGGCAGCAGGGGAAGTTGACACGATAGCTGAAGATGAAGAGCAGGTTGGCTTGCCAGTGCGTCAGTTTCAAAGTGAACCGCGATTTCCCCAGCGGAGTCGTCCGGAATCCAAAGAACCGGCTGTGCCACCGATACAGCCTACGTCGGCGGAGAAGTTTATTTCGGGAATCTGGAGACAGCTGCATTCGCCTCTCCAGTTGAGTCTGTCATTTCCGGTACGCGTCTCACCCGAATTCAATTCTTGGTGAGAATGTATCGGCTGATAGATGATGTAGTATCAAGAGCCCGAAATCGACATCCGAACCGGCGTCAGTGGGCAGGTGTGTAGTGCCAGAACTTACAGACTGGTGCATAATCTTGACAGACCAAGGTTTTCGCGGTGATAAATAAGCTATGCTCGAAATACTACAATCAAAATCAATCCTCACGAGCTCTCGAGATGATTGTGCAGGCCTACTGGGTCGAGAGCTACGAGGCACGCGTCGCATCGATTTGCCTCGAAAATCCAGAGTACTCCAAGACGGAGGCCCGGATGGCAGCGCTGAAGGAAGCGTGCAAAGTACTTGGATGGCGGGAGAAGGATCTGCGGAACCGAATGTTCGTACCGCGGTTCCCCTCCGCCGACTGATCCTTTGCTGACGACGCTTCCAGGGCAATTTGGCGAGGATATAAAGAAATCAAGGACGCCGGCGGCTGGGCAAGCTTAATCTTTGCTAGCACCGGTGTGTACCGGTTTTGCAAATACCGGATAGGGTTTGACGAAGGCCTGACGACGCGACTGCGGTCGCTGGCCGATGCCATTGAAGTGGCTGCAGATACTCTGCATCCGAACTGGCGTGACCTCCTGCAGGTCATTGGGCAAGGCGGCAGCCCGCGGTATCAGGGACATCCGCACGAATGGGTGATCATGCCGTCTGGGCCAGCGGTGCCGCTGGCCTCAACATACGAGCACCTCGACCTTCCCGGAGGGTTCCAGTTCCAGTTCATTGACGAAAGTGTGATCGACCGTAACGTGTTTGGTGATACCGACCCGCGAATAGTTCCTCTTGACGACCCGGATGTTTGCCGGATCTGCAAGGAGCGGCAGTCGGACGATCCAAAGCTGAACCGTTGTTCGTGCTTTCCGACCTGGTTCGGTGCGCCGCGGTATCCAGTGCCCGTTCAATTGTTCCACACGACGAACGGAAAGAATAATGGGGTTATTGCTCGCAGCGTACGTTCCGCTTCCAATACGGTTTCTTTGTCACAAGTAGTACTGACCTTCTGAAGAATTTTGACCGTGGCACCATCATTGGCGAATTCGTCGGGCTCATTACGTGCGGCATCCAGGGCATGGACGTCATGGTCGCCGGCACCGACGACAACCCGTACCAGATCTTCCAAGGCCAGATGGGCAACTTCACGCGCTTCATCAACCACTCCTGCCGCGCCAACAGCCAGTTCCAAAAGTTCATCTGGCGTGGGCGGGAGCGCATCGTCGTGGTGTCGCGTGGCATCACGGCGGGCTCGGAGATTACGGTCGATTATTCGGATCGATACTGGGAGCGGTTGGGGAAGAAGTGTTTATGTGGAGAGGCATGTTGTCGGTTTCGATAGATTCTTTCTAGAGTTGGGTTTAGACGGATACGTACTGCCTCTGAGTGATGTTGGTAGAGATGAATGAGTGGTTGATTATGATCCTACCCCAGACGCCGAGCTATTTCCATCTCATGCACTTGTATATACACATCGACAATCGTGAATGTTGAGCGTATATATCAATTATCAAGCGAGTGTAATGTGTCTCATTAAATCACCGTACTCTCTGGGTATTCTGTTTCCCCCGATCGTAATTCAAGATCCTCCTCTTCCGATGTGTCTGCGCCAACCGCCACCGGCAATACAACATCACCGCATCCCTCAACAGGACAAAGAGACACCCACCGACAACGCTCCGACCCCATCTCGTCTGAAGGAATCCCGGCCGTGCCGTTGTTGCAGTACTAAGACCCAACATCGACCCTAATGTAGATGTGGAAGGTGTCGGCGGTGGCGTTGTCCACGACCGTGGGAGGATCATTTTCAGTAGCCCGCCCATCCCTGCTGAGATGGCGGGGAAGAGCAGAGCGCCTAGGATCGTGTCTGCTAGCGAGCTCGTGTCCTGGATGAGTTCTTCGCGGTGATGTCGGCCGAGGAGTTGTCGTTGTCGGCGTGCTTCGCGGTTGTTGTTATTATTGTTGTTCTGCTGGTCAGCGGCAGCGTTGATGTTGTTCTGATTCTGGATCTCTAGCTCATCCTCGTCCAGGTCCCCTCCTCCAAGCTGGAGTTCGAGATCGATTTCCATGAGGATTTGCCCGTCTCCAAATTGTGCACGGCGGTTGTTATTATTATTGGCATCTGGATTCGCGGCGTCTAGGTCCTCGTCCTCTTCACCGCTTCCGTGTCGTGGCCGGACCTCAGCCATCCATTTACGCTCAAGCTTCCCGAACAACCGCTCGTACAGCGCCCCGTACAGGCTCTTGACGTATGGCAGAGCGGCAAAGGTCATCGCAGCGCTGGGTGGCCACAAGCTGCCGCCCTGCGGCTCGAGCTCCGTCGGGTTATACGTCGCGAAGAACAACACGGGAATCGCTGGGAGCAACCCATCCGCGAACCTCGTTCGCGAGAAGATGAGCGTCAGTGGGATCAGAGGGATGCCAAGATTCCGGCTCACGCTCCATGCGGCGTCGCTGACACCGCTGCTACTCCTCTCGAGAATCCGCTGTGCATCTTCTGCCCCAAACACCAAGTATAGCGAGTACACGCCATGTGCGCAGCAGCCCGCCCATACTGTGCCGGCAAACGTGAACACCAGGCCCGGGAAGACCAGCTTCCCCGCGAGCCGCTCGACGGCACGCACAAAGTCTACCACATAGCTGCGCGGCCTCGCCACACGGATCTCCGTCCGACACTGTGGGCACTGCAGCGGGCGCGCACCACCGTGCCGCTTGCGGGACTGTGGACTCTCGAGCTCAGCCAGCCAGTCGAGAAGACACGCTTCATGCGCGGTTAACGCGCACGGGCACGGCGACCGCCACTCCGAATTATGCGGCGACTCCTCCGTCTCGTCCGTGTAGCAGATCCAGCATTTACGCGGCTCGGGATCGTCTGGCTTCGCTGTCGCCGTCGTCGCCGTTGTCGCTACCGTATCGACCGTCCCTTCTCGTTGTTGCCGATCTGATGATGCTCCCTCCACATCAACCGACGTCGTACGGCTCGTATTACTTGTATCGAGCAGCACCGCTTCCGGGCTTTCGATCGATTCTGCAACCTGCTGTGATGATGCGTATGCGTTTGAAGTCTCGGCCGGCGTCGCGGGCCTTGATCTCCCGCCATCAGATGGCCTGGTACTGCTTCTCCCCGCGATGGGTTGATGCCTTGGTGGTACCGATGCCATCGTGAACTGGTCTCGCGCACTGAACTCGGCGGCAGATTCGATTCCTGGGTGATTCTGGCAGCCGTTTGCTTCACTCGATCATGTTTGCAGGTCGATGGCAACAGAGTACAAGGCTTGAAGGTCAGTGGCTGATAGTAGCTAGTGACGTTTAGATCAGGCCGAGGCGAAACCATCTCACGTGATGCCGACAGTTGAGGTCCAGAATTTGCGAAAGAGGCGTGGCAATTGAAATTGCTGTAACAGTAAATATACTCCGTACTATATTCAAAAATACTGTAAAACTAACAACGATTATTGGCCAGAAGTCTTGCAAATGTATTTTTTGCTCTTAAGTCAAATAGATTCCATTTTCGAGAAAAACGACGAATGTGCCTGAATACCCTTTAAGCACCTGGAATGCTGGACAGTCTTATCGTTCCTCCACTTGATGAGCTGTACAGTACAATACACATGGCGGCATTCATTGTTTTCATGTGAATAGCCCTTCTAGATGTCAACCGCCCAAATGAGGGCCCCCGGACGAGTCAATGACTTTTTGTATGAAGAGAACAAAAACGTAAAAGATGTAAACTTTTGTGTGACGAAGAAAAAGTTCGAGCTCAGAACGCCAGAACATGAACCAGCCAAAATTATATGAACATAGTTCGAAATAGAAGACTCCTAGTCCGGATCACGATATGGAAGTCGTCAAATACCTCTCGTCAACGCCTCGCTTCCGCATCGTCGCCTTTCGCTCCTTTTCCTTGGCTAAAGCATAGTTAGCGGTGAAGCTCGGGCGGGGAGATTGAAGATTCAACTTACCCTCATCGTAGACCAAGAATTCATGTAAGGCCCTGCCGGCAGGGACCATGGGAAGAACAGGAACTTTCTTGTCGGTGACGACCTCGAGAAGGGCGGGCCCATCACTCTCAATCAGCCACTTGAGCTTCTCTTCGACCTCCTCTGGACGCACACAGCGCTGGGCTTGTACACCCATAGCCTCGGATAGCTTGACGAAATCCGGGTTCTTCTGATGTGTGTGGGCATAGCGGTCTTCGTAGAAGAGGTTCTGCCATTGTGTGACCATACCCTGTTCCTCGTTGTTGAGGACCAGGACCTTGACGCCGATGTTGAACTGTGCCGCCGTTCCCAACTCCGTCAGGGTCATATTGAACGACGCGTCGCCGTCGATGTCGATGACCAGCGCATCCGGACGCGCGACCTTGGCGCCGATGGCAGCCGGCAGACCGTAACCCATAGTGCCCAGACCACCCGAGGTGATCATGGACCGCGGATAGCGCCAGCGGTAGTGCTGCGCCGCCCACATCTGATGCTGGCCGACGCCGGTCGTGATAATGGTGCGGTCCTTGATGGGATCCGTCAACTTGCTCAGCTTCTCAATCAGTGTCTGGGGCTTGATTGGCCCATTCGGCGACTCCTTCTCGTAGTTCGAGAGCGGGAACCGCTTCTTCCAGTCGTTGAGTTGAGCAAACCATTCAGGTCGCTCAGCAACTGGCTCAACAAGCGGCAGCAGCTGCTCTAGGTTTTCGGCGCAGTCACCCTCAACAGCCTCCGTAGCCTGGACGACCTTGTTGATGTTCTTGGGGACCATCTCAAAGTGTACGATGCCACCACGGCCCTCAGCAGCAGCCAGGTGGGCTTGAGGAGCAAAGCGAGACACACTGAGAGTCACACGGTCATCAAAACGAGCACCCAAGGCGATGATCAGATCCGCCTCCTGCATCGCCAAGTTGGCATACGCGGACCCGTGCATGCCCAGCATGTGCAGTGACTTGGGGTCCATCTCATCGAATCCGCCGAGTCCCTGCAAGGTTGTGGTCACGGGGATGCATGCCTTGTCGGCGAGCTCCTTCAGCAGCTTGGGGCCTTCGGGGCGAGCGATGATACCCTGGCCGGCGTAAATCACGGGCTTCTTCGCGATGTTAATCAGACGAGCGACGCGCTTCAGAGTCGCTTGTAGATGTTGTCGGCTGAACTCCTTCGCGGCAATTGCTGCGGCGCTCGAATTCGATGGAAGGGTGCTGGTCATCGGAATGGGTTTTCGGAGAATGCCGGCGGTGATATCCTTGGGAAGGTCAACGAGCACGGGACCTGGTCGGCCACTGGTCGCAATC
Organism: Thermomyces lanuginosus; assembly: GCF_041956635.1. Taxonomy (NCBI): domain Eukaryota; kingdom Fungi; phylum Ascomycota; class Eurotiomycetes; order Eurotiales; family Trichocomaceae; genus Thermomyces; species Thermomyces lanuginosus. The sequence continues at coordinate 240,031 of NW_027192376.1, read as the reverse complement.
TCAAAGGCCTCCTTGATCCGGAGCGGCAGCTCTGCCACGCTCTTCACCATTACGTTCCACTTTGTGCAGGCGCGGGAGATGCCGACGACGTCGGCCTCCTGGAAGGCATCGGTGCCGATGGCAGACGTAACCACCTGCCCGCAGAAAACAACCAAGGGGGTACCGTCAGACATGGCGTCTTGCATGGGAGTAACGACATTTGTCGCTCCGGGACCAGATGTGACGAGGACGACACCTGGTTTTCCGGATGCCCGAGCGTAGCCCTCGGCCATGTGGCCGGCGCCTTGCTCATGGCGCGGCAGAATGAAATCAAAGTGTTTTGAGTTGTAGATTGCATCGAAGACCGGCAGGATGGCACCACCAGGGTAGCCGACTGAGTCACAGTTAGCCAATCAAAAACACGAGGCTGAGAAGAGCCATTACTCACAGATGTGCTTGACGCCCTGGCGCAGCATCATCTCATGGAAGATTTCACCGCCAGTCAAACCGACAAAGCTGAACATGTTGTGAGCCTTCTATATCTCACAATTTCGGACATTTTTCAACTGCACATACGAGTCATCATACTCCGGTTGCCTCGGGTTCACCAGAGGCGGGACGGCATTGCGTTGCGCATCGTGGTTGAATGCTGGACTCGGCACGGGGCGTGTGCTCCTGTCAACCGCCCATTCATCAGTACCAATGCATTGCAAGCGACCTGTTTCTGCCGGAGGTGTGACTCACGATGCCGGCGCCGCCGCCGTGCTCTGCGATCGCTTGGAGGTATGGGGACCATTGGCGGCCGCAGGAAAAGTAGTCGAGAATTGTCGTGCACCACGAGCGGGCGGTCTCCGTGATGGCAGAGTGCGCAGGGCACTCTGTGAAGATTTGAAGCGCATCATGGTTGTCGTGTGCTGGAGAGCACCAAGACGACCGAGAAGACGGGACGATGAAGTAGAAAAAGCGTGATGACTCAGGCTTTGCTAGCCGATTCGGGCGGACGGCGATTGGCTGTTTTGGGTCTTGGCCGGGGCAGAATCTGCGCGACTTCGGCAGACCCTTGTCAGCTGCCTCCGATATCGGCTCCAATCCGCCCTGTGACAATCAGCATTTAGCAGCATTCTCCAGAGCCATCATTCCATGATGGACATCTCTACTCCGTATGATTCTGTGATGTACGAGAATGAATGGCGGTAATCTCTCTATCAATTGCCTCGAAGAGTCTCCTCGTATCTAATATCATCCATCTGTGCGTTCATATATGCGGAAATTGGCACCGCTAGACCTACTATGAGAAGCATGGCCTAGACTCTAGAGGCTTTTCCCCATTGGGCTGAATCGCGGGGAAGGCCATGTGTCGCACGGCTGCAGCAAAGGCCATCTGAGCTCAGCTTGGCAGTTATTAATTGCGAAATCCTGGAGATTTCGGTCAACTTAAACCCGAAGCATGCCTGGGTGAGTGGCTGGGGAAATTGTTAGGGCTCGCAAGCGCTAGCCCTAATCGAAATTCACCGCCTTCCTGATCAATCCGCGGGGATCAAGGCTTGGCAGAAGGAACTGACGGCAGAACGCGGGGAGCTGAGGAGCTCTTCCAAGCCCTAAGGTAACATCGTGTCAATTGTTTTGGCCAGTATTATTTGATCAGTTGACCGGGAGTCGAATATTAAATGTTCTCTTGTCTCTCCCACATCAACCAGATCTTCGACCCTTCATCAGTTTCTCCGGGAAGAAGGGAGTGAATCATCCGCCCAGCCCAAGAACCCCGCCATCAAATCCATCATGGCCTCTCCGCAGGTACTCGTTCCACAAACAGAGAACATCGCTGATGTTTACGCCACCGACGATGCGTCCACAAAGTCGGTTGCGCCGGAGACGCAAGCTCGCTGGGCTCGTCTTCTGAAGCAATTCGCGGAGACATACAGCAAGAAACCGGATTTTGTCGCGCGCAGCCCTGGCCGTGTGAACATTATCGGAGAACACATTGACTACAATCTGTATGATGTATTGCCTACTGCGGTGACAGTGGACGTGATCATTGCCGTCAAAGCGCTTCCAACAACAGACGGCACCGAGTTCACCGTACGGATAGCCAATGTGAGCTCTGAGCGATTCCCAAGCAGGGAGTTTGGAGTACCTCTCCAGGGAGACGTGGAGATTGATGCGACGCGCCATGAATGGGTCAACTACTTCAAGGCGGGCCTGCGCGGTGCCCTGAAGTTCCTCAGAGAACGCAATGGTGCCGGATTCAAGCCCGCGAGTTTGGAGATTCTGGTCGACGGTAACGTACCGCCGGGTGGCGGTATCTCCAGCAGCGCCGCCTTTGTGTGCGCCAGCGCACTGGCCGTCATGAAGGCTAACGGTCACAATGTGTCCAAGCAAGATCTATTGGATCTGGCCGTGGTGTCCGAGCGTGCCGTAGGGGTCTACTCTGGGGGGTGCGTATGCCGGCAAAGCTGTCGATGAACTACAGCTGATCATGCGGATCTACAGAATGGATCAGGCAGCCTCGATCTTCTCCTCCCGCGGATATCTCCTCTACACGCAATTCTTCCCCAAGTTCTCCACACAACACGTGCCTGTGCCCAAGTCCGAAGAGGACATTACCTTCCTCGTTGCTCAGAGCTTTGTAACATCAAACAAAGCCGAGACGGCGCCGCGCCACTACAACCTTCGTGTAGCCGAGTGCACTTTAGCGGCCGTGGTGCTCGCCAAGCAACACGGAATTCAGCTGCAAAAGGACAATAGCTCGCTGGGGTACAGCCTGCGTAACTTTCACGAGGAGTACATCCGCAAGCAGGGTCGCCTGGCGGACCCGCTGGAGTCGCAACTTGACGCCGTCATCGCCACCACGGAGGAGCTGCTCACAAAGGAAGAGGGCTATACCCGCGAGGAGATTGCACAGTTGCTCGACCTCAGCGTGGCGGAACTGGAGTCGAAGTTCCTGTCGGCGTTCCCCGTCCAGGCTGAACGGTTCCTCCTCCGCCAGCGCGCCCTGCACTGTTTTCAGGAGGCTCGACGTGTGCTCGCCTTCAAGGCGTGCCTCACCGAGAGCGACACTCTGACGCTTGAGCGCATCCAGTACCTCGGTAACCTCCTCAACGAGTCGCAGCGCTCCTGCCGGGACGTTTACGACTGCAGTTGCCCGGAGATCAACGAGATTTGCGACATTGCGCGCCGTGCCGGCACCTGGGGCAGCCGCCTGACTGGTGCGGGCTGGGGCGGCAGCACCGTGCACATGTTGCCGCAAGCTAAGGTTGACGACGTCATCAAAGCGCTGCGCGAGGAGTATTATCTGAAGAAATTCCCGGATATTAGCCAGGAGAAGTTGGCGGAAGCGATGGTTATTAGCAAACCGTCGAATGGATCATTCCTGTACGTTTGTTCCTCCTATTCGCTAAGTATGAGGCTAACGGTTTATAGGGTTCATGGAGCTGCTCTTGAGATCCAATGAATGATCCAAGACTCCAGTTGGTATAATGGCGGAAAATGCCGCGGTATTGACAAGGTATCAGATTCTGTAGATACTGTACACATACAATATGAAGCGCAGCTGGTCTTCAACCAGCAGAATCGGAGCCTGGACAAGGACACGACCATAGCAGAAATCCTTCGTGTCTAGCGAAACCCCATCAGCGACTCCGTGTGAGACCCAGATCCTAGCGGCAGAAGCCGCACATCCTGAGGCAACCCAGTCGGCCTCAATCGTAAAAACTAGTTAGGTAGAAAGGGGCAAATTGCAACCATCCATCATGTCTTTTTCTTGAAGAAGTCGCTCATTTTCTTCATCCCCGACGTATCAACTTTCTTCAGCTCTCGCACACCACGCGACTCAGTGGCTTTTTTCTTCTTTTTCTCTTCTTCCTCCTCCTTGCGGCGCTTCCTCCGACTCGACACTCCACTGTAATCGTCGTCCGCATCTCGTTTGCGGAAAAGGTCGCTCTGTGAATTGATTGCCTCTGCGCGCAGCTCCTCGAGTTGTTTCAGTCGCTCGTCGAGCGGTGTGAAGTCGATAGGGCTCTCGCTAGAGGCGAGGATGTCCTTAATCCGTGCCGCGAGGTGCGGCGGGACGTATGCATGCAGCATAAAAGACAGCGCGACGCGCAGACGCAGGAGTCGCGTCGCGGGATCGGGCTGCGCCGCGGGGGCGTCAACGGTGGACAGCGGGGTGATTGGGGTGGAGGTGCCTCCAGCCGATGTCGATGACGACGTCGACGTCGACCTGGTCGAATCGGCGCTGTCTGACGATGACGACTGAACCGTTGCGGGAGTTCCATTCTCTCCTACCGGTTCTATTGTGAGTGTCGTCTCCTCCCCTCGCTTGACGCTCATCAAAGGCGGCTCAAGCTCTTTCCGCACAAACCGTTGTTCAAGACTCGCGGGCAGTCCTTGAGCGACCATGCGCTCAGCCTTTCTGACAAGTTCGCGCAGTAGCTTCGTCTCGCTAAACCGGTAGAGTTTCTGGTCGCCGGCCTCCATCGTGTCGCAGACGGCTTCTGCGCGCTGTTCGAGAGTCGGCCGAAACGACGCGTCGTAGAGCATGAAACGTAGATGCGATGGCAGATCCTCCTGAGAATCCCAAATGTCATCCAGCGGCTGAAAGAGACGCTTTGTCTGTGCATTATCGCCTGAAACCGGCGCCGGCGCCAGGATTGGTAGCATCAAGAACATAACATCGAACGGTGTTGCGACAAGGACCTCCGCATTTCGAGCGATCGCGCCCTTCGTCTGGCACCGTGATTGCGACTCAGTTGGTGTTATGAGCACACTCCGGGGCTGCGCCGGCGGCGACGACACCGCCGTCAGCTCGTAGAGCCCTGCGCGAGGGCAGAAAAAGTAGCGATTGCATGCGCCGGTGCTGGGGTTGGGGAGGACGAGAAACCGGGCGGCGTCGCTGGCATTGGCGGGCAGGATCAGCGTCCTGCTGCGATTAGAATCGCCCGTGCTGGAATTTTCATCTGTCGTGTCTGATCGGGTCTTCATCGTGCTTGTATGCTATTTTGTCGTCAGAATGTTGACCAGATGGAACTAATTAAAGGCGCGGACGCGTTTACGCGTTTAGATCGTCTCAAAAGGGCAAATTGATGAGTCGGCCACCCCTTGAAACACCCAAAACATTTTATCGCCTTCAGTTCCAATGAACTATACAATTTCCTAAAATACTCGAATAAACTGTCTCTTCCCTCAATTCCTGCAATGCGACCAATTTGAGACGAATAGAAATCCTTTTCAGCCAGTTCGTAACCGCTCCCTGATCCAAAACCTTGCTGATGACGAAAAACAGTGGTCGACCCCCTCTCATGGCCTCCAAAATCGCCCAAGGAGGCTCTTCTCGCGTCTCCCAGTGGACGGAAGCGTTTTTACGAGCTGCGAAGAGCCCATGTAGCTGCGTCGCCGACGAAACGCACCACAACCGCCGCCACCGCAAGCATCCCAAACGATGATAACACAGACGACGAGGAAGAGGATGAGGAAACCTTGCAGCTGAAGCTGGCCGCCATTGAGGCACGTCTCAAGCTAAAGAAGCTCCAGCAAAGCAAGAACAAGGCCAAGTTGTCTAATGGAGATGTGGAAGAGGGGCCCGCAAAAAATAGCAACCCTGCAGCAGCAACACCAGCAATGGCCCGCAGCCAAAATAGCCGCCTGGGAGCACTGCGGGAGCGATTAGCTGCCAGGCGCCAGGAATCACCAAACGAAGTGCAGGTGCCAATGTCGCCGACGAAGCGGGTGATGCGGCCACGAGCGGAGTCTTCGCCTCGTCGAAGTGCCGCTCTGCCTGCAAAGGAAGATAACAGTCTGGCAGACAGACTGGAATTACGACGCACCCTTAGTGCACGAGCACCAACGCGGCCTGGCACACGGGACAGCGCTACGTCTCGTGCCAGTGACGGACGCTACGACTACATCAGAGACATCCCCTCAGCAGGCGATGAGCAAGCAAGTCGGCCGAAGTCGTTCAGTGAACGCATCGCTGAGAGCAGGGCCGCGGAGAGGAGCCGGCAGGAGCGTGTGCGAAAGATCCAGCAGAGCCGAAGCACAGCATTTGCTGTCGATCGCGCAGAGCTGGACCGTTTCAAGGAAGAGGCGGCCGCACGGCCGGCGGTGCGCACGGAGTCGCCTGTCAGGTCAAGGCGGACCGAATCATTCAGCCGCGATGAAGTGTTGCGTGCAGCGGGTGGAGGGCAGACCTCAAGATCCAAGACAGCTCTTCGTCCGCAGCGAGTCGGCGCCGAAAACGCGGAGGATGAGGGTGAAACGGATCTCTCTACTTTCGAGCCGTTTTCAGCCCTACACCTGTCGAAACGCATCCTGCCGCATTCATTTCTCAAGCGAACACTAGAGGGCAAGACGGTATTACGGATACCAGACCTACTACGAACCGTCAAGGCGCCAACTTTTGAACTTCCAGAAATCGAGGGCGACTACGTGGTGGTCGGGATCGTGGCGTCAAAGTCCGAGCCACGAGAGCACCAGCAACGTAGAAAGCACTCGACAACAACAACTGGAGAGAACGAAATGAGTTTTGACGACGGGCTCAACAACCGCGACAAGTACATGGTTCTCACGCTATCCGACCTGACCTGGGAACTGGAGCTGTTCCTCTTTGGCACAGCGTTCCCACGATACTACAAGTTGAGTACGGGAACGGTAGTTGCCATACTGAATCCAACTATTCTGCCACCATCGCCTGGGCGAACCGACACAAACAAGTTCAGCCTCAGCCTGGCGTCGTCCGATGACACAGTGCTGGAGGTCGGCACCGCTCGGGACATTGGCTACTGCCGCGCAGAGCGCCGCGACGGCCGCATCTGCAACGCCTGGATCGATGCGCGCAAGACAGAATTCTGCGACTTCCACGTCGATCTGCAAATCCGGCGCACGCAGGCTCAGCGGCTAGCCGTCAATGGCACGACAACTGGCCAGTTCGCTCCCGGCGGGCGAACCGCGGGACGAATTGCCGACATGGGTCCTCCTACTCGTCCGAGGCGCCGCACAGGTAACGGACTGAAGCCCGAGGGTGCACAATGGGACTCCGCGACAGGCTCAACGTACTACATCGCTCCAGCAGCGCGACGTGTCTCTCCGTCTTCCTCGCCAACCCGCCTCAGATCTCACGCGGGCTCCTCAGCAGCAGAGTTGATAGACGGTATCGACGACAACCCATTCACCGCTGGTGGCGCCAACGGTGGCATCTCCGTCCATCTCGAAAGCAAAGAGGACCGTCTCCGTCGCCGGCTCGCCAAGCAGCAGCGCGAGCATGAGATTGCCGCGCAGCTCGGCGCGAGGAACAAGAGTACGGGAGCAGAGTATCTACGTGCTCGGACCACGCTCCTTGCGCAGCAGAAAGAACATCAACAGTCTGATCAAGAGTCGAAACGACACACATCATCATCAACCTCCTCATCCTCGGCGCCACAGACACAAACACAGACGGCGACAGCGCCACCATCATCGTCGAAAAGTGCAGCAGTGCGCAGAATCGACGCCTTGATGGATCGCTATGCCGCTGCGAAATCACCAGCACCAGCACCAGCATCACCATCGTTGAAGCGGGATCGCACTGCGGTTGAAACGGAAGAGGAGGAAGAGGGTCGGCGGCGGAAGACTGCCACAGCGGATAATCCCCCTACGAACACTCCCGTAAAGAAAACGCGGTTTATCACTTCAAAGGGTATCCGCGAAGCCGGCCGGGAGAGTTTTGGAATGGGTAGCGATCGGAGCCCGTCGTCAGCGGGTAGGAAGGATCGGACTGGTAATGACTTTAACGATGATTACGACGATGATGACGAGTTGGAGATTATTTGATTAGAGACGAAAGAACAAAAATACAATGTACTGATAAATTGAGTATCATTTCTCATTCTCTATTTTAAGCCTTAGTAAACCTGACCGGAGTCAATCAATGAGCCATGTCCCTAGGAAATAACCGTCCCTGATGAACCTTCCCTGGTGAACAAACTGAACCCCCATATGAAAATCCCATGTCCACTCATGGAGAAAAACAACGCAGCCTGAAAACAAACAACCGTAACAAACGCCGACAGAACAAACAATCAAGACGAATCAATGGGGTACTCGAACAAAACGGCAAATGCAGTCGAAGAAGAGGAGAGAGAAGACTAACGAGCCCGCGTCTTCTTGCTTGCCGGCTCCGGCGGATTCGACGTGTCGCGTTTCCGGGATCGAGTCGACGCCGCCGGCGCCTGCGGATTCGCGGGAGTCGGTTGTTGCTTTTTGCGCATCCAACCGCGGAAAGGACTATTGCGGGATACACGATCTCTATCCTTGCTGGGAGACGCTTCATGCCGGATAGTGCGAGAGCGGAGGGTCCGTGTCGGTGGTGTCGAGTCGAGTTCCGCTGTAGCAGAGGTCGTTGGTGCAGACGACGAGTGGTCACCTGTCTCAGCCTCCGGCTCCAGGTCTTTCTCGACATTCTCCTCCTCTTCCAACGGCTCTTCCACATCGGTCGGCGCCTCCTCATCGCTGGCAGCCGCCCCAGTTGCTCGCTCTTCCGAGTTCCCTTCTTTGTTGGTGGGGAAGAGCACCCGCGCGACAGACCTTGACTGTGTCGAGGGGCGCAGACGACGTGTCACGGACTCATCCAGTAGATCCGGGCGCTGAGCAAAGAGTCCCAGATCGTCGTCCTCGTTGTCTGCTTCCTCTTCTTCTCCTTGAGGGAACTTGCGGAAGATCTTCTTGCCGCGGCTGGTGGTCTATTAGTAAAGGACATGGATAAGTGCGGAAAAGTGAACTTACAAAACATAGAGCATCCCATCTTTACGGTTGGCATACTCTCGCGGGTCAATATCGTCAGCTTTGTCGGCCTCCGCAGTGACCTTCCGTCGCCTGGTCGCCGGCTTTGGTTTTGATGTCGAAATGAACGGATTGGACTCGCTGTTGTTGACCTGGGGAATCCGGTCGCGCGTGTCCGTGTAAATCTCGATTTTACTGGAATTTGGTTCAGGATCCTCGTGGAAACTGTCTAGGGTGAACCCAGTGTACTTCTTGGTCTTCTTTGTGCTGCCAGTAGGAAACAGCTGTTGTGCAGTCGAACCTGGTGCATCGACAGCCTTCTTCCGCGGAGTTTTCGCCGGCGTGATCAGATCTCCAAAAGATTTGACCGCCTTATCCGACGAGGCCTCATCGGCTGGGTCCGTTGAAGAAGAGGATTGAGTTTTGTCTTTCCCACGCGGAGCCGACCCCGACTTACGCGGCGACGCCGCCCCCGAACCGGGGGGAGAAAGCCGCTCAAACGATGACTGAAGCGGTGAGGACGGAGGCGACGGTGTTGTCGCGTGAGATTGCTTCGATCGTTGGTTCGCTAGACGCGCCGACTGTCGGGGGGGGTAGGGGTCATAGGAGTCATAGCCGGCGCCGTGTCGCGGCGTGGGCGGCTCCCGGAGAACTGAAGGAGGAGGCGGGGTGGTGGCCATTGTGTAGGAACTCTTGCAGGAATCGACCCAACAGGTCGTCTCTTACGCGGGTTCGCGGTCTAATCGCGTGGAGATCGAGGGATTGAGTTGCGGTGAACGGTGTAAGGGATACCAGAGGAACCAGACACAGAGACGCAAATGGATCGATGATTGTGTGCGGGTTGATGGAAAATAGCGATGCTAGCGCTCCGAAGCTGTCTGCATCGCCAGGATGAAGAGGAAAGGAGGTGGAGAGGTGAACGATGTCCAACGCAACAAGGCACAAGCGCAGTGAAGTGTTTAGACTTGGCCGATCTCCAGCCACCAGTTGCAAATCACTGCAAATAATGCATGCCAAGATGCAAAACAAATATTTGTACTGCTGACTAATTTAAAAACTAAATTTGAATTTGCATGTGCTGTTTGTGAATTTCCGCTTTAGTTTCCCCACCTCCAAGAATGATCTGCCAACTCGCTCAGCGTTAAATCGTGGATGGCTGAGGGCATTCCTCCAGCAAAGGCTTGCTGCAACCCATGTGATCTGCTTACCACCACCGTGCCCTGTTACCATTGAGCCCACAATGGCTCCCACAGACGAGATGCAGCGCCTCCAACTGTCGGACGGCGAGCCGGACTCCCCTCCACCGCCGCGGCGCACCCGATCCAAGTCCAACACATCAAGCACTGAGCGGGCGCATGGCAGCGGGATCGACCATGAAGAAGCGCGCGAGGCGGCCTTGCGCAAGGAGCTCCAGACCGTGCAGAACGTCAACCGAGCCATTGAGGGGGTCATCGAGAGCTTAGAGCGGGCCAAAGGGAACATGGAGGTACGTAGTCTATGTACAACCAGAAAAGATCGCAGAGACAAACGTGTATTAATTTACTGGCTACAGACTGTATCGCGCACCGTTCAGTCCGCATCCCAACTCCTCAGTACTTGGACGCGCATTCTGTCCCAGACCGAACACCACCAGCGCCTTGTTCTCGATCCCTCTTGGCAGGGTGCCAGTCACGACATTGCCGAACTGGAGGCCGAGGCACTCGCGCGGCAACAAGAAGCCGAGCGCCGCGAACAAGAACTCCGCCAGCGGAGAGAGGAGGCCGCCCGGAAAGCGGCAGAGGAACAGGAGCGGAAGGCCGCACACGGTGGTGCTGCGGCGGGCAGCTCGAGATTGGCCCGGGGAACAACCGCAGCCAGAGTTCGAAGTCGAGTCGGAACTACGGGTGTAAGCCGCGTGCCTTCTGCAACTAGTACAGGTCGAACGGGAGTTTCATCTCGTACTACTAGAGGCGGGACGACGACGAGCAGCACATCGGCTTCAGCGGCACGAAGAGCAGGCAGCATCTCTGCACGGGGGACATCCGTCCGTCGAGGGCCTACGTCTCGAACATGAGCAATGGCGATGACCTTTCAACCTCATGACCAAGCTGTACAGTAATAGAGGACGCGTCAGAAATTCACGTGTGATGATCATCACCCGCCAAGATCCTCCGTAGACGCGGTTTTATGATTACATAATCCGCATCCTAACAAAGTTAACTACGCCTGACCCCGAACCTTTGTCTTGGGACAGCTCTTCGGTCCATAACCACCGAAGACTGGCATAGAGAAGTGGTGCGCAACGCTTCAAGCAGTAAAGATGAACTTCGCCCCTTACCAGGATGAGTCGCCCGAAGTCGAGCGGGCGCTGTCACCACCCCTGGGCCGAACAAAACCAACACCACCACCTCAAATCTCGTCACCACCGCCTTTCTCGTACCAGCGCGCAGCAAACACATACGCGAACAATTCTTCGAATGGATACATGAGTAGCTCCTCGACGGGCTTCGGCAGCCGCGACCTCGAGTCCGGCACGAGAGCGAACCTCGCTGCGTTCGAGACAAGTCTCCCCATTCGCGTGGACTACGAGGCGATGATGGCGTATTTGCTGCTTCCGCCGGCGGGTGGGGTGTTGTTGTTGCTGTTGGAGCATAAGAGTGATTATGTTCGGTGCGTTTTTTTTATAAATCCTTCCCTTATCACTTTTCTTGGTCAGGACTGGCTGATTGACGTGTGGTAGGTTTCATGCCTGGCAGTCGAGTATGTTGTTTAGCGCGATTTTTGTACGTATTGCCTCAAGCTACCCGTACAATGATGGGCAAGGGATGTTGACATATCTTTGGGCAGATTCTTCACTTGATCTTCTCCTGGTCCAGTTTTATCTCCTGGCTCATGTTGCTGGGCGATATCTGTTTGATTGCGTATCTGAGCCTCCGCGCGTATCGAGACGGTATATCCCCTCAGAATCCGGCCATTGAGTCGTGTCTGGTTTTATTGTTCGATGTACTGACAGTTACAGTCGACTCCCTTGAGCATTATGAGGTGCCTATCTTTGGTCGTCTGGCCAATTCTTTCGTCGATGATGAGTGAATCATGCCCCTTGTTCCATTATTTGATGCCTAATCATAGCCTCTGCTGCTGTACATAATAATCAGTCTTTACGATACCCACGTGTCTGATAGTTTACACTGACGTTCATGTAAATAGACCTCGTGGTCTTGTATAGTTACTCATCAAGCGTCGCATGTGTCATTGCTCATGATCGAGAATACAACATCAAAGGAAACATCAGGACGGAGCTCATACAAAACCCGAGAGCAACGAGGGCAAAATCATACAGGGCATCATCAGGCGAGGGCCATAACAAACGGAAATCATCACAACAAAGAACGATCAAACATGACTCAACAAAAAGGAATCGAAAAATCGAAAACATCAAAGAGTTAAACGTGTACGAAAATATATACCAGAAGCATCGCATCGATCAAATATTCTGCAAATAGTTGCTCGGCACCAGGCCCGGCGGAGCCGGATTGTTCGTGATCTCGGCTTCCCACCATCCGTCATCCTGCATTCGCAGGATCGCAAGAATGTCTCCCTTTTGGAAGCCCAGCTCCTCCGGGATTGCCGCCGTGTAGCTATACATGGCACGTGCTAGGCGTTGTTAGCTTCAGGATGAAGTTCTTGAAAGAAAAGTTACTTACCAAAATGCAGAATCGGTCGACCATCCCGACTGTACTGCCGTCCTGGCTCGGCTACTGCCAAAGTCTTGCTTCTTGCCCGCATGGGTGGTTGAGTCTGACCATAATACATAGTAACTGGCCGGCCATTGTTGTCCCGCTGGTAGTTATCGTATCCATGATACGTGTCAACTTGGTTAGCAGCTAGCTGCAGTTCCATCCCACCCGAGCTTGATGGACGGGTCTGCTGCCGGAATTGGGGCTGAGGTGACACGGCGCGCACGACAGTATTCGGCGCGTTCGGCGAGCCGTGCCTCGAGTACGTGCGCGGCGAATACCCTCGTTCGCTCCCCGGCCGCGTTTGGGTCGTTGGAGACTGACGATGGGTAGTCGGAGATTGGCGCTGAGTCGTCGGGGTTTGATGAACCGCTGCCGCAGTCGGGCGTTGAGTAGTTGGCGACTGGCGGTATCGACCGTCGTAGCTGTTTGACTGATACTTCGTCGGACTGGACGCTGCCGCCCCCCCATTATACGGTCCCATTCGCGTATCAACTGGCTGCGGGTGAGGACTCGCGCTCCTCCGCGGAGCCGGCGATCGTGCGCGAGGCGGCTCCTGTTGCTGCGCGGGAGCCGTTCGTGTGGGCATCTGCCGTTGATTGCTCCCAGCTCCTCCAAACATACTGTGCGTCTGACCGATGTACTTCTGTGTCGTCTTCTGCATCTGCGCAGAGGTAAACGCCGGCTCGGGTGCGTCCAGTCTCTTGACTGACGTGTCATTGTACGACGGAGGCGGTGTCTCTGCTGACTGTTCACCGTACGTGGACCCTGCAGTGGACGGAGTTGGCGTTGCAATACCGTGGTATCGGTCCGCAGATACCCGTTTGGCGGCTGGCTTTCCTGACCCGGAACCCTTCAGGTCCGCCAGGGCGCGTGCAATAGGATCGTCCTCCTCGGAGCTCTTGTTGTTATTGTTGCTGTTGTTTGCCGCGTCCGGTTTCTTGTCCGGCGACGCCACGTCAAAAACATTGTTTCCAATATTGAGCTGGAAGCTCGCCCGCGGATCAGCCGGCTCGGGGCTCGCGGCGCGGTCATCCGCCGGCGGTGCATTGTACGCAGGCTTCTGCTGCTGTGACTGCGACTGTTGCTGCGATTGCGGCCGCAACTGTGGCTGAGATTGGACCTGCGACTGGGACCGAGAGTGAGAAGGCGACTGAGACTGGGATGGTGACTGCGTTTGGGATTGAGACTGGGACTGGGATTGGGATTGAGACTGAGACTGCGGCTGCGACTGTGACTGCCGGTCCTTATCGTGACGACTCTTCCGACGGAAAGGACTGTTGCTGAAGAATGCGCTCCGCTTCTTCTGTACTTGCCGCTCAGGCGCCGCTTGTCTTTCTGGCGTTTTGGATGCGGCCGCCGCGGGAGCTGGGTTGGACGGCTTGGTCGGAGACTGCGCACCGCTCTGGGGCTCTTGGCTGGAGAACGATGTCGGGTTGGAGACATCGCTATGCGAGTCATCACGGCTTGAAGGCCGATACGAACTGATGCCTGAACTCCGTTCAGACGGTGGCCCGGCCCGACAAAACATCGTCATTCCATCCGTTGGGTACGAATTGTGGGGGACAGTACCAATCTCGCCATGCTGACTGGGGTCATAGTTAGGAGGCAGCTGACCACCACGCCGCAAATCCAACGGCGGCGGTTGCGCCGGCTGCGCCTGCTGGGGCTCCGACTTAGGAGGAGTACGGCCCACGTCTCGGCTCTCAACATTCCTACTGTGCCCCCGGCCCTCTGTGCTCTTGCCATGACTCATCTGCGCCGCAAGCTCAGAGTTGGGATCGTGATGTGACTCGTACGTCGACGGCTGTGGAGACGAGCTGCGATACGCAGGGTTTATGGCTCGCTGGAACTGGGCAATGGAATAGCGGTCTTCATCTGACGCCTCCGACGCCACATCATCGCCGCGACAGAAGTTGATGAACCTTGGAGGTTCCGGGATCTCCTGTCCGGTTCCCTTTTCCTTGATAAAGCTGTTGATATCTTTTTCCACTTCACATTGCTCAAGCGAAAGCCGTATCTTTTCGCAGGACTACATAAATGTCAGCATGTTCTCTTCCGGACAGTTTATACCCAGACTTACCGCATCATCGCTGACACACACGGTCGACGCAATGTTTGCATAGCTCCAGAGGCTGCTCTTCGTAAAGTCTAGCCGCTCCTCCTCCAAATCTTGGAATTTCTGTACTCTAGTTAGCAGGGTTTCCTCAGTAGATGGCAATAGAACGTACGTCACAAGCTGCCTTCCACTCCTTGTTCCACCGACCAGTAGTCTCTTCCAGTGCCTTCACCGCTGCCTCGTACTCAGCACTGTTTGCGGCCATCTGAATCTGGGCCTTCTCAAGTTTTGCTTTATTCTTTCGCTCTTCCTGCCCCATGACCATGTGGCCTTGCGCAAGGTAGCCCTTGATTCGTAGGCAGTCCTGTTCGTAACGATCTCTGGCCTACCAGATAGTTAGATCTGAGCCAAGCTGTCATATTAGCGCACACGCACCTTGTTGACCGCATGCGTCTGCTGATTCTTCGTCTTCAGCAGGCGCTCGATACCGTGCTGCACAATCTTCCGGCGCTCCTTCATCCCACCAGCAAAAGCCGCCAGCGGCTCTTCAAGTTCTGTCTTCATCTGCTGGGCAATTGCGGAATGCGCCTTGGCGATGGCCTCGGTCTCACCCCGCACCACGTCGAGGGACGCACGCAGGGTTCCTGTCTCGCAGGATCCGAGGGGCTTGCGACAGAGAGACATCAACTTACGGGCGTACTCATCCTCAATTGCCGCGCGCGCTAGCAATGGGTCAGTCTGCGGCCAGGAATGTCCTCTTCTCAGGTCACTTACTGTTGTAGAAATGGCGCAACTCATCGCAGGTCACTTTAGCATTGTGCATGCGCTCCAACAGTGGAATCACTCCCGCATCGTCCTTCCCCCAGAAATTATTCGCAACTGGCACATCACGGGTGAGTTTGCTGCCAATCCTTGGGTCCGGCGGGACTTACAAGACATGGCCACGGTCGGGCCCTCCGATGTGGTACTAGTGCCCGGCATCGTGGTCTTGTTCCTCTTCTCTTCTTCTCTTCTTTTCCTCTCTTCTCTCTTCTTTTCGATATGAATTTCTCAGGCCTTCCGCAGTGCCTGCCGTCCCCCCAGAACCGCAATCCACGACAGAAAAGAAAGAGCGACCCGAGTTGGGAGAAATCAAAATGGGCAGGTGTGGCTGGTCAAGGGTCTAGATGTTTACCTCTGTGCCCTGCAGCCCGTCACTCAGGGCAACCGCAATTATGTAATCATGCCACGTCTGAAATGAAGCTGTGATCATCGCTCCTTCCCCACCAGAAGTGGGCCCTCAAGCTTCCAGCCACGCGCTTAAATCACGTTAAATCACGTGACATTATTATGCAATGCTCGTGGCTGGTGTGGTGGCTGGTGACTGTGGCTCGTCTCTTTTTGGACTAGCGCCTCGGACTCTGCGTTGCCCAACCCTCACGACTCCAACCACGACGATCCTCTGCATTTGTCCACTCTTCCTCCGACTCGCAACGTGCGCTCCCTCCGCTCGATTCCCTCTCCGATCCTTAGGTCAATCTTTTTAATATCTCACCGATTGGTTTCTTCCTCCGATCCCAGCTCTCCCGCTGGATCCCCCCGCTTCGATTCTTGCCGTCAAAACTTTTTGTCCAGGTGCAGCGGCCGGGGATTCAAATGACCGCGTCTCCTAGATGACATTCCCTTCCTCTCCCCCTTCCGCTCAATCATCGATTGCTTCTGGGTCTGAGAAGTCGTCTTCCGCAAGGTCGTCTAGGCCCCAGCAGTCCGTCTGGGGTACTCCGAGTTCGCAATCGGCTCTTCGTCGCGGGCTACCTCCGCTCGCGACAACCACTGCTCCACCCTCGCCGTCTTCCGCGGTGTCTTCACGAAGGCCACCTCAGTCCACTAGCCCCGGACCGGGCTCGGCATCGTCTCCGCTCACCACTTCGTTTTCTGCCGTCTTGTCCTCGTCGAGCCGCCAGCCGGGTGGCCGTAAACCTCCGTCACCCGCATCCACCCCGTCCTCGTTCTCCGGGTCCGGGCCGCAGCAGCCAAATCTGCACTCTCAGCTGCAGTCTGGACAATCGGTGTCGTCGCCAAAGTCGGGTCCAGTAGCCTCGGCTCCTCCTCTGGCTTCTACAGTGGGTGCCACTGCAGGAGGTGGTAGCGGGGGAGGCGGTGGTGGGTTTGCGTCCTCCAGGGGAAGCAATTTCTCGCCGCTTACGTCGGGCGCGACTGTCAACTCCCCAACCGGAGTTGCTTCCGACAAACCGGGTGGCAGCTCGGGCCAGCTATCCCTGGCCAAGATATCCATTGCCCAAGTTTTTCTGTTGCTTGACTCCATCACGGAGAAGGAAGGAACTGAGAAGTGGGAAACGAAAGTAGCACAGATCCGTAAGGTACATTCCCTTGGCTCCGCAACTCTGCCATCCACTGCGCTGACAATGCGGTTCTCCCAGCTTGTTGAGTCGAACGGCATGGAGGTGTTTTCGAAGTATTTCCGCCGTTTGCTTACGGGAAATGCATCCCAAATTTTCCCCAACATGAGCAGGTCGGGAGAAAGTTCGGGCAACTACCCGCTCCTCGTGCAGGAGATGCAAAAGGTCTCCCAGGACTTGGAGCAGGCCCAAAAGATCGCCGAGACCGTTAGCACGTCCGAGGGGGATCTCTTCCGGGATTTCGATCTGTCGACATTCCTGGACCATTTCAAATTGGATCCCATAGTGAAGGTTTCCTTGGCGCTTGCCTTCAAGACCACGAACAAGTCGGATCTAAGGGCAAAAGGTCAGTCGCAACCGACATCTTCCCATCCTCCCACAGGCGGTAGCTGACTGTCTATTGAAGCGGACGCGATTTTGACCAACAGTGTTTCCTCGTTCCTTCACTGTCTGGCCAACCCCACCGAATCGAACAGAGATTTTTCGCCCGCTTTCTTGCGCCTCACCTTCGAGCGGTTCATCATGATGCCTCCCCGAAATTTCAACGATCACATGAAGAACAGTCTTCTCGATGCAATTGAGTTGCGTTATCGAAACCTCGGAGCGGACGATGCTGGCATCCGTCGAGAAGTGACGTGGGCGCTGCAGATGTTCCAACTCAGCAATTTGGTCCTCGTTAGGCAACTTTCGTTGAGGGGGTCGAGGGCAACTGCGTCACAGGAGACCGTGAGTGAGGTTTTGACGTTGGCCGGACCAGAGGCTCGGAATGATGAGCACGTGGGTAATGCAGTACTCTTCATGATGCTCTCTCCGCAATCTCCGCCGTTCGCGATCGACGTGTTTTTGAAGAGCGTGCAGGCTCACACTGACAAGTCTACCGACTGGCCTGCTCTATTCCGCGCCTTCGACCGCGAAGGAGTAGACGTTACTGGCGAACAATTCTCTCGGCTGTACACAGCTCTTTTGAGTCTAGAAGATCCAAATCTTGACATTCAGAGGCTGTGGACCGGAGACTGGGCGCACCGGGATGCACAGATGTCTTTCTTGGCTGCCTTCATCGCGTCCAGGGTTGATCCATCGCAACTCCCAAATTTCCGGGAGGCGTTTCCGGCGGACCTGTTCGACGATGCGCCAGAGTCCGTACGAGCGCAGGCAGAGCAGGCAAAGAAATCTCCCCTCCGTTCGCTTGACGCTGCAAAGGCCGTCTTCGATCTGGCTCTCTTTTCTGAGGCATCGTGGACCTATCGTGACAGGTTCATGTCGATCATGACGGCTCTGCAACAAGACCTTCCCGTGTTCCTCATCTCTACCGTCTCCCTGCCGCAACCGTGGACTGCAATGCAACAAAGTTTTGTGTTGCATAAGCTCTTCACGTTTATCGTGAAACGTGAGGAGGGCTACCAGCTTGCGATGCATGGGATCTGGAAGCAGGATCGTCAGTGGTTGGCGGAGCAGCTATTTACCATGTTCACTCAGGACCCGACATCCACTGCTGCCATCTACGACATCGCCGTCGAAAATGGTTGGCTGGATTATCTCCTTAGCTTCACAAATGGTCTGGCCCTAGATCTCGCATCATTGGCCCACCGAAAGAGTGACTTCGATCTGGAACAATGGGTTCGAAACGCCGCTCAGAAGGGTCCCATGGACATGGGTAGTCTGCTCTCAAAGTACCTGCGTATCAAAGCGGAGGATGAGATGAATGTCCAGCGGAAGGAGCAGCCAGCGCCACAAATGATCAGCCTGGCGGTGAAGACTGTTTACACGTTGCTGACACTTTTGGAAGAGTTTGTCAGCGATCGAGAAATCCTTACTCCCGTCCAACGGATCTGCGTGCAATCCTATCCGCGGCTGATCAACTACGGCGAAGGCTTCGATGAGATTATCGATGCGAATGGGGAAAATGGCAACGCGATTCCGGAGGCCATTGACAAGAAGATGCAGGAACTCTTTGGCAAGATGTACCGCGAGGAGCTTTCCCTGCGGGAGATTTTGGAGTTGATGCGACGCTACAAGACCTCTCAGGATCCCACGGAGCAGGATCTGTTCACTTGCATGGTTCACGGTTTAATTGATGAATACCACTGCTACCATGAATATCCTCTAGAGGCTTTGACCAAGACCGCTGTGATGTTCGGTGGAATAATCAATTTTAGACTTATCGACGGCATTCCCCTGAAGGTTGGCTTGGGGATGATCCTGGAAGCAGTCCGTGACCACGAACCGCATGATCCCATGTACAAGTTTGGCGTCGAAGCCATCGAACAACTCTTGGGCAGGCTTCCCGAGTGGGTCGGTTTCTGTCATCTGCTGTTGCAGATTCCTACGCTTCAGGGCACTACCATCGCTCAGAAGGCGCAGGAGGTTTTGAGAGAGCATCAGGCTACCGGCGATGCGGACGGCGGAAGATTGAACGGCGGAGCCGGCGGACAGTCTATGGCCAACGGTGGTGATGATGCTACGGGCCCCCGTCCGTTCCGCTCGTTGCATGCGGACCCTCCTTTACGTCCGGACCTGTATCGTGACGCCGACGAGCACGTTCAGGACAGGATCCTCTTCGTTCTCAACAATGTCTCTGAGCAAAACATCAAGGAGAAAGTGCGCGACTTGACAGAAGTACTGAGGGATGAGCACCACCAGTGGTTCGCCGCTTACCTCGTCGACCAGCGTGCAAAGCTACAACCCAATTTCCATCAACTCTACCTGGATCTGTTGGAGCTTATCGGGGATAAGATGTTATGGGCCGAGGTAGTGCGAGAAACCTACGTCAGCGCCATCCGGCTGCTTAATGCAGAGTCGACGATGACGTCGTCAAACGAAAGAAGCCACTTGAAGAACCTTGGCTCGTGGCTGGGCTTGCTAACCATCGCCAAGGACAAGCCTATCAAGCATAAGAATATCTATTTCAAGGAGTTGCTGGTTGAGGGCTACGAAACCCAACGCCTGATGGTAGTGATTCCGTTCACCTGCAAAGTGCTCATTCAAGCGGCAAAGTCGACGGTCTTTAAACCGCCGAACCCCTGGCTCATGGACATCCTCAGCGTGCTAGTGGAGCTTTATCACTTTGCCGAGCTGAAGTTGAATCTCAAGTTTGAAATTGAGGTGCTCTGCAAGGAACTCGAGCTGGACCACAAGGCCATCGAACCATCCACCATCATACGAGACCGCTCGCAGCAGACACTCGGCGATGGAATGGCCCACGGCATGGCGGAGGGTCTGGAGACAGTGGAGGACATGTCTCTGGCCGGAATCAACCAGGGTATGCGTACAGAGCGGCTTTCTCCGGCTGCCATCATGTCGACACTGCCCAGCCTAGACAAGATCCTAGTGTTGCCGTCCTCCGCCAGCAGCATGATCGACCCGAATGTTCTTCGGCAAATTGTCCACACCGCAGTTGAGCGGGCCATCGCGGAGATCATCACGCCGGTTGTCGAACGGTCTATTACCATTGCCTCGATTTCCACGGTCCAGCTCATCACCAAAGATTTTGCCATGGAGCCGGACGAGGAGAAGGTGCGGCATGCCGCACGAAACATGGTTCGACAGCTCGCCGGCAGCCTGGCCCTCGTCACGTGTAAGGAGCCTTTGAAGATGAGCATGACCAACTACATCCGGATGATCCAGCAGGAATATACCGAGCAGTCGATGCCAGAAGGATTGATCCTGATGTGCGTCAATGACAATCTGGATGCCGCCTGTGGGATCGTGGAGAAGGCCGCCGAAGAAAGGTCCATTCCGGAGATCGAAAAGGTCCTTGAGCCTCAGCTGGAGGCCCGTCGCCGGCACAGAGCCACACGGCCCAATGAACCTTACGTCGATCCGTCAATGAGTCGCTGGGGGCTTTTCATTCCTGAGCCGTACCGGCACACTCCCGGTGGATTGAACAAAGAGCAGTTGGCCATCTATGAAGAGTTCGGACGACAGACAACGACGCGGCCCCCTGCCACGACGCACGTGCAGACCGCGTCCACCGACTCCGGGCGGCAGATCCCCGATGTGCTGCAAGAATCGTTTCCGGCCATCCCGAACCTGTCAACGCCCGCTGATCAGCCTGCTGTTCCTCATCCGACCACGCAGCAGCAAGAGGGTCGCCTGCCGCAGGCCGGCGCCGTTGGCGGACAGCCCCAGATGAACGGCTTCTTGGAAGCTCAGACTCCGCAGGATAAGGTCGAAAGTCTTATTTCTGGACTGCAGCAAGCTGCCCGTTCGGCCTCAGAGGAGCACATTAAGGACCTTGGCCGGGACAGCCCCGTTCTCCAGGAGTACAATCAAGTTCTCCGGACAATCCTTACCTCTCCCAATGGGGAGGAGATGGCCCGATGGATTTGCGTCAAGATCTGCACTGCTCTGTACTCGCAAACGGAGCGGCAACTCGAGATCGAGGTATTGGTCCACATGTTAGCCAGAATCTGCGACATGTCTCCGCTTGTAGCCCGGTACACTTGGGCTATCCTCTCCGAATTGAACGAGGAGCATGTGTCCAACGTCCCAGTCACGGTGGCTCTGATCGATGCAGGCCTCCTCGATCTTCGCCGAGTCGACATGGTTCTCAGCAAGTACATCCGTCAACGAAACACCAACGCCTTGGAGCTGCTGTCGAACCTTATGGACCATGTTCTCTTCAACGATGAACCGTCGGCGTTGCGGTCGGATTTCTCGGGAAGCTTGGAGGCGATGAACCAGTGGCTTGTTGCGGAGCAAAACTTGCCGGTCGCCAACGATATCATCCGGAAGCTGCGCGAGTCGGGCGTTCCGGAGGTGGTCAACCCGTATTTGAGCGACAAAGCTCAAGCGAAACGGGACCAGATGGAATACATCTTCAGCGAATGGATCGGCATTTACAAGTTTCCTGGTGCAACGGACCGCACCTACGTTTCGTTCCTGAAAGATGTGCATAACCGGCAGGTGATGAACAATCAGGAGGATTCGGCGCTCTTCTTCCGGCTTGGAATCGATATCTCCGTTGCCATGTTCGAGCACGAATCTCAAAACCCGAATGGCAGCCTGGACGAGGCGTTCCTGTACATTGATGCTCTCGCGAAGCTGGTCGTCCTGCTGGTCAAGTTCCAAGGGGAAACTGCCGGGTCAGTTCGCGCTAACAAGGCCTCGTATCTCGATTCAATCCTGTCGCTGCTGGTGCTGGTTCTCAACCATCATCAAGTCATGCGAGGCGAGGCCTTCAACCAGCGAGTCTTCTTCCGGCTGTTCTCGAGCATCCTCTGCGAGTACAATATGTGTGGGCTCGCGCAGTCCGACCAGCATAAGGACATGATGTTTGCCTTTGCAAACAAGTTCCTGTCGCTGCAGCCCAAGTTTGTGCCCGGATTCGTATACGGATGGTTGTCTCTTGTCTCGCATCGTGTGTTCATGTCTGGGATGCTTAACCTGCCTGACTGCGCGGTAAGTGCTTCTTCAGAGGTATTTGAGTCACCCGAGGTCAGCCTACTAACGAAAACGCAGGGTTGGGGTCCATATTGCGAGATCATGCAGGCGCTGCTGTCTTACATGGGAGAGCAGCTGAAGCCCGCGAATGTGTCTTACGTGGCCAAGGATCTCTACAAGGGAGTCTTGCGGATACTATTGATTTTGCATCATGATTTCCCGGAGTTCGTTGCAGAGAATCATTTCCAGTTCTGCAATGTGATTCCTGCACATTGCGCGCAGCTGCGCAACCTGGTGCTCAGCGCCTATCCATCGTCGTTCCATAAGTTGCCTGATCCGTTCCGCGAGGGGCTCAAGCCTGAGCGCCTCGACGAGATGCGCGACACCCCCAAGATCGCTGGCGACATTGTGGCACCGCTGCAACGCGCGAACATCAAGTCCGCGGTGGACGCGGCGTTGCAGAGCGGCAACGCCAGTGACAGCACCATCCAGTCAATTTGTGACGCCATCTACAATCCGGCCACAAAGGAGACGGGCCTCTTCATGACACCGATCAACGTCGACGTCGTCCTGATCAATGCTCTGGTCCTGTACATTGGTCAGCAGGCGGTCTCGACAGCGAGTGCCAAGGGCAACCTCCGCGCTGTGTTTGAAGAATCATCGCCGCACTCGACGCTGCTCGAGCGACTGGCTAAGGCGCTTCGACCAGAAGGCCGGTACTATTTCCTGAGTGCGATGGCGAACCAGTTGCGGTATCCCAACACGCACACATACTACTTCAGCTTCGCCATCCTGCGGCTCTTCGGCGTCGACTACTCGGAGCAGCAAGACTCGGACATGCGCCAGCAGATCATCCGTGTTCTCCTTGAGCGGCTCATTGTCCACCGCCCGCATCCATGGGGTCTGATCATTACCCTTCAGGAGTTGCTCCAGAACCGAAGCTATGCTTTCTTCCGCCTGCCCTTCATCCAGGCTGCACCAGAGGTACATTTAAACTTTGATTGTTACCACGTTGGAACTACGCTAACTGATGATTGCAGATTGGACGCCTCTTCGATGCTCTCCTCCAACACATTCAACAACAGAGCCCCAGAACCATGTCCTGAACTTTGTTCTTCCCTCTTCTGACCTTTGTAGGAGTCATGATTTGACCTGATGATTCCATCCCAAGTTGATTGATATCTGGCGTTCTTGTCTTTCGGCTGGGCATGCATGTAGTTTGCATTTTACTATATTTCTTTTGTTGATCGGGGTGCGGCATGAATGTTTCTGTGCATGAATGTGATTTTTTGATTTCTTCTATATAATGTTACATGGATTTTTGGGATGAGTGGTCACGGCTGTGCGGATAGTGATAGCAGAATGGGGAGTTGTTTGCTTTTGTACATTACCTATTGATGATTGTGCCTAATGTCTACTACTTAATTCAACCCCTAGAGTGTGTTGAGATATATATCGAGCAGCGGTGATACTTACGTGGTAGGCGTGTAGTCTATGCTCGGGGAACACAAGAGGCTTGCCAATCTGATAAACTTGGATTGGGCTCTACCTGTTACCTACATGGCCTGCAAGCGTGTTATGACAACTCCGTACAGCACATAACCTAAACAGAGCAGTTATCCCGTTCGGATTGCGGCCTTTGGGTTAGCTAACAGTAGGAGCACCATCTATCGGGATCGGCATTAGTCGCATTACGGACTTTGACGTTGTTTCAAAAGATCAGAGCGTAACCTAATCAAGTTAGGGCCCTGGCTCGGGCCGTCGGGGAAGAAGGAGAATGGGACCTGGCAGCGCTGATTGGCAGACGGAACTACCTGTACAGTTTGTCCTCGCAAGGCCTTGGACTATGCAATTCGCACGGACCTCCTCTGGTGGCTTAATGGTGGCCGTTGTTGACAGCTTTGGCGGAGATGCAGCAAATGCCGTCGGATAACGGCATTTCTCGACACTTATCCCACTAAACTAGTGCATATGCAGTAATAGGCCAGGGGTATTGAGCACTAGCCATGGGAACAAGTTATAAAGACCTTGTCAGCTGTTGCGACTAGGTTTTTGTATCAATGTTTTGAAAGGGTTCAGCATACAAACTGCATAACCTAGCTTATTCATACAGTTTCGGGGCTTTTTCAACGTGCGGCAATTGCAATCAGAATCCACCGGAGACTTTTTCCACCATGACGAAAGCAGCTGTTGAAGAACAGACCCCCGCTACTGTCACAAGTAATGCTCCGGCCAACGTTGAAATCGACAATTCGGTAGGATACCTCTTCCGTTGCGATCCCTCAGCGCTCAGCACCCGTTGCTCATTTGAGTCGCACACAGTATGAGAATGACTCGTCGTATGGCGATGAGCTGTATGTAATCTGACGCCAACACGCTCCGAATCGTAATAAACCGTGCTCACGCATATGCTTCGACATACAATAGATCAACGTACACAGCATCCCTGACCTCGTCGGTGTTGGAATATCGCCATGAAAACGGCCGTCGCTACCACGGATACCGCGATGGATGTAGGAGCCGACCGTTTCTTGCCCGACCCATCCAAGGTCTGTAAACTGATCGTATATCGTCAATCTTCTAGCGTACCTTCTTCCCAACGATGAAAAGGAAAACGACCGCTTGGACATGTTACACGAGTTTTTCCTCCAGGTGCTACACCGGAAGCTCTACCTAGCACCGATCAAGAGTCCGCAGCGGGTGATCGATCTGGCGACTGGGACAGGTATCTGGGCCATTGATTTCGGTGAGTCTGCTTGAGAGGGTTTGACCGATGCAGGGATAGACAAGCTGACTCATCGTAGCCGACCAGCATCCCCAGGCGCAGGTAAAGAATATTACTATCTGGAGCGACCCAAGATAGATAGAATACTGAGGCGGCATCCGTTTTGTTCCAGGTGATTGGTTGTGACCTGAGCCCGACCCAGCCGTCTCTGTTAGTCTTGCCTAAGGGTTCGTTAATAATTGAATAGGGGCTCGACTAACAGACATTGGCAGAGTTCCACCAAACGTGAAGTTCCTGATAGACGACATTGAATCAGAATGGGCATACGAAAGTGATCCATTTGATTTCATCCATGCGCGGAACTTGCTCGTTTCGATTAAAGATTATGGAAAGTTGGTCAAGCAATGTTATCGGTATGCCATCAGAGCGCCTTTTCCTTTCTTGACCCCTTCTCTAACGGAAAAGTAGCTCAGTCAAGCCGGGTGGCTGGGTCGAGATCCAAGACTATGACGGCTACCCTTACTCGGAAGACGGTAGTTTCAAAGGTACCGAGCTCCAACGATACTACGACGAAGTCTTTAGCGCATTTGACGACGCCGGCTACGAGACACGTCCTGGCCCCAAGTTGGAGCAGTGGTTCAAAGATGCCGGCTTCATAAACATCCACGTTGAGAAGTTCGTCCTCCCTTATGGCGTCTGGCCAAAGGATAAACATCTTGTCAGTTCTTACCGTTCCTATATCCAAACAAGAATCAAGTCTAGTTACTGACGTCTATCGTACAGAAAACTCTTGGCGCCTGGTCCCAGTATCAGGCTGAAGCGAGCGGCTTTGAGGCTTTCGCTCTGGCCGCTCTGACGCGGTTCAGGAATTGGTCCAAGGAGGAAGTCGCGGTTCTTGCGGGCAAGGCCCGCGCAGACGGCCGGAACCGCAAGATACACATGTTGTTCGATTTGTGAGTGCCCGTATAGCCTTTTAGCAACACTCCCTAAAACTAACCTCGATTGACATCTGCAGCTACGTCGTCTACGGCCAGCGCCCCGAGAATTAACAACGGTAAAATCTGACATGAACGGCCAAAAAAGGCCCGTCGAGCATTGATTTTATATCTTCTTCATTATGTACTTGTACTGGTCCATGATTAGATGAATATTCAGCAGATCCGGCACAAACAGCCAGCTAAGCTTTTGCTTTTGAAAGCACGTCACTCCGATTAAATAGGTAGTCGAAACGCAGCGGCAAAGTCCTCCTGTTCTGAAGGAGTGCGTCCTAGGTAGGTACTAATCCATCCAGCACCGGTCCGGTGGCCTCGCAGAAAATCCTTGAGAGACGTGCATCTCTGGTCTACACGTCAATTGACCTCCCAGACTCGCCGCTACCTACCTGCTAGCGGGCACCTCAGAACAGCTCTAGGAGGTTGAGGCTATACTCGTAGGCAAGTACACAGCTTTCGCCTGCATTTGTTTCCTACGGTTCTCAAAGGGCGCCGTCGACCACGGCATGCCTTCTGCCATCCATCTCGGCTCTAGGGTCTACTGAATCATGTGATCTACAAGGCTCGCCTAACTTGTTCAGGTCCTGGATTCTGATAGGCTACTTTTGCAGACGCCTCAAGCTGCGCGATACCGACGACACTTGCTCCGCAGAATCAGGCGGCTAAAAGTCGCTAGAACACGACATGAGTTGTAATTTCGTAGACGAATCCGGAGCATATAGCTCTCGAAATGTTCGCCTCGGCAAATTTTCCTTTCAGCGAATCCCGATCGTAAAGAGACCTTTCGCTTTTCGTGTCCAGATGAAGCGAGACTTTCTGTTGGTGGTATGTCTCTTCCCCATTCTGGGGGCTAGGGGGAAAGCCATCTACTGGCATTGGCCCTCCCGTGCTTCTTAAAATCTGCCACCATCGAACCTTGAAAACGCGTGAGTTGCCACTCAATATCGCCGATATTTGTGGATCGCATCAGGAATAACCCGAGTTATGAGGATCCCCACAACCAAATCGACGCGAGGACGGTTGAACCGATGAAGATAGTTGTGCTTCAAAATTCGCCAATGGGACTCAACTATCATCGTCGTCTTGACCGTCGGAATTGAGTTCGGCTCGGCGGACCGCGCCCACAATTTCCACTGCCCTTCAGAATACCAGCTGGTGAAAAGGTAGGCCCACAACCGGTAATATCCTCGGGCCTTGCACCATGTATACATCTCAGCGGCACATTCTCGGTGTATTGTTTCGGCCGATTTGAATGTGCCGTTCTCATCTGGTATAAGGGGGTGAAGGTGGAAATGACGGCGCATTATCTCCAGCACGCTATCGCGCTCATCCTTGTTTGCCGGCTCGAGCCTGCCCTCCTCTTCCACCCTCTCGGCCTTCGATGGGCAGTTGCAGCGTCCTACGAAATGATCACCAAGAGGGCGCCGCGTTGGAAGTGAGCCCCAGCAAACTTCCAAATGCGGGATCAGTTGCTGTGCTTGAGCCGGCCAGTATCTGTCCTGCGTTTTGGTCTTCTTTGCCTCACATAACTTTAAGTTTTACTGCACGTTCCACGTGCCAGTAGCATAGCTGAACCTTGGTATGAGGCCATATTAACTTCACAGCAAAGGTTCCTGCAGGATCTTTGTCGATTGCGCAAGAACTTTGGAATGAACTCAATTTTTTCTTTCAAGAGTTCAAGGAACTTTATCAGCACTCATTTCTTTGCACATCTTATGATCTCGAGTGTGGCGAGAGTAGAAAAAGCGCCAAAAGGGAAGAGGCTGTCGAAATCTCTCAAGAAGGATTGTCAATGGACAGCGAGGGCAACCCTGAGGGCGAAGTTGGGCGTCTGGAAGTTCAAAATTCGGAACCCGATCACAATCACGGCCGAGATCCTGATCGAGCCGCGACCTTCGCGAGACATCGACTCCTGAGGTTATTGACGCGATTATCCGAAACTATGCCCAATTCGATCCTTCCAGGAAGGCGAACGCCAGGGCCATCAGTGAAGAATCCGGTATCATAATCACCCCTGACGACATTGGCAATGTCATCAAATCCCACAAGTCGAGCTTCGCGATGAGCTCCTCGGAGGCCCGCTGGGGAGACTGTATATCAAGCTCTATGTCGGTTACGAACATACCCACGGCAGTGCCCGCCACCGTCCATATCGTATCCCTACCAGGTACTGCGGGACTCCGTTCGTCCCACCTGTAGAAGGTGCCGTCGGACTTCGTAGCCTCTTTCACGGAGCATTTCAACTTCAGAGTGAGAATAACGTTGCAGCTCACGCCTTTCCTGGTGGCAGCGAAGATGTTGTGGAGGTTGACGTCTACGAAGGATCCTCCCGGACTCTTCTGTACTCTTGTCCTGGCGCCTTTGGCTATGTTCATTGCCAGCCACCACGATTCGCTGTCGTCGCTTCTCAGGCCCGGCGCGTCGGGGTCCACTCTATATAGAGCTAGCTGGAAATCTCACCCCGATCCAGCGATTCTTTCGAGGCCTCTCAACCTCATCCAGACATCATTCACAGCATCAACCGTGCCAACAATGATCAAGATGAACCTTTCAAACGAGTCTTCTGGACCTACAAGTGGTGCCTAAACCAGTGGCGGCAGAATCCTGAAGTGTGGTGCGTCGACACCACCTGCAAAGGCAACAAATTCTACATGCCATCGCCCATGACAACCCCCTACTCTGACTCCCGCAGGCTGGCCTATTTCATGCACAAAAGGTACGCGAGATGCCATCTGTGAAGCAGCAATCGACTTCCTTCTGGAGCCAACGCGCACCGAACAAATCGGCGTCGCCAGTGTAGTCTGGGTACTCATGAATTATTGTAACGATAGAAACCCTTGCATGACAGGGAGCCATTGATGGTAATGACCGAATGGCTGCGCACTGAGATCATCCGTAGTCGTCGTTGCCGAGGCGGACATCTTGAAGATTGGCATACAGCACCGTGGTGTCGATGCTCGCATTTCCCGTCCGAGTTCCTCGACTCGGGCGATGGGCTGGCTCAGCAGTGGCGCACGATTGTCTTATTGTCCTAGCATGTCAACATGTTGATGATGAACTCAATAGATTGACGTCTGCGGCGTCATTGCTTGAAGATCTGAATGGTCTTCGTGCATTTACTGAATAATTCGGCTTGATCAGTGCATGGATTTGATATGATGTTGGTACTGTCATACAGGACTCGGGAACGCCGATTGAGGGCTTAGAATCCTCTTTGCCGTCAATTCTGTGGGCTGTGATCACTTTGTTTACGTAGTTAGATCGCCATCTTTTCCTGAACTTCGTCGGCAAATCCGGGTAACCTAGCATCCTTGCAGCCATTTTTTGGCCGTAGTTAATATGAGAAATTTTACAAATTTTGGCACAGAGTAACTATGAGTAGATTGTTAACTACTTACTAGGCTACCCTTTTTTTTTTCCCTTTTTTGTGGTTCAACCAGAATGTGTATGCTACCGCTAGCGCATTTGAGCACCAAGATCCCTCCAAAACTGGAATCGGTAAGATTCCGCCACAATCAGCAGTCTAAAGCACACACTCTAAATAACGCAGGGCGTTGGCAACCCAATAGGCCTACGGCACTACCTGCCGTTGTCAATAGAGGAATTTCGTAAGGGTTAGAATTGAACTTTTCTAAATTTACACATTGGGTTTATACCTACATCAGGCCTGTGCATGCTGGCGTTAATATAGGTAAGTTTAAGCTAACGTGTTACGGAGAAATTTAGAATTAAGAGAGTTCCTAATTCTGATCAGCTACGAAATCCCTCTATTTGAATCCTACATATGGCTGCAAAAGGTATTCTGTCACTCTTATCACGATACCATATGGTTACTATTAGCAGTAATATACTCCGTACTTTCTGCTGGCAGTTACGCCATTCTGGTTCTATATGCAGGTGATGGTCAAGCTTCTCAGTTACTCCGTCTCCTTACCGACAAGCTATATAGAACCGACCAATCTCGCGTCTTCCCCCAGAGCATCGTTGTTGGGTCATATGTGGGGAGAAACGATGAATGGGAACGTGGCGACGGATAATTTATGTGGCAGTTTCTAGACTATTTGGTCCCCAACGCCGGAGATGATCTTCGGATTTAGGGCATATCGAAGCCTTGTCCATTACTCCGCGCTCAAAGCCCGATCACAATACTATACAGATGCGGTCATGCTGCCGACTTATATCGCACTGCTTAGAAATCAGAGTTGATGCTGTAGAGGGTAATGGAACTATGGAACGGAAGAGAGCAAGATATAAAACCCCTCAAGACTCCCAGACGTGACTTTACTCTGGTCATTGTCCAGCTTTAAGGCAGAACGCCTCGAGTATACACTCCTCGACAACTAGGACTTTAGAGGCTTTCCCCTGTTTCTTTCCATCGAGAAGATTCCCAAAATGCCTGGTCCATATAGCGCCAACTCAACCGCCGACGAGCTCGTCGCGGACTATGCTGACATCATTAAGGGCAAGGTGATCCTGACCACCGGTGTGTCCCCCGGCTCTCTGGGCGGCTACTTCGTGCAAACAGTTGCAAAGGCAAAGCCCGCCTGGCTGATTCTTGCCGCCCGAAACCCGGACAAGCTCAGCAAGATCTCCTCGGAGATCACCTCTGCCAGCCCCGAGGTCAAGGTGCGCACCTTGCAGGTCGACCTCAGTTCTTTCAAGAGCGTGCGCGACGCTGCCGCCACTGTGAACTCGTGGGATGATATCCCGGCCATCGACGTGCTCGTCAACAATGCAGGGATCATGGCTGTTGATTACAAGCTGACCGAGGACGGCATTGAGTCGCACTTTGCGACCAACCATCTTGGGCCATTCTTGTTTACAAATCTGATCATCAAGAAGTTGACTGCAGCCAAGGAGCCGCGTATCGTCAATATTTCAAGTGACCAGCATCGCATGGGCGCCATCCGGTTCCATGACTATAACTTTGACGTACGTGCAGATTATCATCATTTTCTTTTCCTGGCATTCTGGGACCATTGATTAACCAGAATGTAGGGCGGTAATACATACAATCGATGGGTTGCATATGGGCAAAGCAAGACGGCGAACATGCTGTTTACCCTCTCGTTGGCCCAGAAACTGGGCGTCAAGCACAACCTCCAGGCCTATAGTGTGCACCCTGGTGTCATCATCGAGACAAACTTGACTGGCCACCTCGATTTGCAATCCGCACTTGCTGAGATGAGTACGTTCAACTCCTAGAATGAGCCCTCGACAGGGCAATGCTAACCTGTTACAACAGAGCAAACGGACCGGGCATTGGGTAACAAGAAAGGCTGGGTCTCCGAGCCGCTGAAGACGCTGGCACAAGGTACATCAACGCACGTCTATGCGGCGTTTGATCCCAACCTGAAGCGTACGTCCTTGGACCCTAGAATCGAATCTGAAAGAGCAAGACATGTACTAACTGCATGCAGCTCACAATGGAAGTTACTTGCTCAACTCCCGTGTCTCCGACCCGTACGAGGATACCGTCCGACCATACGCCACCAGCCAGGTGGAAGCTGAGAAGTTGTGGCGGCTCAGCGAGAAGCTGGTCGGACAAGAGTTCCCTTACTAATGGTCTCACGGCATGAATGGCATTGTTGGCATCAGGAGACATGAATGTGACGATGTATAAACAGTTGTATACAATTGGATAGCCAGGTAATTCCGAAAAATAGGCGCTGATGCTGGGATTATCTCATAATCGCAAATGTTATCTCATGTCGTTTCCAGGATCTAATCGACAGTGCTCATACTTGTAGATCATTGAATACACGAGACAGCGGGAGTGCAAATAGGTGAGTTACTCATCAGATTCGAAAATATCGAACTTGGGGGCGCTAGGCCAATCAATCAACGCTATTAGCGTACTGCAAATGACTAATTGCAAATTTGAATGCATGTATTACATAATCTCCATAACTGGAAATTTCACATGAAAGTCAGCATGTGACTGCGGCTCGCCGACGTCAGAGCTTTGCTGGAGGACACTGTCCATGCAAGTGAAAGCAATTGATGAGATATCCCCTGATCACTGGCCATGAACCAACAAGAGGTTCACCCAGACGACGTTGGCGATGATGTTGATATCATCTCTCGAGTAGCTGTATGCCTCCGTCCATTTGCCTCCCTGCTTTTGTTACCTTCCCAAGCTAATTGCCAGCTTCCCCTGGACAGCGCATTTTGAGCGCTCCTATCCACGCATTGGTATCGAGGCGAGCCCAACGTGCTTATGCAGGCACGCTGCTGGCAATTGGCACGTCATTATCACTTCTCGCTGTCGCAGCGGTAGCATACTTGCTGCTCTACGTTCAGTATGTTCCGCTAGTCGGCGTGGAGCGGGTTGTTCACTTGCAGTTCGGGTCAGTGGGCAAGTTACCTCCTTGATTAGTACCGCATAGTGTTTGCTTTAGATCTAGATGTTGACAGTGATACAGAGATGCTACCCATCCATGGGGAATCGTTGCTCTGGGATCGGACGTTATTTCTCTGCAGCCCTATGATGTAAGCGTGTCGCTGCATCTGCCACGTACACCATCGAACCTCGCTGCGGGCAATTTCATGCTCGATCTTGCCCTCTTTGCTCCTTCACAGAAGTCATCTGGCGGCAGCAGCGGCAATGCCTCCGCGTCTGTCATCGTGCATTCCCGAAGGCCGGCGATTCTCACGTATGCCTCGCCAATGGTGGACACAGCACAGAGGCTCTTTCGAATGCCTCTGTATCTCACAGGATTGCTACGTGAGGCGGAGACGCTGGAGGTGAGCATGATGGAAGACATTGAGTTTGCACGTGGTTGGCGCAACTTGCCCGCAAGTGCTCGACTCGAGATTCAGAGTAGGGAACCTTTGCAGATATATAAAGCGGTGTTGAAGTTCAAAGCCAGCCTCGCGGGTCTGCGGTAAGTTCCAGATGCATTTGTGTTTCTAATTTCACAGCATGCTGACAAGTTTACCTGTAGATGGTTCATGTACAACTGGAGGTTGACGACGTTTGCGATCTTTACGCTGATGTTTTGGTCTGTCTCGATGCTTTCTGCCAGCATCGCATGGGTGCTCCTCTCGTCAATTCTGCGTCGTCCGACCGAGGACTTGGACAGTTCGGATGTTAAGGAAGAGGGTGAACCATCAGAGTCAGCTTCGTCTGGCGATTCAAACAATGGTGATAGACCAATCAAACAGGAAGACAACCCGATCAAAGAGGAAGATTTAAAAGACACAGGCACAAACACACCCTTGCCACCAGCGAATGAGGATGATGGGGAAGACATCGATCCAGTTCAAGTGGTTGGGGATACAGGTGATTCTGGTGTGGGAACAAGCATGGAGTCTCCGAGTGCACGCGGCCTGCAACGGCGACGGAGTCGATTATACACTGAAGAGGATGGTCATGACCTTTAGCGATTGCGCTTGTATATAGTATTCTCATTAATGACTAGTTAAAAAGACACTATTATCCCGCCGCCAACCTGCCGCCATTCTCCTGGTATATTGGATACAACACACATTCTCATGATGATCACCGGTCTTTCTGGGTCTTTTCATCTTCATCCGATTCACTCCAATCCAGCAGCTCCAGGATCTCTTGGTCGGTCAATTGTCTCTGTTGGCCCTCCGAATTATCCCCTGTCTTGTTCCGTGTCTTCCTTTGCCGTTGTGTGCCTTTCCCCGAGCGAGAAGTCCCGCTTGCCTTCGCGGTTGCCTCATCTTCCTCATTGTCCTCCTCTTCGACATTTCCTCCGGTTCTCAGATAGTTGGCGTTTTTCTTCGCCTTATGGCCGGGAGCAAGGAACGAATCGTGCTCTTTTTTACGCGCTTCCTCCTCCTTCTTAAGCTTGCGTTCGAACATTTTGGCGAAAAATAACTCGATCAAGGGGCGAATCATGATATAACCGGCCACGATGACGACTAAACGAAGCCAATACATGGCGCGCGGTGTCGTGAGCGAGGTACGGACATTGCGCAGTGTGTCTGCTACATCGTCGGCGAGGCGCGAGAAGAACTCCTTGACGAGTGTGGTGACGTCGGGAGTTGCGTCGGGAGTTGCCATGGCGAATTGATTCTTGTCTTTCCGGAGTTGCCGTTGGTGAGGGTGCAATTTTGAGGAAGTACTTAGCAGTAGCTAGGAGCTGTCAGAGATTTATCTGAACTTTAACAATTTTGTATGGATCCCTCGGTTTTTGTTTTCTGGATTTCAGCGCATTGATGTCAGCATTTTCTTGCAGCTTGTGAAGTAACTAATTCGATTCAGGACGGTCATCACCAGAATTAATTTAAAACAATTTCGTCATGCAGTTATGTCCGCGGCGAGCCATTGAACGCCATTGAACGGATGCTTTGGCGGGGTCTTTTAACATCAATGCCTTACGGCATCGAATCGGTTCGTTGATCGAGGACGCCTCGAACTTTAAACCCCCCCATTTAGCTTATTTCAATTTCTCCGACTCAAACGGAGTAGAACTAGACACATTTGCTCTTCAGAGAGAATCTCAGTACGTTGCAATGCACATCCTGGTAAGTAGAATATAAAATATGACCATCTGGACAGGGCGATCAATCCCTCCACTTGAAATTTGAAGACTAACGCAAAGTACAAGGTCACGAATGACGACGGCCCACCGTCAAACCAGTCGTCGCCATACGTTCACTCGCTTGTGCACACCCTGCAGAAGGCTGGGCACACGGTGTCCGTGATCCTTCCGCACCAACAACGCTCGTGGATCGGCAAGGCACACTTGGTCGGTGCGTCAGTCACGCCCACCTACTTCCGACCCGGCACTTTACATCGCGACGACGGGACAATTCACCCTCTCCCGCGCGGGAGTGGAGGAGAGGATGATAAAGATGGCGACGGCGGAGATGAATGGGTGCTAATCAACTCAACACCCGCCAGCTGCGTCCAGATCGGCCTGTACCACTACTTCCAGGACCGTGGTCCAGTCGACCTGGTGATTTCCGGTCCGAACTATGGCCGGAATACCACCGCGCTGTTTGCCCTGTCTAGCGGGACCATCGGCGGGGCAATGGAGGCCGCAGTCTGCGGGAAGAAAGCGATAGCGCTGTCGTATGCGTTCAGTTCGCGCAACCACGACCCCGTCGTTATCGCCGAGGCGTCGGAGCATTCCGTCCGGTTGATCGAGTACCTGTATGCGAATTGGGCTGATGGCGTGGATCTGTACTCCATTAACGTCCCGCTGGAGCCCGGCGTCAGCAAGAGCAAGATCCAATATACCTCCATGTTGGACAACCGCTGGAAGTCGGGGAGCTGCTTTGAAGCTGTGGATCCCGTGGCGTCAGGTTTGGATCCCGGCTTGCAGGAGCAGAATCTGCGAGAGTCCGGGGAGGGCTCCGGATCGGCTGCTGCAGATCGGACGAAGAATACTCGTCCGGGTGGGCTCCAGCATAAGCATTTTAAGTGGGCACCCAAGTTTGCAGATGTCTATCAAAGCGTGGATGAGAGCGAACCGGGCAACGATGGGTGGGTTGTGAAGCATGGCATGACGAGGTAGATTCCCCTCTTCCTTCTCAATGTTGGAAGATGTCACTGACAGGTATCAATAGTGTAACTCCGCTGAGAGCAAACTTTATGCATGCCACTGGGATTACTGGGGAAATCAAGCTGTGAGTTGAACATGTGGACGATGTATAGCTGGAGGGGTTTGTGGCCCTCTTGCTCACCTTCTATATACCCTTGCTAGAAACATCTAGACAGACATAGAACTCCTGTTCCCTATACCATGACATTCATTCTATGATTCAATATTCTGACTCTCTTGTTCCTTTGCTCCGCAGGCCCGGTAACAAGCTTGACTTTTACTACCTGATCGACTATGAGGACAAATACGTACAACCTCTCCTGGAGGAAGCATTCCACAACCGTTTTCGCGAATGGAGCTGCCATCGAATCCAGTCCCTGTCTGAACTCCCCGACCCTGCCGCTCCGGTGTTCCAATTTCGGGCATACGAAGCGATCGACTTCGAGCACGTGCACCATCATCCACGAACATCTCTGGCGAACTCGTTCGTTATTCGCAAGGCGCTGATTCGGAAACATTTTCTATCCAGCACACTCGATCAATGGGTGGCAAAGTACCCCAACAGCACCTTGCGCGGTCATTTCAAGCCCGCAGTTGCGTTCGAGCTGGATTATGCCGAGTATCTAGATGAAGCGCTGCAGGAAGCTTACGAACTTAAGGAGAGTTTAGATCGAAATCAGACGAAGGGTGACGCGGAGAAGGAATGGTGGATCTTAAAGCCGGGTATGAGTGACCGAGGACAAGGGATCCGTCTGTTTAGCATTGAGAACCAGCTGCGAGCCATCTTTGAGGAATGGGAAGCTCAAGCCGAAGATTACGACGATGATGGCCAGCAAGAAAAGGACGGTGAAGATGGTGTCATCATTTCCAACCTCCGTCATTTCATTGCCCAGCCCTACATCGATCCCCCTCTGCTTCTACCGTCCGCCGACGGGCGAAAGTTTCATCTCCGCACCTACGTTCTGGCCGTGGGGTCCTTGAAGGTCTACGTTTTTCGGGAAATGCTTGCTCTGTTCGCGGAGAAGCCCTACCAATCTCCACGCGACGATCCGGACGATCTGCCAGATTTGATGAGACACCTCACCAATACCTGTCTCCAGGAAAAGCACGGGGGTTCCAAAGAGGGAAGTGTAAGGCGTTTTTGGACGCTGGAAGACTCGGTACCTGGCTTGCCAGAGGATTGGAAGAACCACGTTTTTGACCAGATCTGCGAGATCACCGGGCAGACCTTCGAAGCCGCCGCGCGGGGCATGATGGTACATTTCCAGACTCTGCCCAATGCCTTTGAGCTCTTCGGCTTAGACTTCCTCGTGGACCATGTCGGCAATGTCTGGATTTTGGAGGTGAATGCCTTCCCGGACTTTGGCCAGACCGGGGAGGAGCTCAAGCGTGCCGTTGTCGGGCGACTGTTCGACGCCGTCATGCAAGTCGCAGTCAAGCCGTTCTTTGAGGGTCCTAATGCGGCTGTTCCAAGTGATCCTGACATGAGGCTTGTCGCGGATCTGGATCTGGGTAGAACCTAACCTGGCATTGGCGCGTCAATCTTCCTGGTCCTACATTTGTGTGAAATGCATTGAATGACTCGAACCATTGGTTACGACATCTACTAGTGCTTGATACGGCTGAAAATGCTCATACGAATGCAATATCCCGGGGCCAAAATCGGATTGTGTACTGTAATATACCATTGCTTTGGTTCTTTCCAGATTTGCTAGCCTGGTCGCGACTTCCCTGGTCGGACTCAGATACCCCTTTTACAGAATCGACGACAGAAATTCTCTGCTCCTTGAGATGACTGATCGTGAGGATCATGGAAATCAGGACTCTGCAGTTATTGTTGCCCGTCGGGGCGGCGTTTTACTACTTACTTGCATGTGGAGTCAACGTGATTTCCAGAGCCGGCACCCTAGGAACGGCATTCGATTCGCGATTCGCAGAGAGATGGAATCGCGCCTGGGCAGCGATGATCATGCTGACTTACGGCATTGAGGCATTGTCGCTGTTCGGCGCAAGCTTTGTATGGCAGTTGCCGATTTCCGATGACGACATAGTTTTCGCGTCTGCTTCATTGCTGTTGTGGACGACGCTCCTTCTGAGCTTCAGCGAGGGGAATTATGGTAATGGGTTTCCTTCCTGGGGCTGCTGGATTATGTATCTAGTCGGAGAGACTATGCTTCTGAGGCGCCATGTGCGTGCTGGGTGGTCTCCGCTGCCAGAAGCCCTGATCCAGACTATTCGGCTAGTCGCGTTGTGTCTTCTCTGTCCGGTTCCAGTCCTGCAATGGTTGGCAAACTTCTCTTGCAGTAGGAATTCCGGGCAGAATGGCGAGACTGAGCCTCTGCTTTCTGACAGCAGCTCTTCGGATACCGAGAGCTATGAAGCTGTGAGAAGGAACAGTTCAGAGCATGAGGCGACTAATGGTGATCCTACCGAAAGAGGAGAGGGAGCGCCCAAGAGTCTGCGGATCCTAAAATGCATTGTCCGCTTCTGCTGGCCTTCGGGGAAGCCCCTGCTGCAGTTGCTGTATGTTGGCATTGTTCTGTGCCTTGCTGTCGACCGTGCCCTCAATATCTTGGTGCCAATGCAGCTGGGCATTATCGCTGACATTTTGAGTTCTGAAAAGAGGCTTCCCTGGAGAGAAATTCTCGTCTTCGTGGTCCTGCGGTTCCTAGAGTCCGGTGGTGGGATGTCTACGCTCCGCAGCCTCATGTGGATGCCGCTAGACAGCTATACCTATAGAATGGTCAACACTGTAACGTTCAACAAAATCATGGATCTTTCGAGCGATTTTCACTCCCACAACAGCTCTGGTGTCCTGTGGCAAAGCGTCTACCGCGACGCAGTAGTGCCAAAGATTTTACGCTCGATACTTCTTCAAATCAGTCCGCTGATCGCTGACCTCATGCTCGCCGTCGGCTTTCTGCACGTCGTATTCGGTCCATATATGGCTCTGGTGGTCTGTGCCATCATTGTCTTTTTCTTGTGGGCGTCTCGTACGATTCAATCCAAGCAGACAATGAAGCAGGGCGAATGGATTACAGCGTCAGGCAAGGAGCATACCATCATGTACGATGCAACTGTCAATTGGCAGACGGTGTCGTATCTCAACCGTATCGAGTATGAGAAGAAACGGTTTGCATCGGCTGTCAAGGATCAAGTGCGTGCCCACAGCATCTTCAAAACATGGACGCATGCCGAGTCGACCGTTCAGTCATTTATTTTGACAGTGGGACTCCTGGCTGCTAGCCTTCTGGCTTCTCACCCCGTGTCAAATGGTACTCGGCCCATCGGCAGCTTCGTAATGTTGTTAAGTTACTGGGGCCAGCTGTCGGGTCCCCTGCGGTACGTCTCATCGGAATTCAATTCGTTCGTTCTAGATTTAATCAGTGCCGATGAGTACGTGGCTTTCCTGAAGCGACAGCCCTCGATTAGCGATCGGCCCGGTGCGCGACCTCTGCGAGTCTCTAACGGACATATTCGGTTTGAAGACGTCAAGTTCTCATACGACGGCCGGCGTCAGGTTCTTAAGGGCATTACATTCGAGGCCACGTGCGGTAAAAAGGTGGCCCTTGTAGGGGAAACTGGTGGGGGTAAATCAACGATTCTCAAGCTTCTTCTTCGATTCTACGATCCCAGCAGTGGAACTATCCAGATCGACGGGCAAGATGTTCGCGACGTCCGCCTGGAGAGCCTTCGGGAGCATATCGGAGTGGTACCACAGGATCCAGTGCTCTTCAACGACAGCATCATGAACAACATCCGATACGCAAACCTGTCTGCCACTGACGAGCAGATCTACGAAGCCTGCAAGGCCGTAGCCATCCATGACAATATCATTAACTTCCCGGAGGGATACAACACGATCATCGGCGAGTACGGCATCAGACTCTCTGGAGGAGAGTTGCAGAGACTGGCGATAGCTCGGGCACTTGTCAAAAGTCCAGCATTGGTCGTCCTCGATGAGGCGACTAGCGCCGTTGACACGGAGACCGAGAAACACATCCAGGCCGGTTTGGCGGCGTTGGGAGCTGGACGAACGACACTGGTGATTGCACACCGGCTGTCGACGGTCATGAACGCCGATATGATTCTTGTCATTCGCCGGGGTGAGATTGTCGAGCGCGGCACTCACCAAGAACTGCTGCACCGTAAAGGTTACTACCATAGTCTGTGGGCACACCAAACCAAAGTCAGTGGGGGATCAAAGTCTCGACTGAAGCCAGATGCCAAACCGTTTGTACCGGGAAGCTGATCACAGAAACGGAAAAAGAAAATACTTTATTGCATGTAGAGATTTACCTTTATAGAATTAGGATGGTCTAATCGAATCTATGATTCTTTGTGAGCAGACATATCAAACTCGAGAGACTTCAACCAAACCGCTGCTTAGCCAACGCCTTCAACCACCCAATAGTCTCTTCCTCCCTCTCTCGGTATCGCCGTAACCTCTCCTCCCTCTCCGCAGCTTTCGCTCTGAGTATCTCCTCCCGCCGCAACTCCCGCTCATTCTTCTTCCTCTGTTCCCGCTCCCGTTCCCTCTTAAGTGCCTGCAGATCATCATCCCCGCCGAACAACTCCGACTCCGGCAGCGCCGGCGTGGGGGACCCTCCGCGCGCCGCATTCGCAAACTCGCGATTCGCAGCGGCCGCCTCGCGGCGCTTCTCCAGGCGTCGTTCGCGCGTTCCCGGCTCGGCGCGTGGCGCGATTTCTTCCTTGATGAGCTCCATCTCGCGACGGTGGGCTTGTAGGGACTCATGCCGTCGGCGTTGGGCTTCCAGACGCGCGGCTTCGCGGTCGGCTTGGTCGGATTCTACTTGAATTAGCCTCTTGCTCGGTCTAGAAGAGGGATGAGAGCCTTGTGTTACCTCGTCGAAGTTCCAAGTCTTGGAGGGTTGGGATCGTTGGGCCAGAGGGTGGATGGGACTGCCGTCGATCTTGATCTGCAGGAGTGGGTAATTGAGGGCCGTAGTCATCATCGTCGTCATTGTTGTCATCTTGTTCTCTTCCTTCATCTTTCTCTATGGTGGAGTGTATTGGTGTTTCCGACTCTCTTCGTCGATCATCCTCATGGCGATCTCGATCTCGAAATGACGACGGTGACCGTGATCTTCTTCGCCTATTATCCACTCCCTCCCCAAATCCCTTCTTTGCCTTCTCAAACATGGCAGGATCGTACCATCCTTCTGCCAAATCTCTTCGATTCCTTTAAGCTCACACGAAAACCAACGTTAGAATGCATCCCAATCTAAAAAAGAGAAGGGGGAAAGTAGCATACCATCTCTTAACAAAACTCTTCCACCTCCCTTTTACCTCCTCCTCACCCAAATCCTCCATAACCAACCCCTTTTGAATATCAAGATACATCGCGAACAAAGGCTTATACGTCTTGAGGTCATGTTTAGTTAACGGGCGCGCATTATAGGGGAGGTGAGGTTGAGGAGAAGGTGAGGAGGAGTAGTGTCTTCGTCGTCGGGCATGGTCATTGTCATCGTCG
Organism: Thermomyces lanuginosus; assembly: GCF_041956635.1. Taxonomy (NCBI): domain Eukaryota; kingdom Fungi; phylum Ascomycota; class Eurotiomycetes; order Eurotiales; family Trichocomaceae; genus Thermomyces; species Thermomyces lanuginosus. Next base: position 199,013 of record NW_027192376.1, on the reverse strand, counting down.
CGGTCATGTCTACGGTGATGGTGATGATGGTGGCGTTTTCTGTCCCGCGATCGGTCTCGATAGCGATCTTTATCTCGGTCTCGGTCTCGGTCCCGGTCCCGGTCCCGATCGCGGTGATGATGATCGCGGGACAAACTACGGGTGTGGGTGCGAGAGCGGTGGTGGTATGGCGAGCGGGAACGGGAACGTGACCGTGCGCGAGATCGTGAGCGTAATCGCGTTCGATTGTCTGTCATTTCGCGCTAAATTGCAATCAATTCCAGTTTATTCGGAAAAGAATGCGAACTTCAATCTGTTTGTTGACCTGACTAGAAGTACACGAAAGATGGAGTTGCATGTGGAGCTGAACTGATGCCAAGCTTTGATCTGACCCCATCCCGATAGGCTGCCGCATGTGACGGATACAAACAATGCAAACAGGATTCCCGAATTAAGATGTATTTATCATGAAGAATGTCTAGCTGGATCCTCCCTGGGTTTGTTCAGTTGATGTGTTGTTCGCCGCTTTGGCTCGATTCGCAGCCGCCATCTGCCATGCCGGAATCGATGCCGGCGCCCGCCCGAGCTGCGAGAGCGGCGACGATGCCGCCGAGGAATTACCCTGTTGCGCTTGCCCGGCTCCAGTTGACGCCCCGGCCGATGAAGTCGCGTTATCGCCCAACTCCGACGGCGTGCTTGTGGTATTAGTACCGTTTGTCGTTGCAGGTTCGGTCGTGGCGGATCCCAGGGTCCGTCCGATCCCCCCGATCGGAGACGAGCTCGCGGCACCACCGGTACTCTGCAACCGGTTGTTGAGCAGGACCTTGAGGCTCTTCAACTCTGAGCTTAGTTCCTTTAGCCGGTTTTCATTGCCCTCTCGTGCCCCCTCGAGGGCCTTGGGGATGCTGTCCTTAAGCAGTCGAAGCTCATCGCTGAGGTGTCGCGTAGTCTCATCTCGCCGTCGCGATGCTGCCTTGAGCTCTGCTACGACGCTTTCTACTTCGTGCAGCGCTGCATCCAAACGCTGTGTGCGCGCTTCCTCGGCCGACTTGAGTGCGGCCGTGTCATTTGAAAGTTGCTCAATGAGGGCGAATGCTCGGTTGAATTGCTCATCGATGCTTTGCTTGTCTTGTTCCAGTTGCGGAGGTGTAGGCGGCGCAATTAGCGGGACAACGTAGCGCTGGGACGACGCCCGTCAGCTTCGTCAAAGCCATGCGCAAATCAGGAACCCCTCACCTTGGCTAATGTGTACAGGGCGTAACCAACGCCTCCGGTTACTGTCGCCATTATGAACCAATCGCGCCAGTCCCGCTTAGGCAGTCTATACCTAAGTTAAGACATGTCCGTTCCTCAAATTCCCGTAAATACTTACTCCGGAGGGGACTGCCATTGCCCATATGGAGGATACCCATATCCCGCTGGCGGGGCTGCAGCTCGAGTGACATGTGATGATTGTGTCGAATGTTGTTGAGCGGGTGCCGACTGCCGTGTTACGTCCTCTCCGGCGCGTGCAAGGGCCAGGTCAATCTCTTCCTGCGTCAGGTTCTTGGACTGCAGAAATGCGATCTTCTTGTCCAGCGGCGACGATGTCACGGACGGATCCTGTAGAACTGTTGAAGTGTCCTGTCAGAACCACGTCGTAGGAAGACTTGTATAAACAAAGTACCTACAATTAACCTGGCAACTCGTGTGTTAGCCGGACATGAGCGACAGAGGACAGCAGTCAGATCTTACAGCCGAGGAAACCAGGTCCTCGCGAACCATGATGCCTGGACAGCAATAATAGAGCTCGTTTCTGGCCTTAAACCATCAAATTGTATGTTCAATCACTGCGCAACTGGCGTAGTCTCATCCGAAGTCGTGTCAAAGCTGCGCCTGATGGAAGTCAGATGCAAAAGACGTAACGGCGAACGCAATTTACCTCGGGGTGGAAGCGGAGAATGCGGACCTCGGGACGAATCACGTGGGCGGAGGAACCCATCTCCAACTTTCGCACGTGATTCGTTGTATGTGCCACGCCAATTTCTTCACGTGATCTGAATTGCCAAGACCTTCTCGCGCCTTTGTTGATGTCCCGCTGTGAGTGACTCGCGCGAATCAACTGCTCTGATCTTTTGGAGCATTCGTTGTTTTCTCAAAGTAGCCTGTACATATCTGCGCCCTGTGTCTGTGTCCGCATTCGTCTTGAAATTGTTTCGCGGCTCGTCATGTCGCAGGACACGGGGCTTTTCAGTATCAAGCGCCCGCGTGAAGTAGGATTCCTCTTTGTTTGCCTGCAGTGCTTGTTTCCTGATCGCTTCCCCATTGCGCATATCGCAATACTGCGTTGACACAATTGCTGACTAGTTGCTTGCCTTAGACCCTCGGGAGTGTCCATAACTATTCCGCAATTCCCCAGCCCTCATCGGCGCTGAAACGTACGAGTTCCATCGGTGGTTACCAGAACGCGCCGTATACCTCACAGCATGTCCGCTCTACGTACGTCCCTAGCTCGGTAGGGCGACCGCAGCAACCGAATTTCCAGCGTGTGTCATCCGGGGGAGGTGGCTTGGGTCCCGAAACGGGTCTGTCCACGGTTCGCCGATCTGTCTCTAGCAATGTGTTCCAGACCGCCGGCGCCGGCCGGCTCAGCTATGCGCCAGGGTCGGGCCCAGGCTCCTCGGCCGCTCAGGGCATCCAGCGAAGAAGTAGTGTATTTTCGCGACCTTCTGTTGCGGGACCCATGAGCCACCAGTCGTTCTTCACCCAGGCGCCAGCACCAGGTGGCATTCCAAAGGACCCGCGGCCTCTCAGGGATCGGTCTTATCAGGCACGGATTGCGCAGGAGCTCATGGAGTACTTGACGCAAAACAACTTCGAGTTGGAAATGAAGCATTCACTGAGCCAGAACTCGTTAAAGTCACCAACGCAAAAGGACTTCACATATATGTTTCAGTGGCTCTATCGTCGCATCGACCCCAGCTACAAATTCCAGAAAAGTATCGAAGCCGAAGTACCGCCAATCCTGAAGCAGCTCCGCTACCCGTTCGAGAAAAATATTACCAAATCTCAGTTGTCCGCCGTTGGTGGTCAGAACTGGTCAACATTTCTCGGCATGTTGCATTGGCTCATGCAATTGGCGAAGATGCTAGATCGGTACTATATGGGCGAATATGATGATGCTGTCGCTGAGGCGGGAGTAGACATCACTGGGGATCGCATTATTTTCCGCTTCCTGACAAATGCATACCATGACTGGCTACAAGGTGGGGAGGATGAGGACGACGAAGTTGCAGAGCAGCGCCTCGTGCCACACATCGAAGCTATGGCGGCCGAGTTTGAGCGATCGAATCAAAAGTACGTTAAGGAGCTGGAGGCTCTGGAGGAAGAGAATCAAGCGCTTCGTGAGCAGATCGAAGAGCTCGAACGGAACGCCCCCGATATGGCCAAACTGGACAAACACTTTCGCATCTTGGAAGACGACAAGAGAAAATTTGAAGACTACAATCAGAACGTGGAGGGCAAGATCGAGAAGTACAACAACCGGATCCAGTTTCTCGACGAGGAGATCAAGAAAACAGAAGCAGAGCTCCAAGCCGCCGAAGAGGAACGGGCGGCACTGCAGTCGAGTGTTGATAGACAAGGCATCACCATTCAAGATATTGATCGCATGAATACGGAACGTGAACGACTGCAGCGAAGCCTGGAGGACACCCTCAGCCGGCTCGACGAGGTCCACAACCGTGTGATGGAAAAGGAGGCGGAGGCTAGTAGGAAGTTGGAAGATCTGGAGCAATTAGTCAAGACCTACAATGCCCTCGGGTATCAGAACAGCCTGATCCCGCCAACCGCGGTGAATGCAAAGGGCATAGACTACGAGCTGCGTTTAAATGTCAACGAGACTACTTTTTCGTCGTCCCAGTTGGGGGGACCGAATGCGATTTCACCGGAGCGTGACCGGCTTCTCGCAGACGCAAACACTGGTTACCAGCCACATCACCTGGTCAATCTCGACCTCCGAGGCAAGGTCCGCTCGGATCTCAACAATCTCCGCAAGGAGATCAATGAGCGAAGAAAGAAGGCCATTGACGACGATCTCGAGCGGCGCAACCTGCTCGATAGCATCAAGGAAGCCATGGACGAAAAGCGCAGCGAGGTCGAAGCCCTCGAACACCGCCGCCGTGCTGCCGAGGAGGAATTTGAACGGACCAAGGAGATTGCGACAACTCAGAAGCTGGCATCCGATGCGCAGATTGAAAAGATGGAGAAGGAGCTGGCCCGCATGCGCGCCTCACTTACAGAAAGCGTGCAGCTGATGGAGCAGCGCGAGATGAACACCAGCATTGAGTACGAGCAGCTCACGCTACGGGCCAACGCTCTCCGTGAAGAGCTCCACACGAGCGTGGAGAACATGCTCAACGACGTTATCAAGTTCAAGGTTCATATCCAGAAGAGTCTAGAGGACTACGAGAGTTTCGTAGCGGACGAGGTTGAGCAGGAGCTGGGTGGCGACGAGCAACAGCCAGAAGACCCGCATGCTGAGCCGTCGAGCTGATGACTTCATACAATCCTTGTCGTTAGTTTTCTGTCTTGGTTTTTATTTGCATTGGCAACGGCGGAGTTTTGGGGGAATCAGTGCCGGAAGGGAAATGGTCCATGGTGTGTACGCTGTTATGAATGATGATTAATTTTCTCCACGTTAAGATGTCCGATCCATCTATAAAGGCTGATGAAATTATGCCGCTGAAGAATATATGATCCTCTGCGAAGTAGTTAATATGATTCTGACTCGTATACCCGCCTGGCATATTATGGTCGACAAGGTCACCATGCACGAATATAATTAAAGCAGTAGTATTGGAGGCATTTAAAGAACGCAAGCATTCATCGGGATTCTGCCGTTATTTAATCATGCAATAGTGCAACGCCATCGATGCATTCGTTTTGTTCAGTTGCCAATGGGATAAAATTCGCCAAGGCCATTTTTTCCGGAGATGCTCAACAACCACCACGCTGGGCAGTGGAACTTCCGCCGTTGGCTCGAGTCCAACGGTGCGAGGCATGTTGCTGCTCACGGCTCTGTCAGGCAGCTTGCCATCAAGGTGACCTGCGGAAGCCCTACAGCAGGGTTTACTAAGACGGACCGTTCGAAGATCGTCGATTGATAGGCAGTCCTAACCGTTAGGTTATCCCCACCCCGGCTGGCCGTTGGTCAACTCCACAGGCCGAAATAACGTTAACCTCTGGTCTTGGCTTCCTGACTTGCAGCACGTTATTTTTCAGCTCGTCCTGTTGCTTTCACCATTCTTCCATATAACATGGAATCAAGACATAAACTTGTTCGGCATCATGCGGGACGGTCTCTCAGCCCCGGGGTCATATGACCAAAGAGCCGACAAGATTTCCCGTACCTTTTTTTTTTTTTTTTTGTTGGATCATGGGCCGACTTCCGTATAGTAGGCTACACTGAAAGCAAATCCCAACATGAGTGAATTATTGTTGGTTGGTAGAATGGCGCGGACGAAGAGACCAGTGACAAAGCAGCTAGAGTATGGATTGAAACTGCCTGCAGGAAAAAGGACGAAGCAAAGTTCAGAATGCTAGTTTGTACAAAAGCCCTTTTTGTAAGCATAGGCTAAATTATAATATTCAGTTGACAAGGCTTTCTTTTGGGAGCACATTGCTTCTTTGCTGACGACCTGTATTGCCGGTCCGCTGGAAATAAGGTTCGAGTTTAGGTTCGGGCGATTTTTGCCCGAATACAGCGCGTTGTGCTTGTAGATGCTATGCACATAGGCTTGCTTGGTCCAGAATCCTTAAGAAACAACCAGACGAATAGGTACGATACGGGCTATGAAGAAGCTCAGAGAAAGTATCAGCTACGCCTCTCTCACCGAGCCAAAAAGCCACAATGAGCCGAAGTGGTTTCCTATTTGTGAGATTTCAAGTAGCTATATTTGAACTGCATAAAAGGCTCTGGGATGAAGGATCCCATTCCATTCTAATCCCAAGAAACCCCAAAGGCAAAAGCCTCAAATGTTACGTTAATTCTACATGAAGCTCTCTTGATCGAATCACCATCCGAAGGTCTTGATGCCCGTTATTGTCAGGATCGACAGAATGCAACAGTCCGGGGTTCCCCATTGATTCATCTAGAAAGTACCCTTCCTTGTTCCTCTGAGAAACGCATTGACGTGGCTTTGCGTAATTGACATTATAAATCAATCATGGCGTGACCCATCGATTAATTTCTATGCAATAGCTCTATAAATCAGAGCAGTCCCTCACCTGGGAGAGAGCTTCTTCCTCTTTTCATTCAGACTCAACACGAGTACCGCAGCGCCGCTTCTAAACAACTACATTGCTCTATATTTCCTGTTCAGACTTTGTTATACTTCCGTTAGGCGTCATATCAAAGACAACAGCCTTCGCCTGACCCTCTCAAAATGAAGTTCTCGGCTATCGTCGCTCTGCTTGCGGCTTCTGCTGTGGCGGCTCCTGCTCCGGTTGATCCCAAGCAGACGCTTAACCTGCGTTCCCTTAATGCAAGAGACGATCTGCCGGCAGCCGACCCTAAGTACCACCCGAAGTACCACCCGAAAGGAGATGAGGAATACCACCCGAAATCCCACTCAAAGAGAGAAGAGGAGGAATATGACCCAAAGTACGATCCGAAGTACCACCCGAAGTACCACCCGAAGGGAGATGAAGAATATCATCCAAAATCCCACGCAAAGAGAGAAGAAGAGGAATACGAGCCAAAGTACCATCCGAAGTACCACCCAAAGGGTGGTGAGGCGTGATGAAGATGACCAGTAACAGTCATCCAGCCTCCGTTACGGTCATCAATCAATCTTCGGGTATGTACTGCATGGGAAGATTCCGGCTTCGTAGAGGCTCCAGCTAACTGTGTCCAGGCTTTCTACCCTGCCAGCTTACTGAGAATGCTCTTCAGTTTATGATTCTCGCTCTGTCACGCTCCCGACTTTCGTTTTGTTTCCACTTGATTATGAGACACGGCTTGAGGTTGAAGGAAATGGCATAGTATTTCTGTAAATAACCATATATGATTTAAATGAACTGTGGCTCCCTCAGCGTGTTTCTATTGCGAGTAGATGATCTTTGATTGCTGCTGCATCCAAAGCTGACATTAGGGTTTCCACGCGGCTGTGATTGGCCCCCGTGTGATGACTAAGCAGCCTGGTTTATCGCTCCAAAAATTCATTTCAGACTTCAATTCGCCCAAGAGCCACGGCAGGTTTGCAGCTCCTGGATATCGAGCGCCTCAATCTCGCGCATTGGACTGGCGTCCAGCGTTGATGAGCCGGATATGGTCTCGGAATACCGACCCGGCCTCGCCATTCTTTTCGCAGTCGACCGCCTCGTCCGTCCCGCCGGCCTCGTGTCATGAAAATTTGCCTGCGCCCTTTACCGCTGGGCTGCAGGCTTCCTGTCCTTCGTTGTCATGACCGAATCCGCCCGTGTCGTGCGCGGCCTCTCGTAGTGGCATCCCCGTACGCTCAGAGTCATCATCAGATACTATGGGCGCGACCTTACACACGCTCTCGGTTCCAGGCCGAGGTGACGCAGGGTCTCGATGGAGAACGCAGTGGGAAGAATGACCTGTTTGAACGGGAGGAATGCCCCGTTCCCACCGCGCAGCGCCGAAATGTCGAAGCTTGGATCAGTCATTTGGAGCACTTTCTACCGCCCGATTTACGGTCAAGTTCCGAGCAGTCCGCGCCGGCCCCGTCATACGTTATCCGTGCCAAAAGAGATTTGAGAAGGGAAGGTAGCGCGATCGCAGCATTGTTATATCATGCGCGTCGTCTGTCCAACTTTGATCTCTTAGCCCATCTTGGTTTCGAGCTTGGCAGATGGCCGGCCGTCCTCGCGCTGACCAACAAGATGATTGACAGCGCCGTCGGTTTTCGAAAGTATGCTCCTGTAGCGGATAAAGTTCCTAGTGCTCTGAATCTGAAGTCTCTGTCCTTGGACGCCGTTACAGATATGGAGGTCATGGATGGGGATCGGGGACCTGAAACCAAGCGCGACAGTCCCATGCGGCTGGACATCTGGACAGATACAATGAAGCAGTACAACGCAAGTCAGACTATTTTGGGCGAGATCTGGAAAAGTCTTGGTTGTGTTGTTCTACAAGCCGCGGATCTACCTTCGGAACAAGCCGAGGTAGCCATGAAATTCGCGTATCAGACTCTGGGCCGCCTGCATCACTTTGCGCTTGTATCGGATACGGTCTACAATTACTCTGGTTATCCAGACCATGCTGGTTCTTTTCGCCCGCCAGGCATGTACCTTCTATCGACCTACATCATGGATGTCCTGTCGGATACCGCGTGGGTCACCCATCAAGAGGAAGTGACGGCCAAGGCTGTGGCAGCTGGTCAGAAAGCGCCCTTTCGTCCCTTCAAGATGGGCATCCGACAGCTGGGTCCTGAAGTTTGGTTGGAGTTTATCCTCTGGTGCTGCGTTGAAGGTGGTCATGTTAAGGAAGGCTTATGGATTCTGGAACGGATGAAAGGCCGGCAAGGGGAAGGGCGTTGGAAACTTTTGAGCTGGAGGCCTCTTTTGGCGGAACCGGAGCGCATTCGAAACACAAATATCAATGAGGCAGAATGCTGGCCTCATCCTGATGCGGATCAGACGTCCGTAGCAGCACGCTCCTCAGCCTTCTTCCATGGGTTAGGCAAGAAGACCATCAGTAGTGATGTCGTCGCGGCGTTTGTTGGTGGAGTTATCAGTCAGGTTGATCTGGGCGTTGGGCCCTCGGAACTACCGATCCAAACTGCGATTCAGTACGTCGATTTTCTCCTCGCACTGCTGGCCCAACACTCGGTCGAGCGACCCCATGGAATGGAGAAGTCATCTGTCCAACGACTCGTTTGGCTCCTTGAATCGCAAGGATTGGATCCACATGTCGAGCCAAAAGCGCTTCAACGACTGCTAACAACGCAGCCGCCTACGCCGATCCCTTGGGATGACTCGGTCCCGGTCGACTATAGACAGCTGAAGTCGCTGAGTCCCTCACACTTGTACAGCACCTCGTCCGCATTGGTTGGTCTGCTGGAGCTGAATATCCGTGCTTTTGCGATCCGGCGACATATCCGAGCAGCCTTTGACGTCTTCTCTTTTCTCCAGAACTTGATAGATCAAAGCAAGCTGCAGCATATGCAGGGGTTTCTGAGTCAGATGAAACCCGATGGTGGTCAGGAGCAAGGAAAATTTCTATCGCCCAATGAGCTGGTTCGTATCGGTTCCGTGTCGTTGGGGATTTCTTCGATTCCGCAAATGTCGCGTGCGACGTTCGCCCATCTTCTTGATCTGGCGCGAGTTGCACGAGCCTTCAGTTTTGGAGAATGGATGCTGTTTTCTACTGATCCCGACGGCGTTGCGATTCCGATGTCGGCATATGGAGACCAGGCCCTGGCGCCATCACTGATCCGGTTTGCCGCTGCGACAAGGAACTCACTTCTTTACAATCAGGTTCTGGAATCGATCACTCCGCCCTTGTCTCGCAATACGTTGAAGGCTTTTATCAACTATTGGATTACCTTTGGCAAGTGGGATCAGGTGACCGCGATGCTGCAATATTTGCAGGATTACAAAGTGAAAACATGGGGCGAGAGTAACGTCACTGCGCTAGCCGCAGCCATTCTCAAGCTCGAACGTAGTGCGTCGAATGAGGCACTCCCCGAGCACGAACGGGAACAGAAGAGGGAATCTCTGTCCCGAGCCAAGGATATCATGGTCCGCATCCTGAACGGCGACTTTAACCCTCGGCGCTTCTCCGGTAAACCGCGAAAGTTCCACCACGAACGGGCCATCTGGCAGCTCCATCGACTCTTCTCTTCGATTCCCGGACCGTTGCAGGAGGTGGCTCAGTCAACGTCACCCGAATACCAGAATCCGCTAGGCCGCGACAGCGTATGCTTGCTTCCGTCGGTCGCATTCCACATCTTACTCGACACGATCGTCACCTTGCAGGGGAGCGCTGCGGGAAAACAGCTGTGGGAGCAATGGTGCATCGACCTCGAGCCTGACGCGGCGCGGCGTCTTCTCGCCTCGGGTGTCTATGACTTCCCAGCCAAGGGCGAGCATGACATCGCTGCGGTATATCAAGGGTTCGATGTGCGCTGGGCGGCCCGGGAGAGTCGGGACAAAATGGTGATGCCGAATCTCAACACGGTCCGTATCATCGCACGTGTTGCCGCCAAGGAATTAGCCCAAGTTCAGACCGGAAAGGATTCGTCGGCAGAGGCAAGGCAGCGGGAAAGAGAGGCGCGCGAGGTTCTCGACTTTTGCGTCGAGCGGTACCGTCGGTTTGGGCTGGAGGACAAGGAGATTGACCGTGAGACAGGGGGTTATCTTTCGCGCGGGCGCTGATGTACACTATCTTGTACAATAATTCTGCATTTTCTGTATATATAGACATCAAACTCTACTACATCTGGAGTCATATTCTGGACTGTCAAAGCCGAATCTGCGGCACATGCATTGTATAACTAAATTAGGTTTAGCGTACTATTACTTACTATCTAGCCTATCTCCTGCACTGGTCTATCTACAGCAAGTACAGAACAGCAGTTGATGTTTAGCGTTACGAAACCCTGAGGAAACATCACATTGAAGCAATGGCTTCAAAAGGATCAGGAGTGAAACCTTCACTCCAGCATGGGCGGCAGGCAAGCCCCACTCCGAGGACAAGGTAACGATGCGAACATTTACAGTCTCAGTTGTCACGGTAGCGATCACCACATGTAGTACTCTATCTTGTACTTCAAGATCAAAAGCCACGAAAATGAATGCTCATACTGACAAATTTTTAGGTCCGGACCGTCTCCAATGGGGCCAGTAATAGACAGGCCACCGCTCCCGCGACGAACGAACCCGCTCCTCCGCGCAAAGCTTGAACTACCGACGACAACCACCAGCCAAAGCACAGCCGGACGCATACCACCCCGCGGACTGACAATCCTCGGCGTTAGCGTCCTCTGCATCAGTACCTACTGCGGCTACCTTTACACCTCATACCGACGAGAAGTTGCTGCATCGCGCAACCTACAAGTCCCTGAGGACGTGACTGATCGGTTCAATGCGTCAGCTCGGAATTACGATGCGGAGGTGGATCTGGGTGAGAAGTTCATGCGCCTCGGCCGGCGCCGACGTGAACTTGTGCGTATGGCCCGCGGCGACGTGCTCGAGGTGAGCTGCGGGACGGGCAGGAATATGCCGTTCTACTTACTCGGTGAACGGTGGGGGGTTGATGATCAAGGAAAGGCGGAAAGGCAGGGGTGTCGGTCCGTCACATTTGTGGATTTGAGCCCGCAGATGGTGGAGGTTGCGAGGGAGAAGTTTCGGAAGTGTTTTCCAGAAGGGTTTGAGAGGGTTGCGTTCTGGGCCGGGGATGCGAGGGAGGTTGTTCCTTCTTCGGTTCCTCGTGGTCTTCCTCCGCCGAAGACGGAGGAGAAGGAGAAGGAAAAGGACGAGTCCCAGGGCTCGGCAGAATGGTCTCTCTCAAAGCCCTACTTTGATACCGTCGTACAAACCATGGGCCTCTGCTCGACGCCCGATCCCGTCGGCCTGCTACGCCATCTAGGCAAGATCACCGAGCCGACAAAAGGCCGGATCCTCCTACTGGAGCACGGCCGGTCATACTACGGATGGGTGAACAGTATCCTGGATAACCTGGCCGTGGCGCACGCGAACCGTCATGGCTGCTGGTGGAACCGCGACATTGGGCGCATCGTTGAGGCGAGTGGGCTGGAGGTTGTCGAGGTCAAACGCTATCATCTGGGGACTACATGGAAGGTGATTCTGAGGCCGAAGCCGCCATCTACGGATACAGAGAAACGGGCGGAGGAAAAATGACACGTTCCTGTTTCTACGGCTAGATGTACAGTATCATTATAGACCCCACCATTTGTATGAATAGGACATTGTGATGATCTCTTGGGTGGATCAGTCGGTACGCCTTATGGATGATCAGTAGACACTTCGGCCGAGGAGCCGATGAAACCCCTCCACCATAGATAAACACTTGAATGCCTTTTAACTCTGAACAATTGAACACCCAGCATGATTCAATAACACCAGCAAGACAATGTCACAGCTTCCACAGTCCATTCTAATCGTTGGCGGGGGAGTATTCGGGCGTACGTCTGAAACTACCAAAACCTCTTTCATCTTACCCTAAAAAACAACTAACAGGTAGAGAACAGTGTCAACCGCCCTCTCCCTCTCCCACCGTTACCCCACACACAACATCACCCTCTTGGAAGCATCCACCACCATCCCCAACCCCGAGGGCTCCTCTGTAGACTCCTCGCGGATCGTCCGCGCGGACTACGCCAACGCAGCATACGCGCGTCTCGCCGCGGAGGGAATTGAGCGCTGGCGGAATACGGAATGGGGTGCAGAGGGGCGATATACACAAAACGGGCTTGTTCTCGTTTATCACAAGTCTTCGGGGGATGCAGGGCAAGGCGATGATGGTGAGCGGTATACCCGCGCAAGCTACGAGAATGTCAAGCGCCTTGCCAACGGTGATGAGAAGATTGTGCGGTTCCTGCCGGATCGCAACGCGATTCATGGCGTTTTCCCGCGAAATACGGTCCACGTCGCGGAGACGGTGGTGGCTGGGTACGTAAACTGGGGGTCTGGCTGGGCGGATGCGGAGGCGGGTGTGCGGTATGCGCGCAAGAAGCTGGAGGAGCTTGGGGTGGTGAAGATCCGGACGGATCAGAAAGTTTCTCGCCTGCTGTTTTCAGACGAGAAGGATGATAAGAAGAAAGTGGCTGGTGTCCAGCTCGCCGATGGTTCTACCATCACCGCCGACTTGGTCATCCTCGCTACGGGTGCCTGGACCCCCGGCTTGCTGGATTTGCGCGGTCTGGCAGATGCCAGGGGCCAAGTACTTGCGTATCTGCGGCTAACGGATGAGGAGCAGGCACGGCTGGCGAATATGCCGACGCTGCTGAGCTTCTCAACGGGAATGTTTATCATCCCGCCGAGGAATAATGAGTTAAAGATTGCGCGGCATGCGTATGGGTATCGGAACCCCACGCGTGTGCGTCTTGACTCGTCCGCGGATGTGGCGGAGGAGGCAGAGGTTAGTCTTCCCGAGACTGGCCGCCCGATTCCGCCAGAGGGAGAGGAGGCATGCCGTGCGGCGTTGAGAGAGATGTTGCCGTGGTTGGCGGATCGACCGTTCTTCAAGACGAGAGTGTGTTGGTATACTGACACGTACGGCCTCACTTCACGAGATGAAGGAAAAGACTTGCTGACAACAGCTACAGTCCACAAGGAGATTTCCTCGTCACCTACCATCCAGACCATCCAAATCTCTTCCTGGCAACGGGTGGCAGTGGGCATGCTTACAAGTTCTTCCCCGTGCTCGGCGATAAAATTGTCGATGCGCTCGAGGGGAAGCTTGATGAGGATCTACGACGGTTGTGGAGCTGGCCGGCGCAGCGGCCATCAACGACATCCTTTGTCACCAAGGATGGCAGTCGATCTGGACGAAAGGACATGATTTTGGCAGAAGAGTATGCTAGAGGCTCGAAATTATAACTACGACTAGATGATCTACAATTAGAGAAGAGAATCATCCGCTACCCATGTCATTCATTAGAATGTATCTAACAGGTAGCCTGCTCTGTAAACCATTTCTCAGCCTTTCGGCAAGGTAAGAGCAGAACAATCACCATGGCATCACGTATAATCACAGCCATGTCACCACATTAAAAGGCAATCACCATCGACCAGCGCACGGGACCGCCCCTGGAATCTGCGGAGTGCGACTCTAAAATGGAAGCACAAACCTCTTTTCTTTTCCCAGCAAGCAGAATAACAACCGGGTAATCAATCGCTAGAACGCCGTCAAATGCTCGCGTGATCATAACAAACAAGGCCTGAACGTGTTCATAAAAGGGGACCTCCCAGCAACAAAAAAGAGGAAAAAATGTTAATACAGAGAAGAGAAGGGGAAAGTAAGGACCCTAGACTTTGCGGAAATCTTCAACTCATGTTAGCTTTTGTAGACTCAAAAGCACTGTCATTCGACGTACCCGAAAGCACAGGGTAGATAAGCTCGAAAGCTTGGTAGATCTCCTCACGGACCTTAGCGCCGGTGAGGACGATCTTGCCGCTGACGAAGATCAAGAGGACAATCTTGGGCTTCATCATGCGGTAAATGAGACCCGGGAACAACTCGGGCTCATAGGAACTGAAGTTGTGGTGGCGGCTAGCCAGACCCTCCAGCCGAATGGGGAACTTGATGTCGCACGACCCGACGATGTTCTGGATCTTGAAGTCTGTGAACTTCGCATTGAACCCGAGCTTTTGGATGATACGCGCGTATTTGCGCGAGGCCAGCTTCGAGTCGTCCTCAGACTTGGCGCCGGTGACCACCATCTTGCCCGAGGCGAAGATCAAAGCGGTCGTCTTGGGTTCGCGAATGCGCATGATCACAGCAGCAAAACGCTACAACAGACACAGACGTTCAGCCAGCTGGGTCTTTGATAAATGCTCAAGGAGCATCAGGTAAGTACCTTTGGATTGTACTCTGCATTTCGCGCATGAAGCGCGATGGTCTTCAGATCCAGGCGACAGTCGAGGTTGACCGTTGCGACGATGTTTCTTTGAAACAGCCAAGTTTAGTTCTCTGGTGTGCCAGAGAACCCAAGAAAAGACAAAGGGTACTCACTGCAACGTCGGCACAATGCCACTCCCCGGAGCGTTAGCTCCTGGTGTCGCAGCAGGAGTCGCGGGCGTCACCCCGGTGCCGTTGGCATTTCCTCCCTGCTGCTGTTGCCCATTCTGACCGTTGGCCACGACTTCCTTCTCGGATGACGGCGGCGTGAGATCACCTGCCCCTCCCGGGAAGGAGAGTGACGACGGTGATGTGAAGGCCCTGGCCTGTTGAGCCGTGGCTGGATGGGTGGTCAAGGACTCCATCATCATCCTCGATGGGCGTTCAACACCTTCTTCCCGGATATTACTCGGTCGGAGGGATCGAGTAGTAGGAGGGGTGGCGGTTGGGTTACGATGATGTCAGAAGGGGGAGGGGGTGTGTAATTAAAGGGAAGAAGGTGATGGGAGTTGGGCGGGCTCCGCAGGTGCCAAGACCAGAAGCAAGATCTCAGGAAGGAACGGGAGGTGGGAGGGAGCCTTCCTTATATACGTCTGAGTCACAGCCGCCCGTCAGGGGTGGGTGGCGTTAAAAGCAGCAACTGCGGTCGACGCGTCCACAGCTCCTAGTCCATGGTATTTGGAGGAGCTGGGACCCACAGGGTGAAATATGAGTGGATGATAATGCTGAGACCTTCGTTCGCATCACTGGTGATTGGCTATGTAGATTTCCACACTAGTCCCACTCTATGAATCTCTATGGCCACTCATATTGCCTCTTCTAAACTGACTTGGCAGAAAACCGGGACTAGTCGCAACTCGACGTCATATGATTGGCAAAATCCTTGCTTCGGTCTCCACTACATTCGGTGTCCACCGGTCCAATCATCGCTTCCAGAGGTTGCCCTGGTCGGATTCAGAATTTTCTGTCGCCGCTTTATCCGGCTGGACTGTGACCAAAAGAAGCAGATTTCATATCGTTCGCGTCTCTTCTACATTATTCCAACGATCGAGTCGCCAGAATGGTTTCGATATGGTTCTATCCGGCGGTGATCAGCTCGCTACGGTCTTACTTGAACATGGCCACAACAGATCGATGGCGAACAGTGACCCGCACGGTCAGTTGGATGGCTTGACAAGTCGCATAAACCATCGTAAATCGCGTCGAAGTGACGCGTCTCCCGTCGCAGATATGCACGAGCAAGCTCATACGAGCTTCCAGGGCTCGCGCAATAGCGTCATATCTACCCCGTAGTCGCGTCCCAGTTTAATCTACGCCTTGCAGGGGACAGTTATCTTATCAAATCTTAACTAATTCATCGCCATTAGTTAACTACCTAGTCACTGAACTCAATAATCCTGCCGTGATCGAGGAATGCTGACCTTCCCGGGAATGGAGTGTGCAACTGGCGGCTGGAGATTCCATTCCAGACTGCGTCCATGATCCGAGCCTCCAAGCAAAACTGTGTAGGATCATATCAAGGGTTTGTTTGTCCTATTGAGCATGCAACCCGCCGATGCGATAGGTATGGATCAGGGGCCCCCAGTCACGACTCGCAGGATGCAAGATTAGGTTAAGTTTTTTTTTTTTTTTTTTTTTTTTTTTTTTTTTAAAAAAAAAATCGCGACATGTCAATTTGTGACTGGCTTGCAAAAATCCCCAACTATGGCTTAAGTAATCAGATTAGTCAGCGGAATTACGATTCCCCGATGAAGTTAGCTTCTCAGATCCCCACCCCACCCTTGATTTCCATTATCACGAGCCCGATTGGCTCGGTTACAGAAGGCTAACATTTTTGCCATCTGGGGAGCCGAGGATCGGAGAGTGGAGGTCAAGCCGTCAAGAGCATCGAAGATTCAAGGTCGCCTCCGATCTCACTCGGATGGACTGAGAAATCCCTTTGCTGCAAGAGAACAAGAGTGGGATCCGACAATGGCTTCCAGAGGCCTCGCATTGCCCCTGCTCCGCCGCGAGCTTCGAGCTTCCCTGCGAGCAGGGCGCCGTTGTCCGTCCAGCAACTCCGCGGTCACCTCGGCCCGACAGCTTTCCTTCTTCTCAGAAACTCGGCCGAGCAGTAGTTTCCGGTCGGCGCGACTGTCTGGCGTTCAGACACGGCCATTTTCGCAATCGCTACATCGTCGACAAGCCGATGAAGCGGCGTTCGACCCGAGCCAGGTGGAGAGAGAGTTTGACGAGGTCGATGTGTGCATTGTTGGCGGAGGTGTGTTTAGGATTTTCCCCCGAGTAGGGAACCAAGAAGCTCTGACGGTCTAATTCTGTTCTAGGTCCCTCTGGCCTCGCCGCCGCGATTCGTCTGAAGCAGCTCGCCAACGAAGCGGGCAATGAAGAGTTTCGAGTGGTGCTGCTTGAAAAGGCTGGTGAGATCGGCGCGCACATTGTGTCCGGCAATGTGCTGGAGCCGACCGCGCTGAACGAGCTGCTGCCCGATTGGCTTGACGAAAATAACCCCTCGCGATTTCAAAATGTGACTCCCGCGAAGAGCGAGAAGATGCGCTTCTTGACGGCAAGGGCCTCGATTCCGATTCCCATGCCCCCGCAGATGCACAATCACGGAAACTACATCATCAGCTTGAGTGAGCTGACCAAGTGGCTGGGCGAGCGCGCAGAAGAGCTGGGCGTCGAGGTTTATCCTGGATTTGCCGCCAGTGAGGTGCTGTACAAGCCCGACGGGTCCGTCAAAGGCGTAGCAACCAATGATCTCGGCATCGGACGGGATGGTAAGCCACGCGAGAACTTTCAGCGTGGCATGGAATTCCATGCACGGGTGACTCTGCTGGCGGAAGGCTGCCATGGCAGTTTGAGTAAGCAAGTTATCAAGAAATACGACTTGCGACGGGACAGCCAACCGCAGACGTACGGTCTGGGGATCAAGGAAGTGTGGGAAGTTCAGCCAGAGAAGTTCCGACCGGGCGAGATCGTTCATTCCATGGGCTATCCGCTCCCCTATGATACCTACGGCGGGGCCTGGATGTACCATTTTGGCGACAACCTAGTTAGTATCGGCCTTGTCGTGGGGCTGGACTACCCGAACCCGTGGCTTTCTCCGTACCAGGAGTTCCAGAAACTGAAACACCATCCGCTCTTCAAGGAGGTCCTAGAGGGAGGCAAGTGTATCTCGTACGGCGCTCGCGCCCTCAACGAGGGTGGGTTCCAGTCCATCCCCAAGGTCGCCTTCCCTGGCGGCGCCCTTATTGGCGACACTGCCGGCTTTTTGAACGTGCCCAAGATCAAGGGCACGCACACTGCCATCAAGTCCGGCATGCTGGCGGCCGAAGCCGCATACTCGGCCCTGCAGGCCAATAAGGATGGCAGTGTCTTCCTCTACGATTACGAGAATGCCCTTCGCCAGTCGTGGGTGTGGAAGGAACTCAAGGAGGTGCGCAACATGCGCCCTGCATTCGGTACACCGCTTGGCATTTTTGGAGGAATTCTCTACTCGGGCCTGGAGGCTTTCATCCTGCGCGGCAGGGTTCCTTGGACGCTTAAGCACCACAGTACTGACCACGCCGCAACGCGGACGGCCTCTGAATATCCTAAGATCGAGTATCCCAAGCCAGATGGGGTGATCAGCTTTGACATCATGACTAGCGTCAGCCGCACTGGCACGAATCACGAGGAGGACCAGCCGGTACATCTGCAGGTGAAGGACTGGGACAAGCACACAGACCTGGCATGGCCGGCCTATAAGGGTGTCGAGAATCGCTTCTGCCCGGCAGGCGTCTACGAGTATGTGGAGGATCCATCCAAGAAGCACGGGGTGCGATTCCAGATCAACGCGCAAAAGTAAGTTGTCCCATCCTCGATTCCTCTTCCCCGGGATGCTAACTCGGCTGCAGCTGCATCCACTGCAAGACCTGCGACATCAAGGTCCCGACGCAGGACATCAACTGGCAGACTCCGCAGGGCGGCGAGGGTCCCAAGTACGTTTTGACATAGTTAGATTCAACATTTTGCCATGTATAATAGGTAGACTGGAGAGAAAAAAAAGTGCTTGGATTGATGTGTAAAGCGATATAAATGCAGATTATGATCAATTAGGAAGGAACCGACGGAAGCCCCACGGGGACGGAGCGGCAGAACCACGGAACGGGCCCTTTGGGAGAGAGAGTATCGTATCCTGATTAAGTAATCACAGTCTCGATGGTCTACTGTGCAGCCGTACGACCAGAGCCTTGATCAACTCACCCGGTAACCGATAGAGCGCACTCTTCTGCACGTCCGTTCTGTTCACGGCTGTGCAGCGCGCAGCCACTGACGCCCAAGCGCCTGAGCGGGACCACGTGGATCGCCCACAACTGGATTGGCTTCTGCTAAATATTAGCCCAGTTCCTCATCCACCGCCCAATCCTGCCCTCGCCTCGTGTTGTCGATATATAATTTCTACATTGGACTGTACTGTAGTTTGATTCTTTTCCTGCGGGCACAATCATCTCTCAACTCCAGTCAAGAGTCCTATCCTCTCTTGTTCATCTATCAGTTCCAGCCGGGAATCAGGTCGCAGACAAGCCCAGGCTCGGTCCCTTTGTTTGCCCAACCACCTGCATTTCCTCCACCGCTATTGTGTGCGTGTGTGTGGAATCTTCGATTCGGCTTTGGGATCGCCTCGAGACTCGGTTCCGTGGTACTAATCCATTCTCCTGGGCGTGTAGAACAAACACGCCACAGCAGCCATGAGTGAGGTCTCATCAACACGACTTTATCTTGGGAATCTTCCCCGCAATGGTACGCAGGCCTTTACCACCACACCCTAAGATTGCAGCCGGCCCTGGTTCTGGATGTCATCTGTGTGTCCACGCCTTCTTTCCTGGAGAACTGGAGAGCCGTCTGTGTGTTCCTTTGTGTTTTCCGTGATTTTGATGCAGCCACCTCTCCGTCCTCAGGACCCGGAATAGGACAAGAGAGGGCAGTAGGCCAGGAGTCCTGTGGTTTCTTCTGTTTCTTCCTTCCCGGATCTGAGTGTGCCACATGAGGAGCTGACGTGTGCCGGGCACCCTCGCTGGGTGTCGAATGCCCCTTCCAGTCACGAAGCAGGACATCGAAGAGCACTTTAGTGCCCATGGTACGGGAAAGATCACGGAGATCAAGCTGATGAACGGCTTTGGTTTCATCGAATATGAGGATCCCTTAGATGCCCGTGATGTTGTACCGGGTAAGTCGAGATCATACCAAAGGTGCAGCAGAGCCCCGTGCTAACTCACTAACTAGCCTTCCGTACGTATTTCTGGATGTGGTTCCCTTGGTCATCCCAACTTAACCAAAATGTTATGGTCCAGACGGCAGTGAGTTCAAGGGCGAACGCTTGACCGTCCAGTTCGCTCGTGGCCCGCGTCGCAAGGATCCGTACAACGGTCATGGAGACCGTCCGGCGCCTCCGCGACCGCGCCGCACGATCTACCGGATGCAAGTCTCTGGTCTTCCACCCGACACGAGCTGGCAGGTTAGCATACCAATCCCCATTCCTGGATCCTTTCTGGAGTGTTTGTCGTTTTGGTCCTGGCCCCTTGGTTCCTTGGTCTGGCGTTGCTTTGGAGATTGGACTGGACTGGCCTTGTCCTTGCTCCATTGGAGTTCTCGCCTAATCTTTCTGGGACTTGATTGCGATTTGGTGGATTGGAGATGATGCCACTGGTCCACATAGACTCACGTAGTGTCTAGGATCTCAAAGACTTCGCCCGACAATCTCAGGTTGATGTTGTCTATTCCGAGACCAGTCGCGAGCGCGATGGGAGAGGGTGAGTAAAGCCAAGGGTATTGCTGTCCCATTATCCACTGACTGTTGTCCTCACACAGGTTTGTCGAGTTTGAGACCGCCGCCGATCTCAAAACGGCTGTTGAGAAACTCGATGGCCTCGAGCTGAAAGGCTCCCGCGTGACATGCACTTCTGATGTAGGAAAATCTTTTTATATCTTCAGGAAAAGCAGTTCAACACTCACCGATCGCAGATCCAGGCTTACGATGATCGTCCTCCGTATCGGGATCCTTATCGCACCCGATCTCCGCCACGACGGTACCCGCCTCCGCCTTTCGACGACTACGACCGGCGAGGCCCGCCGCCGCCGCGTGGGTTCAGTCCCCGTAGCCATTACCGCGAACGCTCACCGCTCCCCCGGCGGGACTACTACGATCGGGATCCCTACGGTCGCCGGACACCCCCACGCGATTACCCTCCGCCGCGTCGTCCGTATGATGATCCGTATGACACTCGGCCCCCGCCGCCTCCACCACGCCATTACGATGACCCTTACTTGAGTGGTCGTTACGGCCGTCCTCGCACACCGCCTCGTGGTGATTACGGTGGCTACGATCGCCGTCCTTACTGGTAACTTATGAAAGGCCCTACGACGTTATGACCTTGACCCTTGATTGCAGCAGCATGACGATGACGATGATGATGATGATTTCTTCCTTTTTTTTTTTCCCTTCTGCTTCAAATTTGTCGTTGATCTGTTACGTCTGTGTTTCCTTGTCGATTATGCCCAGTTTAGCCATGAACAGTTTATGAGCTGGTTGATGAACCGCAGCACATACACTATTACAGATGTATTGATCAACAGCGGGTTATGATTTTCCTTTCTGTGAGAGAGAGCAAGGTTTTTACCACGCTGATTGAGAGAAAGAGAGCTTAATTGTAGCTGTCGGTCGGACGGGTTGGCCCGGGAGGGGTTTTTCTGCAAACAAACTGACGTATGATGTCGAGACTGGAGTTTCTTGTCTGGCGTGGGTAAACGAAGGTTTCCTTCAAGCCCTCACAACTAATCCTTCAAACGAGTATTTGTATATATCACACAAGTGGTCAGTCATTATTCATAATTGAATCATTTCGTCGAGGCATCCCAAATGCCACACGATTGACCCCGCTTATGCACGCAGACTGAACTTCGTAACAAAATATTTTTTTTTTTTTTTTTTTTTTTTTTTAGCTTGACCAATCTCGATCTACAATTCATGTCTGCCATTAATCTCCGCGTCCCCCGTCGTCCTCCCGTGGTCGACCATGTGTGCCTCCGCCACATCAATCTGCCGCTTCCCGTTGGACCGGATCCATGGCGTCGATCCGGTAAGCCGCAGCCGTGCTTCGCGGACGTGAAGCTCTCCTACTCCTCCGCCATTGCCGCGGCCACCGCCGATGACGTATCATTGTCCATTGACTACGGGAAACTATACCGGCGGATTGACCGCGTCGTCCAAGATGCGGGCAACAATCATCCTACTACCAATAATCCTCTAACGGGGGGAATTGCTGCGCTGGATCTTCACAGCCATACATCTCCCACTACCGCTGCCGCCAATGTCGCCCATCATAAAGGCGACATCCTTCTCGGCCACGACGTTCGAATCTTGGCCGGCCTACTCGCCGATTGTGCCCTTGGCCTGCTAGACGAGACTATCGCCGGGGTGCGCCGCATGTCGCACGTGCACCAGATCCCGCCCTATGGCCAGGCGATCACCAGTCGCCGTCGGAGCGACGCCGCGGCCGCCGCGGCGCGTGCCTCCGCAGCGGAATCCCTCGATACCAGCTTCGGCGAGTGCGAGGTGCGCGTGCATCTCCCCAACGCGCATCTGCGCGCCGAGGGAGGGCTGACCTTCCGCAGCGTCACCGCATGGGCTTATGACTCTCCAGCTGCGGCGGCGGTGGCAACGACGTTGGATACCGTGGCAGTGGAGGGCACCCGGCAGAACAAGGTGATCGAGCAGGAGTTTGTTATCGAGAGGATCCGTTGCTACTGTATTCTCGGGGTCAACTCGCACGAGCGACTCCAGAAGCAGTGCGTGGTCATCACGCTCGCCTTTCGGGGCTCAGGAGAGACGGCCTGGGCATCGACGGTCGTCGAGACGTATCAGGATCTGACGCGAACTGTCGCCGAGGTTTGCTTTCCGTTATCTTCCTGCCGGCGTCTTATCTGCTAACAATGTATGTGCAGAGAGTCGAAGGTACATCCTATCAAACAGTAGAAGCCCTGGCAACTTTCATCGCACGCATTGCAACCGTAGAATTTGGCAACGACCAGGTCACCGTCCGAGTGGAAAAGCCCAATGCCCTGGCATTTGTCGACGGTGCCGGCGTCGAAATCACTCGGTCCAAGGCGTTCTTTGCCGAGCAGGATTTTGCCAGACGCAAGGAGGGGCTGGAGCCGGTGCCATGATTCATAATTCGGGAGCCGTGCTTCGACTCTTCAAGTTGGGTTGTCAATCTGTCGAGACTCCAGATGCCCTGTGGCCACTGCGGCGCTCTCTATTCGTGAATCCAGGATTCACATGCAAAAATAGTCCAATCAATTGTTTCCATGTTTGGTTTAGCGTGACATATTCTGGCCAATTATAACGCTGTACTTCGAATTTACGAGCAAACACACCAACTAGGAAAATCGAATTTCAGGATTGAAATCCGAGTCTTTCAACAGTCTTGTGCATTTGACTGTTGTTCTACCCTCACTGCAGGTCACTGTTCAGAACTACGGAGACACTTGGATATATCGAAGATAGGTTCCATATGGGTTTGTGTGCGACCAAGATCCCCGTTTCCGCCTCCGCTACGACTCTCTTCGCTGCGTCCGTGTCCGCTGGTCCTCCGGCTGTGCTGTTCTGCTCAATTGAGACGAGTGTCCCTCCTCTTGTTCTTCTCGGTGAGCGCGTGTCAACCGCCTGGGTGGGTTGTGTAGGGGTCGATGGTCCGTCCTGAGCAAGGACGGACGGTCAAAACTTGAGACTTTGTTGATCCGTTTTTTTCCCGCGTTGATATCAAATTCGGTACAGTATGGGCGTCGTCTACAGAATGATGGTTGCATAGTCCTGATCACTGCCATATAGACGACGTTCTTTTTTTCACTGCCCCGCAATGCTCGGTCCCGCGACGACGAATAACTTGCGCCGTTCGGCCTCGGCGACCCGGCTGGCGACTCAGTTTCAGTTGTTGAATGAACGATCTCCGTCGCAGGCGGGGATGGACGATTTAGATGTCGGCGATGTGTTTTGTCCTCAGACTGTAGATGGGACGGGTCCGAAAGTTTCCGGAGAGACCGGATTCCGACTGGAACCAGCCGAGGACGAGCCAATAGCCGCGAGACCGCAAGTGAAGCTGACCATGGAAGAAAAGAAGAAGTTGCGTCGGAAGAAGAAGAATAAACATGCCGATGGAGGTGTGGTGGAAGTGGGCCATGATACCCCTGCGCTGTCCACCGTTCGTGGGTTCAACCTGGCACCATCTGGCGACGAGGATTCGGACAGGTCAACGCCGGCGGGATCTCGGGCGATATCCCCACGACTACCCCCGACGAGCGCGAATAATGGCGTGAGCGCACTCAAGCTGCAAATCGACGCATTGAGTCTGTCGGAAAGCCGTGCTTCTTCCCGGACGACGACAATGAGAGACTCCGGCCTGGCCAGCGACGCGGACAGCGAGCAGACGGAGACTTATGAGGTGGATTTAGTCGACGACTTTGTCAGTCAGGAAGCTGTGGAAGAAGAGCATTCATCGTATCTCGAGCGGGGCGGAGCAGATATGATGCGGAGCGATGACAACGTCTGCCGGAAAATGAGCAGTAAGGATTTCGAGCCGTTGACATGTCTCGGCAAAGGCACGTTTGGGACGGTTCTTCTCGTTCGGCACAAAGCAACCGGACGACTCTATGCGCAGAAGCAGCTGCGCAAGGCGTCCATTACCGTGCATAAGAAGTTGGTCGAGCAGACCAAGACCGAGCGCATGATCTTGGAAAGCGTCAACCGACATCCGTTTGTGGTGAAGCTGTACTACGCGTTTCAGGATCATGAGAAATTGTATCTCATTTTGGAGTATGCTCAAGGCGGCGAGCTGTTCACGCATCTGGCCGCGGAGCGCATGTTCAGTGAGGACGTTGCGGCCTTTTACATGGCGGAGATGGTACTGGCGCTGGAGCACCTGCACCAGAACGTCGGGGTGATCTACCGTGATCTGAAGCCGGAAAACTGTCTCTTGGATGCGGAAGGCCACCTGCTGCTGACGGACTTTGGACTGAGCAAGGTCGCGGTGAACGAAGACGACCGGTGCAACTCCTCGCTGGGTACGATCGAGTACATGGCACCGGAAGTCATCCAGGGGAAACCCTACGGCAAGGCGTGCGACTGGTGGTCTCTGGGCGCATTGGGATTCGATCTTTTGACGGGCTCCCCGCCGTTCAAAGCCAACAACAACGCCAAGATTAAGGAGAAGATCGTCCACCAGAAGCTGAACCTGCCGTACTACCTAGGTCCCGATGCCAAGGACCTTCTAACGAGGTTGCTGCGGAAGGAGCCGCACAAGCGACTGGGGTATCACGGCAGCAAGGACATCGAGACCATCAAGAAGCACCGCTTCTTCCGCAAAATCGACTGGAAGGCTCTCGCGCGGCGCGAGGTCGAGCCGCCGATCCGTCCGCTGATCACGGATCCGGCGCTGGCGGAGAACTTTTCGGCGGAGTTTACGAGTCTGCGGCTGAGTGCCATTGACGCGGATCCGAAGATGAAGAAGGTCAAGCGGGAGAAGATTGAGGAGGATCCGTTCCAGGGGTTCAGCTTCGTTGCATCTTCGAGTTTGTTGAACGAGACGGTTTTTGTCATGAGTGAGACTCGTTAGCTGTAGATAGTCCTTTTACATACTGTGATCTTTGGACATTTGAATAGTCATTTTTGGCAGTCTGTTTTCTCCGGAAGAACAATCATCCATGCGCCAAACCTGATTAGGAAATCATGTTTTTCGTAAATTGATGATCCTCTTTTGACGCCGACACGATAAGCCCCCATTCACGCGCGCCTGCTTCGGTTCAATGTCGAAGTTTCTCTCTCAAACCGACATTCCCGCGCGAGACCGGTGAATTATATTCGCCATGGTTGAACCGCGCAGTCAAAGAAAACTCGCGCAAAGTCGTTCGACGAGATAACCGGCTCATCGAACGAACCTTAACAAAAAGAACCCCCCGTTCAAGGAGAAAGGAGAAAGGAGAAAGATGGAGAAGAACACCGACACCGAGATGAAAGACGCATCGGCACCGCATACACCGAACCCGAACGCCGCGGCGGCGGCGCCAGCGATTCCTCCAGTGCGACCTGTGCCGGCGCCGCGGAACCGTGTGCTGCAGGAGGTGCAATCGCAATGGTACTTTACGGACGAGGAGTTGATGCGCACCCCCTCGCAACTGGACGGGATGAGCATGGAGGCGGAATTCACGGGCCGCAGTAAAGGAGTCAACTTCATCACCCAGGTCGGGATCATGCTGAAGCTGCCGCAACTCACCCTCGCAACGGCGGCGGTCTACCTCCACCGATTCTTCGTGCGGCATAGCATGGTGGATAAACCGCAGCGACCGGGCCTCCATCCCTACCCAATCGCCGCGACCGCGCTATTTCTCGCCAGCAAGATGGAAGAAAATAGCCGTAAGATGCGCGAATTCGTCGTGGCGTGCTGCCGTGTTGCGCAGAAAAAACCAGACCTAGTCGTCGACGAGCAATCGAAGGAGTTCTGGAAGTGGCGGGATACGATTCTGCATCATGAGGATCTCTTACTCGAGGCGCTCTGCTTCGATCTGCAGCTGGAGCAGCCGTATCGAATTCTCTACGAATTTCTGTGCTTCTTCGGTGTGGCGGATCATAAACCCTTGCGGAATGCGGCGTGGGCGTTTGTCAACGACTCGTGCTTTACGGTGCTGTGTCTCCAGTTTGAGCCAAGGGTCATCGCGGCCGCTGCGTTGTATGCTGCAGCGAGGCTTTGCGATGTGGCTTTCCCGGATGATGCTGCGGGCAGACCCTGGTGGGTGCAGATCGATGTGGATTTGTTCCAGGTCCGTCGCGCGTGCAACCGGATGGTGCGGTTGTACGAGACAAATGCTACGCCCGTGCATCGCCAGTCGCATCCATACCCGGTCGTCTTGCCCGTCGACGATCACAATGAAACGACCCGTCTCGACCACGGCAAAAGCTCTCCGGCGGCGGCAGTTAATGGGCGGAAGCGCTCCCTCGAGCCGGAGCAACAACAGCCCTCTCCATCGTCGGGAGATCTGCAATCTCCGAGCAAGCGGGCTCGTACGACGACATCTCCGGACGATCAGACCGCGGCGACCAACGGCCATGACCCAACTTCTTCTTCTACTTCAGCAGCAGCAGCACCACCTCCTCCTCCTCCTTCCTCCTCCGCCCCTACTACTTCTCCTCCTCCTCCTCCGAGACCATCCTCCCGTGTCCCCGCGGCATACCGTCCTCCTGCACGTCCTCCCGCTCCGCAGAATCAACCTCCTTCATCCTCTTCCACTCAGCCTGCCGAACAACAACGTCCGCCAGGTTCATCAGCTGATGGCGCCCAGCCGGAGTCATCGAACCCTGAGCCTAACCCAGCCCCTTCTTCTTCAAGGGACGACATTGAAGAGGGGGAGGTTGATGGGTGAATGATGTATTTTTGTCACTGATAACCTGTAATGAATGAATGGAATCGGTAGTCTCAAATATCTCTTTTTTTTTTTCCACTACAGTACTCCGTAGAAGAGAATGTATCAATGCAAACGGATTAAATAGCTATATTCAAAGCCACGAGGTGACTTTTCGTCTCCCCCGTGAAGATTAATCAATCCGCTAATAAGAAATGAGTAGGATATAATACAAAAACACATAAACTCCCGCCCAAAAATATCAACATCGGATCACATAAAATCATCAAGACACTCGTAAGCCAATGCCAGTTCCTGCCATCCGTTTTTGTATCCCATACAGAGTGAGAGGAGAGATAAAAAAGAAAAAGGGGTATATTATATATCTGCAAACATCTCATCGAGCTCATCGACTTCCACCGTCTCTGGATCCCGTAGGTCGCGCCATGACTCCATAACGTCGTTGTACTCGTCGTCATCATACGTGCGGATCCGTGTGAAGACGGGGGTCTTGGTTTTGGTCGGGAAGCCAGCTCCCTCGACCATATCGATAGAGCGCTTGCGGCTGGATAATGTGGATGCGGACGATGCGTCATCCACGGACGCTGGTGTTGCGCCGCGCGCGCTCTCTGCGATGCTTTGTTTGAGGGAGAGGAGGCCGTCGGCGGCATCGCCCGAGCCGGACTGTCCCGTTGATGCTGTCGTGCCAGACGACAGCGACGAGGAGACCGAGGCGAGAGACGGCGATGGCGACGTGCCGAAGAGTGCGGCGGCGGCGGCTTCATCCGAGTCCGCCCCGCGTGCGGCCGACGACGCGTCGTGTGAGAAGTAATCTTCGCCCTCGCCCAGCGCCAGAGGAGAGTCTTCGTCCATCGGCGAACCGCTGCTGAAGCTGTCCGTCGCGCCCGTCGACCCATCGTCGGGTATGCTTATGCTCGCGGAGCTGTTCTTGCGGCTCGCTTTCTCTTCGGACGTGCGCTCGCGCACCGAGCTCGCGGTCTGAGTAAACTCCTTCTCGTCGCCTTCCAAGGGTGGCGACGCCGCTCGGTGACTATGGGGTAACCGATGCGGCCGGCCGTCGCCGAATGCGTCATCGCTCGAATCGCTCGTGCCTTGCCCATTCAAATCGCCATCAAACTCGGACAGGTCGATCTCCGGACTCGGCGACCGTTCCCGCGTGTCCATCTCCTCGTCCTCAAAAACCTCGCTGGCGGGAGTCGACGCGCCGGGGGTGGCGGCGGATGCGTCGTTGAAGCTCTCCGGCAGTGGTTGATGGGGGTACGCGGTCAGGTAGTAAAACACCTTGCGCGGATGGACGTTGATCAGCGCCTTCCCGATAGGGCACGGCGAGAGCGCTGACCATGGGCGCTTCATGTAAGCGTTGAGTCGCGACGCGAGCAACGCGGCGGGATTTGCAGAGCTGTTACAGTTAGTATCGCATTCGCAGTCCAGGACAGGGGTATGATAACTTACTTTGCGACAGTTTCATTAACCGTGGCTAAGATGTTGGCCAGCTCCCGGACCAGATGCGGTCGGTTACCCGTCTTCTCCAGCTGCTCGATGGCCGAGACGACGACGTCATCGTTGATCCCGTCCGTGTCGATCTTGCGCGGCACCGCGTCGCGATCGTCGCTATCGGGCGACGGCGGCGGTGTCGGCTCATGCGCGGCGCGCGTGGCGGGCGATTGTTGCCCGTCCACGGGCAGTTGTTGCTGTTTGGCATCGACGTCGGGAGGTGGCGACAACGAGTCGTGTGATCGCTTGACCTTTTTGGACGGGGGCGACTGGTCGTCGACGGGCTTGGACATGGAGGGAGAACGATGCGAAGAGCGGGAGGCGGTGGGCAGGTTGATGCCCAGGGAGGGGAGAGAGAGCGACTTGCGACGGGTGTTGTAGGGCATTTTGGGGTTATTTCGGGGCGGAGAGATACAATCACAGGAGAGGAGAAGAGAATACAAATACAAGGAAGAATAATAACCAAGGATACCCCCAAATTTAACTATCAAAACACAATGAATATGAAGGTGAATGTCCCCCGTCCAGGGATGATGATGAGCAGAAGGAAAGGGGAGGGCGCGCAATTCCAGGCACAGGCGGGATTCTTTGAGAAATCAAGAGAACAAAAAATAACCTCCAACTAATAAACTAACCTCGCAAATCAGCGTGCAGAATCAAAAGCAAGATTTCAGTGATTTTGTCACCCGTCTGATTGGCTCTTTGATCCGTGGTTAATTTTGAATTTAGACAGTTGGAGTGCCCGGAAATTCAGGAATGCCAAAAAAACGCGAACAAAAAAAAAAAAAAAAAAAAAAAAGTAGGACACCACAGCTTTAGTGCCGAGCTCAGCCGATCAGAGCTCCTGATTGATCCGTCCGCCTCTCATGCATCTCAGATACAGTATCCTATCGCAGATTGATGCAAACAGTGATGCATCAACAAAGCCCTTACTACAAGTCTCCTTGCACAAACGGAGCTATCGATTCATGTCTCGATTTGCCTTTTATCACAATTTTTCTCTACTCGACTTGTAGAAATTATCACAATGGAAAAAAAAATTTTTTTGGTGAGGTTACATAAGCCGCTTGAACGGCAAGAGCTCTGCCGAGCTCCTTCCTGGAACATCGCCATCTCCATCTCCGAGGCAACAGTGCTGGGGACGAAAAGAGGGCAGGCACCAAGAGGGGAAATCGCCCACCAAGAAGGCCATCCACCAACCAGAGGCTCCGACAGAGGTGCCGCAGTGGAGAGCCGCGCTAAGCCTAATCGGGCATAACCAGGATCCCGGGTCCTGCTTGGCGTGGGCAGTGCCTGAGCTCTGACGAGCGGTCAGCGGCGAGCGTGCAGGCGGTGAGCGAGATGGGAATTTGCTTCGGGCGGGAAGACAGTTGATGGAAGGATTCGTATGATGAAATAATGAGAGCAACAGATGGGAGATAACCCACCTTTCTGGTCTGTCTCAGAGTGAGAGCAAGGGGTCGACCCAGACAGCCCACCCCGCACCCGATTGGCCAGTTGCCATTGGAATAAACCGGTTGAGGCATTGAGCGAACCGCCCTCGCATCGTATGATTGTGGAGGAGGTTTGGTCAGAGAGGATGCCTCTTTGTCGGTTTGCCGCCCGCCTCCCTCTCCGCGTCGACGTCATCCTCCTACATGCGACATCGGCGCTGAAGGAGGGATGGAGGATGTTCACGTTTGTGGCCACCCTGATTGACGGGCAATGGCTGAGTTCATCGATTACTCGTCGGATCGAACGGAAATGGAACATCCGGAATCCCCGGTGCCGGGCTGACGCTGGGCGGAAGCGAGGACGAGTTCGGCAACTCATCCAAACTGTGATAAGCGCCTAGGCTCGTGGCAAGGTCGTTCAGCAGCGTCTCGGTCGGCACGGTGGCCAGAGCCGCATTCCAGTCGTAGGGTTCTGCGGCTTGCGGAAACGGCGCAGGGGAGACCATGGTCGCGGAAGAATAGGGCTCAACAATGGTACCGGTACAGGATAGAGTAGGCATGTCGCCGACGTCCAGGTTCAAACCCCTGGCAATCCGCCGCAGGCACGTATCGCACAGCTGCCATGCGCGATGTGACGCCACGCTGTAGGCGGACATGGCATGCAGCCAACGGATGGCCTTCTTCGCGGACTGCAGCGTCTGGGGCTGATCCTGCGGCGCATGCAAGTTACCGAATGATAGCTCCAGTAGGAGCACCGTAGTCGCTTGCATCATGTAGTGTAGGATGCACCACCACGGAGACAGCTGGTACAGCTGCAGCGGATCCGGCGCATCGGGAATCAGATCGAGCATGCGCGAGGCAGACTCGAGCGTCAGCATTGCCAGCCGGTGGCTGAACGTCGACACTTCTCGCGACTCCTCCCGCAGGCAGAGGTATGGCCGGCCCAGAGTGATGCGAGCACTGTAGTACTGAAACGCAAGCCCTAGCTTTGCGCGCACGCGCTCAGGCGGCGCGTCGGTCTCCTTGTGAAGGAAGTTGAGCGAGTCGGGCAGTTGTGCGGACCATTGGTCTATGCGTGTGCGGAGGTCGTCGATGCGCTTGTCGACGTCGGCTCGCGGCATACGCACCGCGGTGACCGTATACACCTTAGAGATGATTTCCTGTGTGATCATGGCCAAATCGACCGACAGGAGATGCAGTAGGCCCAAGTTGAATGGCATGCCCTTGAGCCACGAGGACCTGTCGCCAGGAGGGACGGACGAGCTGGCCATGGCGCGGTCGATACGGTCCTCGCGCAGCGACTGGTTGCTCATGAGCTCCTCGACGCCGGGTTCGGAATACCGTTCTTCTTCATACGGAACCGGGAAGGGGGCCGTGGCGATGCCGTTCGAGACGTGGGATGCCCGTCCGGTCATGGCTTCGAGGAGATGCTCCAGAGTATACAGTGACCACCATACGCGGTACCGAGACTCTTTTGCAGCAACTGGCATCGTCTCGCTCGTATTCTTGAGGTTGAAGCCGAGGGTGATGGATGACCGCACCGCCAAACTCAACAGTCTCCAAGCTCTTGACATTATCAGCACTGAGAGCAATATCTATATTCTTCAACATACCTGTTGATTTGATCCGAAGCAAGAAGATAAAAAGCGACTAAGCCCTCCAGCTGCACCTGCTGCAGGTCCGGATGCTTAAACAAAGCATTGCCGTCCAAACTGAGACGCCGCGCACGAGAAAAGTATACTAGATGGTCATTTGGATCCTCGCTCTTCCACGGCGCCTGGACGAGATGTGCATGCCTCGCCGCAATGGCAAAGACGATATTCAGAATCGCCAGCCACGTATCTCCAACAGGCCTGGCCGTTCCGCCACTCTCCCACAACTGGCGAAACTGCGCTGTGAACAACGGTCTGCTCAGAATGGGGAAGAACGGATGCACGGTCGCCAGATAATCCTCGAGCAGCTGCTCGGCGTGCTCTCTGGCTGGCAGCTGTGAGACATCGACGACGGGATCGAAACCACCGGACACATCCTGGTCGTCTAGATAATAATTGGACGCTGAGACTGGATCGTCGTCCTCCCCAATCCCTTTCTCACTTGAGACCATCTGTCCCGGCATCAACTCATCGGGCGCCCCGGTTTGCGACCGCTGCCTTGCCTCTCGCCGCACCCGCTGCATCCAGCTAATCTCCGAATTCTTCCCAATAAACCCCGTCGCCCGCGCATGCTCGCCGCGGTCTAGATCCTCCTCAACGCGGTCTGCAGTATGCAGCGCACCCGCACTCGCCGATGGCGATGACACAGCTTCCGATGCCGACGACCTCGACGCCGGCGATACTGTCGCTTCCGTATGATCCTGGGAGGGACTAAGCTGCTCCGCCGTATACCTCGCCAGTGCGGACCCGATCCTCTCCGCGAGTCGCTCGTCAACGTTGCCAATGGAACCCTTTACGTCCCGAAGCAGTGCTTCGTAGTCTGCTGCTTTGGCCGAGAGGGCTTCTACCGATCTATCTTCCAACAATCAACCCTGGTACACGTGTAAACGAAGAGTTAGGCTACTAGGTAACTAGACTGACCGCCTCATATCCTCCATCACAGCACTGCCGCCCAAATAAGGCTCATACCGACACTCAACTCCAAGTTCTCGACACTGCCGGCACTCGGGGACTTCACCAGAGCACTTCGTCTTGCGTTGGCGGCATGACAAGCATGCGCGGGCGACGCGCCGGCCGGAGCGACCGGGCCGGCGGCCGCGGTGTTGACGGGGAATTGGCACTTTGGCGGGAGTACTAGAAGTACCAGTACTCGCAGCAGGCGAGGTTCGCACACTCGCCTCGTCACCAACCCCGATTCCGACGAGGGGCGTTGCGAACCCTCCTCCCTGGTAATAAGGCGAGGAGAATTGTTGTTGATCGGCAGGCTGGTCCATGAATAACCATCAGATATACATAAACTTCTGATTCAGGCACGTATACAAATACGAGGTGAGCATTTCATTCCCCAAGTCCTTTTCTTACATCCAGTGTTGTCTTTGGCCCAGTGGCAACTTAATTCACATGATGAATGGTTCGTGACTCGTAGGACTCGAATTCCGGGGCCATGTAACGGTCAGCCATCTGGTTACCTCTGCCCTACGGAATGAATCAAATCATTGACCTACGAATAACTGGGGGTGAGTCACTGTCGATCAGATCGGATCTGACAGATCGATGGATCGACAAATGTCCCCCCCCCCTTTCGGTTCCATCCCGCGCAAGGTGGAGTTTTCTGCAGATCAGCCGCAATCATGCAGCAGATGATCAATTAAAATCTCACCTTCAGCCCCTGGCAGGACGTCATAGCTGAGGCTGATTTGGATCAGATGCACGTGACGAGCTGTGCATTCCTTCAATCCTGCGGGATCCTTCGACGAAGAATCATATTTTGGATAGGATGGAAAGAAGAGTTCATTCACACCTATGAAGACTGAACCACCCAACCAGACATGTATCTGTTTCAATAAATACGTCCCGCAAACGCCATCGCTATGTAGATGAGAATCATTAGATGAACAGAATATTAGCTATTTTGGGCCCAATGACAATGCAATGCAATCACTCCTCCTCGCTAACCTCACTCTCCTCGCTCTCTTCCACCCGGTACTGCTGTTGTAGTTGCTGCTGTTGTTGCTGCTGCTTCGCCTCCTCCTCAAACGCCGCCTCCATTTCCGCAGCAAGCGGATCGAATTCGTCATCCTCCTCTGGATTATCATTATTATTAACACCCGCGGTATTGGTCTGCGGTTCTGGCGGCTTTGCAGCAGGGGAAGGAAGGCGGAAATCTTCAATTTCCTCTTCCTCTTCTTCCCCCTCTTCTTCGTTTTCATCATCGTCCGCTTCATTGGCAGAAGTGTTGTTTGATGAAGAAAAGTGTGCTGGGTTGATTTTGAACGCCGGCCGGGTGGGAGGCGGAGAGCCCATGTCGATAATCAGATCGCCGTCGACAATGATATTGCTCGACGAGCCGGCGGGTGATGGGGCAGCAGCTTCCTTCTTCTTCTTGGAGTCGTGGTCCACCGGTGAGACGTCGGACTCTTGGTCCCCACGCGGCTTGGATTTCGACGGCGGCAGCGGTTTGGCTTCAACCTTTGGCTGAGCTTGTTTCTTTGCCGGCCGAGGAGCAGCATCGCTCTGCGATGGTTTCGCTTTGGTCTGTTTCGGCTTTGGCTTCGCGGCGGCCGAAGTCGTTGTAGCTGCCGCAGGAGCTGATCTCGGAGGTAGACTCGGGGTATTGACTCTACTTGCGCCACTAAGACTATGCGGATCAGGCGTAGTGCAGGCTGACACTGATAATCCTGTCTTCTTCTTCTTGTCTTTTTCATCCTCCTGCTGCTTCGCGAGAAAATGCCGGAAATCATATGGATTATCCGGATCGGCCGCCTCCGGCGTGTTATCGTCATCCTCGTTATTATCGTCTTCTTCACCGGCACTGAAGAGATCATCGCCACCGGCATTACCATCAGCTATCGTTCGCAGCTGCTCGTACTGCTCAATCACATGCTTGCTTTGCCCGGGCGCCGACCGTAAATTAAAATGCAGATTCGTACTAACGGGTTCCAGGACAAACGCCTTGCGGGCCGGATCGAAGATGAGTACGAGGTTCTGCGTCTCGGATAGCTGCTCCGGTAGTGAGGGGTCGACGCTGCCGGTGTATTTGTACTCGAGGGGGCCACTCATATGCTCCGCATTACCCGTGATGGTCAAGTCGTACATATCCGACGTCGATGACGACGAGGAGGAAGATGGTGTGATGACCGCCCGCTGTTGCGGAAGAGTCGACTTGCTCTTGTGGTTATACGTAACGCTGATGAGCTGGTAGTCATCATCCTTCTTCGATTTTCCGGCCAGCTTCTCGCCCAGCAGGATGGGATACTCGGCCTGTTTTGTCAGGTCCACGTAGAGCCCAGCCGTGCTGGGAGGCGGAGCGAGAGTCGCCATGACGGTCGTCGGACTCGATGGGCGGTCGTGGCAAGAGAGTATGAGGGAGACTGGTCGGTGTGTAGACACATGTATAAAGAATATTTTAAGAAACCAGGAAACGCTGTATTCCGATCCGAGTCTTACTTCAGCTGAAGTCTACAGATGATTCATGATGGTCCTGGTGAAATCCCATCGATCGTCAGGCTTATTAACTCACAGATGCCATTATTGTCTCCGCGGTACGGGCGCCTCCGAAGCTAACCTTATTGGGCTTGGTATGTGAATGGATGCTGCATGTTGATTGGCCGAGGGATTCTCAATGCGGAGGATTCTTTGTTCCTCCACGGCAGTGAATGTGGGAATAGAAGAAACAATACGTGATACGTACAATGCCGATTCATTATTTCATTTGTAACATACTGTGATTCAGAATCTATGATACAAATCGATCTGATTTATTGCGGTGATGGAGTCTCGGACGAGCCCCCTTTGCCTCCGGTCGTACTGCTCGTCAACTGCTCCAACCGCCCGGCCAGGGCGCGGTGCTTAGCCATGATCTGTTCCCACTCGCGCGGCTCGGATCCCGTGTCATCATCCATGCCCTCGAGCTCGGTAAGGATCATGCCAAAGTCTCCGCCCAGCCGGCCCAAGCTGGCCGCGCAGTAGAGCACCTGTGTCAGGAGACTCTCCCTGGCACTCCGATCCCGGACATTCGGTAGATACGTGCGTAGCGTATCGGTCAGGAGCCGGGCCAGATGCATGGGGAACGTGGCGATGGCCGGTGGGAGGGCTTGGAGCGGATCATTATTCGTGTTCCGCGCGGCCGGTTTTGAAGAAGTAGTTGTAGACAGATGTGTTTGTGTCCTAAACCCTTCCAGTCCTGGCACGAAGCCGTCGCCGGGATGGTCCGGCGCAAAGATGTTCTTGTAGAGCGACACAATCGCGAAGCTCTGCTCACGGTAGATTTCAATGTATCGTTTGAGAAACCGCTCTGTCTGGTGGCCGTCGGACCACTTGTTGCTGGCCGAGAGCGACTCCTGTTGCCCGCTGGTACTATTCGACGCTGCCAGTCGCCGTTGCGTCTCCTGGTCGGCTAACTCGCGCAGCGGATCGAGCGCCTCGAGCATCGAGACGAGGTTCGCGAGACGGCAAATAAGGAACAGAGCGCCAAAGGCGCCCTCACTGGTGGACGGCGACGACGTGCTACTACTACTGCGCGGATGTTCCAGCTCCGGCGCCACGCGGCGTAACCAGCCTACCGTACGCATCGCCGCAGCCAGGCGGATATTCTGCGTCCGCAGTGCCGCGATCAGGTTCGTAGTCATGTCCTTCATGGCGGCTTCCGCCTGGGCCACGATGTCTCTGACGAGCGGCGAGTCCGGGTACAGCGCATGGAGACGTTTAATGTGCGAGTAGAGATCCAATGCAGAGGAATAACTGCTCGTCGTGGAAACCGCAGATGTCCCTCCGCCCGCGCCCTGGGCTGGAGAAGAAGTCGACGACACCGCCGTCGCTAACAACGCCGGTAATTCCAAGACGTCCGAAATTCGATCGACATTTCTCAACAGCTGCATCGCCTTCTTCCTGCGCTCCAGAATCGGGTTCTCGCCTGTGCGGCTGTACGTCGTCGAGAAGCGGACGGTCTCATCGTCCAGCCGGGGGATGGCATCCTGGAGCTTCTGCACCTCGCGCGACAGGCCCGGCAGTGAATTTTGTAGCGTGGAGAGATGGTCTGCGGAAGCAATGAAGGCGCGATGGGAGCGGTTGGCGAGGGCTTGCAGGGAGAGTAAGGTCGAGTGTGCGGACTGCGCGATGGACTGCGGCTCGGTGGTTTTCAGTGCATCGAGCGAGAGGGTCGTCAAACGTGTCAGGTATTTGGCCGTCGTCGGATCATTGGCCGACAGTGACGGGCCCTGTTCGCCCAGGTGTGGACGAAGAAGGTCGAGGAGGGCGTCAGACATGGCTTGGATGGATTAGGATCCATCGCTTGTCGGAAGGGTCGCCATTGAGTTAGCTTTCGTCGCAGGATGAAAGCTCCAGTACCAGCCACGTATACGGAGTATTTCACATGCAAGAACGCGCACAACTTGATCGCGTCCGGAAAATGATTTATGATCAAATTCTACAATGGACACATGTTCTTTTACTGACGGCGAAATTCACCTGCATAACGCTGGGTGTAGCATTGATTGACTACATGCAAGAATCATCAATGCTATCGATCGAGATGCGTAGATTGACATTTTTTTTTTTTTTTGCTGATTTTTTTAATGTGTCCGCTCATGAAAAACCCAGTGCTCGACTGCGCTCAAAGGCGGCAATTCTCAAATGATCAACTCGACAAATGAATCGAGGTCAAAAAAAAGAAACCAGACAAGATGAATGTAAAGACCCCCTCAACCATGCCAGTCCGTCCCCATGAATCAAAAGTATTAACACCACTATCTCGAGTGGGTGAGAAGAAAAATGCAGAATCACACAAGTCTATCAAAACACCTTCACAGTGCCGGGGTAATGCCGGGAGAAATCGAAAGAAGAGAAAATGAAAATGGAGAAAAAAAAAAAAAGACAAAAGTCATGAAGAAAGCAAATCATCAACCATCATAATTGTTCCTCCTTTTCCGTTTGAAACCTGATTCAATCGTCGACGAGTCAAGGAAAGAAGAATCGAACAGACAAGCGAGCCATACTTTTCAAATGAACCGCCAACCCAACCATGAAAATAGAACCTTGAAATTGATGTGAGCGGTATCACGGAACAAATAAAACAAAAGATCGGAAAAAGAAAATGACAGAAATTCGGTCAACCTGCAACCAAAGGTTGCATAGCTCCGAAATGGTTCGCACACAGGTACTCCTGGTGCTTGGCGCAGTACAAACAGCCGCACGACGATCCATGCCCGGTCCACACGGGCTGGTTCGACGGCGCATAGACTGGTGTATGGCGATACGACGGCGGCCGCGATCGCGGTGCTTGCGATACAAAAGACTGCTGCGGCGGCATCCAGGTCCGGGTGTACGGCGGCGGAGCGTTGCCGTACAGCCACGGTCCAACATTGTAGTAGTCTGGTGTGTTGGGTCCGCTATGCGGTGCCGACGGCGGGGAATATTCAGATGCCGCCGGATTCAGCCACGAATTCTCGTACGTGTTGCTGCGCTGGTACTGAGGCGGAATCGGTCCATCGGGTGACATGAGCGGCTTCGGAATGCTGTACGGTCGCTGAATGTTGGTCTCGATGGGAGCCAGCTTGCGGCGGGACTCCATCCCACGGGATGCCATCTTGGCCTTGTAGTTCTCCCAGTGGGACAACCAGGTGGCGAAGCCATCCTGCGGATTATGGATGCGCTCATGAATCTTCCAGTCAAAAGCAAACAGCCACTCCAACTCCATCGCGTTCAGCTCGGAGACGGGAATGTTGCTCACTTCCGACCACGATCGGTTCTGGAATGTGTTGTCATCGAGGAACTTGCTGCCCAGGAGGAGAGCAGTGGTCAGCATGCGGTAGACCTGACCGGTTCCGGTTGCGTAGATCCCCTTTGCGGAAAGCATGCGCATCCGAGTGGCCAGGTAAAACAGTCCCAGGAGAATGGTCGAGCTCGGCAGCCGCGTCGACGACAGGATCTGGTAAACGTACTTTCGAAATGGGGGGGGCACTGGCTGTCCTGGGTAGACGCTTCGAGCTAAGTCAATATCTGCAAGGTTGATCTTGGTGCTGTACAATGCATACATTCCCTGGGCCATCTCAGCAACGAAGTCGGCCATTTGGTCCATCTCGTAGTCGAGGTGGGCGGCGACGCCCCCAGTCGGTTTCTCCTCTTTGGGTCGTTGCTGCTCTTCAGGCTGGGGAAGGGCGGCCTCCTGGTGTCGGCGGTACTGCGGCGGAATCGCACTGTCCATGGGGGGCAGTTGCACGCTGGGCCTGATCGGAGGCAGGATCGGGCCCGGTCCGTACTGCGGTTCATTCGCCTGCTGGGGCTGCGCCTGGGTCGTCGGGTGGACGGCCAAAGGGCCCCTCCCATTACTCGGGTGTTGCGGTCCGGACGGCGGTGGCCGAGGCGGATGCGAGTGCGAGTGTGGGTTCACTGGTGCGGGTTTGACAAAGCAGGCAGCCTGCGAGTACTGCTCGATGAACTCACAGCCCGTCTGCCCATACCGCGGCGGGAAGTTGGACGGTCCCGTCAAGTAGTAGGCTGGCTGATCCAGGTCCATCTTCACCGGCGGTGGCGTCGGTGGAAGACACTGGAAGCCAGGGTTGTAGAAGGAAGGCATGATGACTTGGGGTAAAGAGCGACGGGGCACGACGGACGAGCAGACGGCTGGACGCTGTTGCACTGGTTAGCACCGGTCGGATATTAGGCCGAGCATTACTAAGTCCGACAGAAGAAGCAAAAGACTGACCGTCTACTCTGCCGCCAGGTCCCGAAAGCGGGAGCGCTGCTCTGGGAGCGGCCGCTCTGTTGGGTGCGAAAGATCGAGGATCTCTCTAGTAGCCAGTCATTGATATTGGCGACGGACTGGGACTTTCTCTGACGATTTTCACGGAGCGGTCTTCTGAGTATTGGCCGAAAGGGGATGCTCGCAAATGGCACACTCGCAAAACGCCGTTCCCGATGTCGTGCAAGACGCTTGAAAACAACAGCAAAAACGATGACAGGAGTAGCAAAGGCGACGGCACGACGCAGGAAGGAAATGCAGTCACCCCAGGGAGAGGCAAACAACGCGTTTCGCGAAGGAACCAGCGGCAAATGCAAAAGAAAGGAAGGAGGAAGGCAAATGACGACACCACAACCACTCCGACACAACGACGCTTAATCAAAAGCTCGCTGACGAGAATGGAGTTTCAGACGAAGCGAGTCGACTGAAGTGGTGGGTGTGGCAGGGAGAGAAAAGGAGAAAAACGACGATGGACGAGAATGAGAAAACGGTTGATCCAGGATTATGTCAGCAGGGTTTTGCGTTGAGTTTGGGCCTGGGAATGGTGTGTGGGTGTCCAACTCCGCTAGCGGTCACCGTCACTATTCATGAGGCAACAATTTCTTGCCGTCTCATTTAATTCCGTCCATGCATTTTACGCTGTTATTCACTTATCTCTGCTCTGTACTGTACGTACTGCACTCTGTGTATTGACTGAAGGCGTGAATTCTGCATTTCCCTTCCTATTGTTATTTTGAACAGAATGAACGATCAACCCTTTATTCGCCGATCGACCGAGAAAAAAAATTCCTGAGAAAAAAGATGGAAAAAAAAAAAAGCCAAAAAAAGTCAGGAGAAGGGACGGAAAAAGACCACTCTAACCAGAACAGGTCTGGCGTGAACTTTGTGCGGCCAGTTGACATCGAGCGTGAAGCCATCAAATGATCAAATTTCCTTCGATCCTCGGGTCCAACTGACGCTAGTGTACGGGTCCATGCTCCTCAGCCATTTCCGAAGCAGCGACGCCATGGCCTCACTCAACGCCTGGCCCTAGTGGCCTGGGGGTTGACCGGGCGGTGTTCGGAGAGCCACGGAAAAGGTATGGTTCTGAGTGGTTGGGGTGGCATGGGGCTTGAAACGTAGCTGCGCTATGGAGTTGTTCACGACGAAACAGCGGGCAAAAAGAACGAAAACGTGATAACCTAGGTAAAGGGAAGCGGCAAATGACTTTGGCACGCTCTGGCGTGGTTACAGTGGGCGGTCAGACAGGCTTTTCGCACAGACATAAAGTCCGGGTTCGATATGATCGTAGTAGAGTCATCCGAGAAATGCAGGGCTAGAATTGAGTATTGTACTGTACAGTGTATGCAGTCCCTACGGAATGCATGTCCACCTGCACACTTCATGCAGTGAGCATTCTGTCACAGGTCCTGAGTAATGTACCCTGTTATCTGAACGACACCATTTGGCTTAGACGATTTGTTTTGGGCAGAAGTTCCAATTATGGCCATGAATCCAGTTGTTTGGATTCCGATGAAAATTCGAAATAACATGACGCCGTCGTTGCGAAACATATTTTTTTTTCTCTTCTCCCGGTTGATACCTGTTTTTCTTCCCACAGTGAGAGACGCGGGTTGGCGGCTTTAGCCGGACTCCACTGTGCGGGCATCGCCACGAGATGTCGACTCGCCTCTTGCTTGGCTGAACGCCGCTGCGTTCCAATTCATTTCAAACAGACAGCTGGCCATTACGACTGGGGGCTCTGGACTGCAAACTGGGGCGGTCGAGGCCTCAACTTTCTTTGATCATTGACCACCGCTTTCCTGTGTCTGATGACTTGATGACTCGATGTGAAGGTCACTGGATTCGCTTGATCGGGTCCATCAGGAGCAGTCTTCAGTGATTTTCACCAATCTCATGTGAGGAGGTTGCGGGATTTCTAATCCGAGAAAGGACGCTTGTCCACTCAGCGATTATTCGTGTTCCTATGACTTCATGATCCTCACTCGTATAAGTAATCAATCTATAAACAACAATCGTCCTCAACGAGATTACGAAGTTCCTAATTATTCTACCTGGCGAAGGTGATCACATGCCGAATGTCCAGCGCTGAATCACGTGATCATATACAAATTCCAAGTCCACCGGCATCAAGCGGAGGTGACGGAGTTGTTCTGCCTGTTTGAGGGTGTGACTTCATTTTCCATCGGGATAGGATCGTTGGGCAGACCGGCAGAGACTCGATATCCTTGAAAGGCCTGCGATCATCAATGCAGCTCACTAGTTCATCGGCATCATATCGGCCCTTGAGGTACTGGATGAATCTTGTTGCGGGATTGGGATCTGAACGCTAGCGGTACG
This sequence comes from Thermomyces lanuginosus, assembly GCF_041956635.1. Classification (NCBI taxonomy): domain Eukaryota; kingdom Fungi; phylum Ascomycota; class Eurotiomycetes; order Eurotiales; family Trichocomaceae; genus Thermomyces; species Thermomyces lanuginosus. Next base: position 157,337 of record NW_027192376.1, on the reverse strand, counting down.
AGCATCTTTTTACCCCTCTTCAACTTCAAACTCCAAATCAGCAAGTCAAAGCCTATCACTACATGTAATAATAACCTATGAGGTCATAAGAATGAACAGTCGAGGATGAGTAGACTCGGTGAGTCGCAATAGGTATTAGAATCCCGCAGAGAAGTCTGTCTAGGTGAGATTTTCGGTCCTTCTCTCCGAGATCATCCTCAATTTCGAGTCATTATTCTCGACGATGCCGTTATTCCCGCACTGGAAATGAGTCAAAAACTGATTGCATTGCTTTCGCTTACGATTGCCAATTTGTCATCGTGAAAGAAAATCGCGGGGTTCAAGCGTTGATAATGCCCCTGCAATACCCCTCTTATTTCATATGGTATTCGAAGAGAAAGCATTGTTTGATTGATACCTTGACACCTTGATACCTAAATGGCAGCTCAGCTCGGTTGGCATCGGTTAAGCAGGTACCCCTCACTTCATTAAACAAGTATGGAGTTAAGTACGACGGTAAACTTTGACGTGGACATCCAATGTATGATGTGCATGGACGGGAGTGGACCAGAGGAAGAAACGAGAAGACAGATGCGGAAGAGGGCCGAACCTTGATATGTGAAATGCAGGACCCCGGTTCAATTCACATGGTAGGAGAAGTTGGTATCGATTGATGCTACGGTCAAATCAACCTTGATGCCCTAAAAGGATGCCATTCAGAAAAATCGGTCTAATTGAAGCAAAGAGCACAAAAACAACCGTGACCAAGTGTATTACAGTACACATCCCGCCGCATGACGACACCGACCAACATCCGACACAAGGGAAAAAGGGAAAAAGAAAAGTGCGCCGAACCAGAATGGAATGTGATCATGTAGGTAATACAGGAATCCGCAGCAAGAACACTAATGCCTCCGGGGAAAATGAGCAGGCATTATGTCATGGATACCATGCGTAGCTCTTGAGCGGTGCAACTCGGGCACCATCGGCCGCCTCTGAGCTCCATTTGGACTTCCACGCATATTCACGCGCCGCCGCTTCGACCAACGCTTCCTTGCACTCGGGTGGAAGCTCGGCCAGGATCTCTGGGGTCATGAATTCGGGGTGTTCTGGGTCGAGCATGCGGAGAAGGCCGTTCGGCCCAATGTCATTCATGTCGCCGTCAGGGCCTGGTCGACCGAGTGTGTGCGACTCTGGGGTTTCGTAGACAATGTCGACAACGGCGAAGCGTCGCGCCAGTGCCGGGGGCACAGGAGGGAAGATGGTATTCTTGCGTTGCTTCTGTCCAGTGCGGCCGCGCTCCGTCTCTCTAGCCCGTTCGTCTTCTGTCGGAACGCCATTCGATAGCTGCAGTGATGACATTCCCTCCGTAAGCTTCCTGGTCGCCGTGGATTCTGGCAATGGTAGGCGCTCCCAGCGTGCGTGCGTGGGCTGCATGATCTTTGGATATTGAATTGTATTTGTATGCGGATCGTACACGCCGTCCAGGTTCGCACGGCGCTGGGCTGCGATGGCAGAGTTGAAGCGACTGTGGTTGTGAGTTAGCATGTAGAAGTCTTTGGAGTAGCATGGATGAATACACACCTCGCTTCTCTAGCATGTTCAACCATCCAATTATCCCCAGTCACGGCGATCCGACGCTTCCCAGATTCGGCGGCTCGCCCAGGCAGAGGACCTGAAGGCGCATTCGTATGATACACAGACGACGCGCCGTGCCATGCGACAAACTGATTCCGGTTGTAGGGCTCTCCCGGCGGTGGCAGCTTGTCCTCAGGAACCGCAAGCTCGCCCTCGACGTCGCCCCGTTCCCGCGCAGCCTGCTCGTGATAGTCATCGATCACTTTGCGACCCCCGATGATGATCTTGGCCCCGAACTCTCGGAAGACAGACCGCGCCGTTACTACGCCGATGGCTCGGCCCTTGTACGAATGCGGAATGATCTCACGCTCGATCAAGTCTCGCTTGGCGTCGTCGTCGATGATGATCTTGAACAAATGCTTATGTTTCTGGAAGAACAAGTAAGAGTCACGGAACCCAACGCACCGCGCCGGCTCTGTCGACAGCATGTACAGCCGCTCACCGCGGCCAAGGAGGGTAAATGTTCGCACGCGGTACTCCCGCCCACCTTGGAGATACCCATTCTTGTCGACCTTTTTCTCGCCTGCAGGGTCTTCGGGCACCACGACTTCATCGTCCACGACATCCAGCGTCGTCCCATCCTTGTCAACAACCACCTTCGTTGGCGTATTCGATTGCCCTCCGCGGCGGCCCCATCGTCCACCCCCCGTCGACGGTCGTCCACGTCTTCGCTTGGCCGGTGTGCTTACACTGGGCCGCTCAGAACCATCCTCATCCACGAGATCCCAGTCCGGCGGTCGATTCTTTGGCGGCCGACCTGCGCGCCGCTTTCGCGGGATCGCCGACGTCCGACCAATCGTGCGCGGTGTCTCGGGTTCAGCTGGTGTTTCCGAATCCGCGGCTGGAGTCGCTATGGCATCTGTATCTGCCTCCCCCTCTGCCTTGGCCTCGGCGCCTGCGGCATCTTCCTGCGGCGCGTCCGATTCCTGCTTCGGCTCCGCCTCTGATTCTGGCTCTCCGTCGCGACTGGGGTCTACGTCCGGATCCTCCTCCGGATCATCGGCGGCATTTGCGGCGTCGACATCTTCGTTAACATCGGGCGCGTCGACCAGCTCCTCGTCCGATAACGCTGGCACGCTAGAAGCTGAGCCTAGAAATGGGTTCCCGTTTAGTATACTTTTTTTTCCCGGAATTGGACACGCGGAAGCGTCATGATGTAGTGCAGAGCCAGAACGTACGTATGGATTGTGTCGCTGCTTGTGCAGCCTGCCGCGTCTTTCTCGCCATGAATCATCCACCAATAACGCACACAGGCCTCTGGCCGGTCTCTACTACTTGATGCTACGAGCCCTTTGACGCGAAGCTGGGACGGCGGGCCGGTCTAACGTTTTTCCGGTGAAACATGTCACGTGATACCCATTGCCGTGCCGATTGACCGGCGGGACCAGACCCTTCAGCGATCCAGCCACCAGTTATGAACTAGAAAGACAGTCTCACTTGGCAGTGGAACACGGCCAAAGAACATTCGATCCAGATGATCCTTTCGTACTTGGCTCAAAACCTACCCGGAGTGTTCTAAATGCTAATTGCAGCGCATCTCCGAGCCAAGGAATGATGTGCTCCGAGATCTGGCGAGAATCATTCATCGTACGGAGGATCCCGCTTCCGAACAAGATTTCAATCCGGTAAACCTAGAAGTGCCGTGAAGAATGCATCATGCTCGGGTAGCAAATTGGCAGAAGTTCGAAAACTTCGGCTAATAGTCCGTATTCTGGATGAACTTGACCTTGCCTTTTGGCCGAGGAATTTATCTGATCAAGTGATGGTACAATGAATGCATCGAGGCCAGCTGATTCAATGTAACTACGGGTAGATAGTGAAATCAGGGTTGCCAATTCAGCAGCAATGCGGTTGATCGTATTGTGCATCGGCCATAGTTCCATTGGCGAGCTGCTCGCGAATGACATCGTATCAATTTCCATGATGCTGCTCGCTAAGGGCGCTACATTTTATTCGCCATTTGACCGAAAATACTACGCACAGTACGGAGTATCTCCAGGACAAAGCTCGTCCCTACTTGGGTACCGCTGAGACGGTACGAAGGTCCCTTCGGGCAGGAAAATACAACATGAAAAAAACCACGCACAGAACAGCAGCAAATTTGGGTGTACTGAACACGAAATCAGACGCCCAACTGCCATCTCTCCAATCTGAGGCCTCGAGCTCTGAGAAAAAAAAAAAAACCTGAAAAATTCTCCATCGAGACTCCACTGTATCCGCTTTTTGGCTTTTCTTCAGAATCTCTCATTGATGAGTCGTCCCGGGACTCCAAGTACGGTGTACGGAGTACACTAGCACGGGAATCCAATTCGTGCTCCATGCAAACCTCGTCTGTAACAAATATTATAATTCCATAATATCTCCTCGGCCACGTTTCTCTCCACGTTCTGCACTCCGCTCCCCAGTCCTCTTTCATCTTTGCGCAGACGGTGCCGCCACCGAGTGGGCGGAGGGCTTAGAGAAAGTTCTTGGTTCTGACCCGGTCTTAGTCACTGCGTTTTTTTGACGCAGCCGCGCGAGGCCACTCAAACGCCCGTAAAATTCATTTCATCATTCGACCAGTCGGCCTTTTCCACCCCTCTCGCTTGCAGAAAATTTGACTTTGGATTGCCAGACAACCCGCTGTGGTCTCGGGCGAACTGGTCCGATCTATATTCCGGGGTCTCCAGCCATCGTGGTGGTTGAGACGAAACTGTCCTGCAGCGATCATCCCGGAGACTCTACTAGTCACTTTGATCTAGCGTCTAGGTCATCATTACCGATCCCCCAACAGGCCAACTCCTGCAACCCGCGTTTGCGCGTCAATTCTCTGCCTCGCAGATTTTCTGCAACCGCCGAGCTCGCCATCGCATACGGGCGCTGGATTTCGCGTTGGTTATACTTTCTCGCAAAGGCATCGGTGAAATCGTTGGGGATTGCCCGTCGAATGGGAAAGCGGCCATGGCTGCACCGAGCGGAGTCAAGCCGCATGCCGATGCGGCCATGACGAAGCAGGGCGTATCGCAGAAGTGAGTTTTTTTGACTCCCACCTGGTTGCTCCGTTGCCATCCATCCGTGCCCGATTTGTATGAGGAAATCCTCGCCTGGCGGGAGCGGTGATCGGATATGTATGGCAACTGGTGGTATCCTCGTCATCACAAGCTTTGGGCTTATCTTTGTTGTTTGTTTTGCCTCTCTTCCCCCTTTCCTGCATTCTTTTTTTTTTTGTGTCGTTCACTGCTGCCATCATATGATCTCTTGCTCCTGCTGGGCGCGACATCCTCTCCATAAATTCGCTGGACGTTCACAGCTCCCAGCCGATCACCCGAGCTCCAGCCGGCGAGGAGTCCATCGGGCGTGTCCTGTCTGGCCTGTCTTGTTCTGTGCCGCGCTGACTCCAAGTCACCAGCTCGGGCGAGCGCGAGGATGATTCTCACGATCTCATCGGGTCGAATGATTCCACACCAAGCGGCATGGTCACTCCTCAGCCGGACCTGAGCGACAGGCGATTACCGTCCATTATGCACTACTTTTCTCAGGTTGGTAGCTCTACTTTTCCGTTAAATCCCTTCAAATCACGGCCCTCCAAGTCCTCCACACCCACCGCGGCGGCCCTGGACGGCGGCCCGCTGGCTTCGGGCGGCGAGTCCCGGATCTCTATGGAAGGGACGTCGAATTCCCAGGCCCCGGGTCCACAGGACCAGCCCTCGGATGGAGTGGCGTCGACGGCACCGGACGGGGTTTATCCGCCCGAACAATCCCAGCCTTCATTACAAAAAGTCACCACCCCTGGTGCTCTTCCTACTCCCCCAGATTCGTCCACAGGCTCCATGACTCAGAAAGAAGTCGAGGAGAGTGGCGAAGAAGCATCTGCTGCCTCCGAGAAGAACGCCACATCCATCTATACGGCCCTGAGAAACTACCTGACTTCTCCTTCCTCCCGTGGCCCTGCCTCAGTTCCTGTCTCCGGCCTGTCCGTGGACACCATCCATGCTTCGTCCTTCTCCCATTCGTCCCCGCGAGATCCGTCGGCCACCCCGCCTCCGCACAATGCTCCCTTGTTCGATCATGAAAAGCCTCCCCCTGCTCTTGACTCGTCTTCTGAGAAACTGGCCAAGCTAACGGAAAGCGCGGCGCGGGAGCCGCGTATGAAGAATACGCCTCCCTTGACTCCGCGTACCATGTCCACTGAAAAGAACCCTTCCGCCGAGCAATCAGCCGATGGGTCAACCGCTCCTTCGGGCCAACCATCGTCCTCGGGCAATACGGGCAAGGCCGCCGATGTGTACCCGGTCTCATCACAACAAGGACCCACCGTGGCTCCCCTCAAAGGCAAGCTATACGTGAAGATTTCACGAGGAAGAGATCTCCGACCGAGCGTCGATCCTTACGTGGTGTGCGTGTTCGAATATAACGAGTACATCTCCAAAGGCGCTCAGAGTGGCGAGCACACTCCCGAAGGTAGAAGAATTCAGAAAGATGGGCTGGACACTGATGCCGGGAGACCGATGGCGATCCCGATGAGGAGCCGTCAGAGCAGCCACAACAGCCAGCTTGACGGCCATGAGCATCGCTCCAAGGTCCCCGTCACAGACCCTCAGTGGAATCACGAAGCTGTTTTGTACGTGCATCACCACCGTCCCCCTGTCTCCGAAATTCGTGTCAGGATTTCAGTCTAACTCGGCACTAGTGATGTCCTAGGCGACCAGTCAGAGATCGATGTGTCCGTGTACGACCGACATAACCAAGAGACATTCCTCGGCCACGTACGGCTGAGTCTCAACTTGAAGGAGAACAAGACACATTTGGAGGGCTGGTTCCCACTGGTTGGACGCGCGCTGGGCGACACGAAAGTCTCCGGAGAAATTCACCTGGAGATCGATTTCGAGAAGACCGAGCGAAAGCAAGTTGGGCCGAGTGACTTTCAGATCCTGAAACTTATCGGCAAGGGCACTTTCGGCCAGGTGTACCAGGTCAGGAAGAAGGATACGCAACGCATCTATGCGATGAAAGTGCTGTCCAAGAAGGTGATCATCCAAAAGAAGGAAGTCGCACATACGCTCGGCGAGCGAAACATCCTCGTTCGTACGGCCATGTCTTCGTCGCCGTTCATTGTTGGCCTGAAGTTCTCGTTCCAGACGCCCACCGATCTCTATCTCGTCACCGACTACATGTCTGGTGGCGAACTTTTCTGGCATCTGCAGAGGGAAGGACGGTTCCACGAAGCACGCGCCAAGTTCTACATTGCCGAGTTGATTCTTGCGCTGCAGCATCTGCACAATCATGACATCGTCTATCGGGATCTCAAACCGGAGAATATCCTTCTCGATGCCAACGGGCACATCGCGCTGTGTGACTTTGGACTGTCCAAGGCCAACCTGACGCAGAACGATACGACCAATACGTTCTGCGGAACCACGGAGTATTTGGCGCCCGAGGTGCTGCTTGATGAACAGGGATACACCAAGATGGTGGATTTCTGGTCGCTGGGCGTGTTAGTGTTCGAGATGTGCTGCGGGTGGAGTCCTTTCTACGCCGAGGATACGCAGCAAATGTACAAGAACATTGCGTTCGGCAAGGTCCGGTTCCCGCGTGACGCTCTGAGCGCTGAAGGCCGCAACTTTGTCAAGGGCCTGCTCAACCGGAATCCCAAGCACCGCCTCGGAGCGAAGGGGGACGCCAAGGAGCTCATGGAGCACCCGTTCTTCCATGACATCGACTGGGAAGCGTTGGCGCGTAAGGAGGTCATTCCTCCGTTCAAACCCAAGCTCAAGTCCGAGGCGGACACGTCAAATTTCGATCCGGAGTTCACGACGGCCTTGGACACTTCGTCGTCGCTCAATGATCGTGCGGCGGCGCTGGCGAATGGGTTCATGCAGGGCTCGACGCCGCTCTCGCCGGGGATGCAGGCCAACTTCAAGGGCTTCACCTTCATCAACGAGAGCACCATGGACCAGCACATGAAAGACCACCATTCGGGCGACCGCATGGACGAGGATCGAGACGACTCGGAATCCTGGCATCGGTCCCAGCGATCGGTCGATTCGACCGAGCGACGCATGAGCGGCGTGATGCGCACGGGCGACGAAGGTGGCGTGTTCCATGATTTTGACATTTAACGTGTTTCGGTCTTGTTGTCGTGTTGACCTGGTTTCCTGGGAGTCACATTTTGCATGCTCTGCATTTGTCTGGAGGGGGAGTTAGTTGATTCAATTTTCGATTTGGGTGTTGCGTTGCAATTGACGAAAATTTATCGGTCATTCCCAAGCGTCCTTTGGGATTTGGTTTCTCGCACTGCGATCGAGAAAAGCAATCAGAGAGAAAAAGTTTCTTTGCATGCCGTTTACCTTTTTACCTATCGTGGTTTCGATCATGGTGGTGTACTGAGTTGGGAGGATCCGTGCTTGCCTCTGTTGATTTCTCGTCTCTTTTATTATCCTTGGGAACCGCGATAGACGAATCACTCTGTTCTCCCGTTGATTTGCCCCTCTTCATGTATGGTTGTGTGATGATTACGCGCCTGCGAGATGCGACTCCGTCCGCTTCCGATCCTCGATTTTTTTTTTTTTTTTTTTTTTTTTCGATTTCCATCTGGCGGGTTATGATGACTTTTTCATGTACAGATGGAACTTGCATGCTCTATCGAGTGGACATAGTGATATATGCTATCCAACTAACTACTGGATAATAATCAGATAGATGGCTTTCGAGATGCCCGAGGCTGGTAGATTCCTTGATTTCCCCATCCTTTCTTGAATGACATCTTTACGCCCTACCGCACAGCTCAGGCCTATTTGCATGCAATTAGGGCATGCAGCTTTTAGTATTTAATATGCGCATGTAATCTGCTTGGTCTGGACTCTTGTCTTCATTCTCGGCGACAGACGTTGGATACGATTTACACTGAGCGTGATGGCTGGATTCAACCAAGATGCTGATGATTTTCGACCCGGTCGTCATTCTCTTTTTCTGTTTCATGCATGCATAGTGTATCCATCAGCTGAACAGGTTCGTCTTCTCACCTGCAGATACTCCCGTAATGCAGGGACCAAATCATTCCCAATTTTCCCATGCCATGAGGCCTGACAAGCCAAGAGAGCACCTTCCATCGCTGATTGGCTCAAACCAACCAAACAAAGCAAATTCAGCGGAAACCTTAATTCAGAAAGGATCGACTCTGGTTCGTCGTTCTGCTCGTGAACCTGTCCCAAAAGAGTTAGGACTGACAGCTGCACACCACATTAAACGGCGAAGCCATGTCTGAATTCGGAATAGCGCCGACTTTTTCTCTCCCTTGGCCCGTGTCTCAGCTGGGACCAAACCGGTGTTCTTGCCCTCTTTTGGATGGATGGATTATGTAACCTTCGGGTTAACACAGTTGACTCTCAGGGGCAATTCTTCAGGTTGGAAAAAGAAAAAACATGCACGTCGTAGTCTCTCCTTTCCTGCTCGGAAGATTAAGAGATATTTTTCCTTCAGCACGTCAACGGCAAAGTTCCAACGGCATTTATCTCCGGCCACCACTGTGGTTCGTTTCGCCCCGCACCAAGTCTCCACTGGCGGCGTCCTCCGTGGTTGATCTGAACAACCCACGGGCCTTAGCTCAGGGATCGGCCAGGGCAACGTACAATTGTACTAAATGCATTGGCCCCTGTGGGGAGTGCATGACGCTCTAATAAAATTGATCGTGATTCCCCAGCCGAATTACCCTATCCTCCCCCTGAGAAAGGGACGCGCCATGCGCTGGCGTTGGGACTGATTGACTTTATTCTTCCACATGGCCGTGGCTCAGCGGCTTACAATCCATCGTTGACCTTTTAGATTGAGCGTGGTTGGCACTTTTCCCGCGCCGTTTGATGACTATCGCGGTCTAAAATAAGACTCCCTCGATGAGTTAACTGCCTCTGGTCACCATGAGTGTTGTGGCCAGTCATCCGAACCAGAACCCCGGTCCGGTGGTCATGTCCACCTTCAACCGCAACCGGAGCGGCAGCAGCAGCAGCCAGCAGTCGTATCCCGTCGCTGCAGACGACGTATCCGTCCGCAGCCCCTCGGTCATCTCCTATGCCAGCAACTACAGCTCCGATAGCGCCTACAGCTCCTCCACAGCGCCGACAATATACTCGGCGCCGTCGCCTACGTCACCCACATCACCACGACCTGCGTATCGTCTGTTTAAACACGCTCCGGCACCCTCCACGCCGCGGGAGCCCGCGATCCAGCGACTCCCGCCTCGTGTGTATGAGTGTATCCTCGATCAATTACAGGCCCTGCATGAGTCGCCTCAGCAGTCCGGCTGCACCACGTGCTTCCAGCGCGACTTGCACGCTCTGGCCCTGACCAACCGCTCATGGGACCGTGCGGTTCGAAAACGACTGTGGGTTTCGCTCGTTGTCGTACTAGTTGGACGTAGATGCTAAGATGGATACTTTTTTGATGTTCAGGTACTCACGGATTCACATTGTCGGCGCCGACTCGCAGTCACAACTGAAAAAACATCGATTGAAAAAGGGTAGCCGGTTAAAGCTCCTGCGGCGTACGCTGCGCGAGCGCAAATTGCTGGCCAACTTGGTGCTGGAACTGCGCGTGCCCGAGTTCGATGCCGCCCCCGTCATCAACGGGAAGCCGAATCCCCAGTGGGAGGAATACCGCGACCTGGTTGCGTCTGTGGTGATGGTCTGCCCGAACCTGGAGCGGCTGATTGGCTTTGATCGCTCGTTCCACCATGAGTTTGACCGGCTGACCTATGCGCTCTCCACGCGGCGCAAGTTGAAGGAGCATAAATGGATCCTGGGCGAGCCGGTGTTGGATACCAGCAGCAGTGGTGGCAGCAGCCCCGACCTCGCCGCACGGAGCGGGTCTCCGACGAAGGGTAGGAGCCTGTCGCCGCAGCAGGCCTTTGAATTTCTCGATTACCACGTGTGCTGGGCCAACCTCGAGACCCTCGCGATCCATTCCTGGAACTCGGCCAGCTCTCTGGAGCATGGGATTTTCCTGCGGATGTTTAACCGCTTGCCGTCCCTTCGGCATCTCTCCGTCTCCTGCTTCGATGCAGACTCGTTCACCGACCGGACGCTTCAATTCCTACCGCCTCTGCAGTCGCTGCGTCTGGAGTGCCTTGCTGGCGTCACCGATGTCGGCATTGGGCAGTATATCTCGCGTCCGGAGGCTCGTGGGCTCCAGTCGCTCACCATTATCGAGCAGAACATCCGATCTCTACTCGTTCTGTCGAAGATGTTCGCGTCCCTGCCGAAGCTGGAGCGGTTTAGCATCGTCCAATCCACTTGCCTCCCTATGCTGCCATCGGAAGGCATGGTGCTGCAACCGGTTCTCGCGTCGGCCAGCTTGAAGTACATGCACTGGGACATCACCGGTCCCAAATCCTCGAACGCGCTCAGCCGGCTTGATTCCCCGCCGTTTGCGTTCCCGCACAAGCCATCGGATACCCCCAACTACCATCTCGCGCAGAGCATCTTGTATTCGGGTTTCCCACGCCTGACGCATCTCCGCGCGCCGTCGGACATTGAGCCTCCGGGAATTCTGCAATCTGTTTGCCGGCCGATCGCTCACGGCCAGGCACTGCTGCCATCGGACCGATATAGTCTGCCCAAGAGCTCGCACGGGTCGGTGAGCATCCGACCGATGGCGCTGCCGGCGGGGAACAACCTTACGTCGGCGCGCATCCGGGCGCAGACATTCATCGACATGGCCGCCAAGGACACCGAGACCGGTATGAAAATGGTCGTGACGGACCACTCAGACTCGTACGTGCCGGACAACGTGCTCGAAGACGACTCCTCGGACACGGACTCGGAGATCTTTGGCGATGGGCCAACGCCAACGATGGCTGGTGCTGGCCAACAGATGTCCGACAGTATCAACGGGCCCCGAACGCTGTTTGAATTCCGCTTGCCGCCCGTGATGGGCCGGGTGCAGGCGTCGACAAATTCGGCGCAGGATGTGACAATCCCGCGCTTCGTGCTGCGGCCGGACATCCCGGGTTCCGACGCCGACGGCGGTATCATCCGATGGAAGAACATCCTGACCACAAGTCACGCGTTCTCCCTTAACCGGCGGGAAAGCGGCGGCCTCAGCGTTGAAGAGCCGCCACTCTCCCCCATGTCTCCAACAACGCCCACTGCCTCCCGCTTTGCAGGATGGTCCGCATTCGGGACACGGTCATCATCCTCCTCCACCTCTTCTTCCTCCTCCACCGCCACGTCGCACTCATCATCTGCATCAACATCCACCTCATTATCATCTCCCACCTCCTTACCGCGCACCACCACCACGCAAACGCCGTTCTCCTTCTCCCAGATCCCACCCTGGGGTCGCGATACGTGCAACGGGCATTGGAACCATGCCCATGCCAACGGAAGGGATTGGTGGATGCATGTGGAGCGCGAACGCCCGCATTCCATGGATATCATCGAAACGAAGCATCTCTTCTAAAGGGGTGCTACGCTCAAAAATTCATCATCGGTTTGCACTGTCCATATCACATCCATATACATATTGAGTTTCTTCATGTTTTATGTTTTACGCTTTGGTCGGGACGGATCGGATTCAGATTGTATAGTTATTCCATGCCTTTGTTTGATTTGTTTTTATGGGTTCGATTCACGGGTTGGTGATGATATTTTGTGTATACCCCATCAGGATGGCTGTGCATAATCTATTCGACTTTGTATTCTAGCTAACTAATAGCTAATTTTATGAGGCGTGATGCTGGTCCCATCTTGATTCTTCATCAAGTCGGAGGAATGCCGTGTGCCGATTATCGGGATCGGAACTCTCACGCGTCAATCCTGCTTCTTCCAAGCGATAACCAATTGTGGATAAGATCCCGGTGTGAGTACGGAGTACCTGACGCTAGCCGAAACAAGCTAGTGGGAATTTCGCTCGCTCTTGCCTATGACGTCATTAGCCCCAGCTTCATTCTTCAGACTTGCGCCTTCTCTTCCTTTTCATCCCTGACCATTCATCATTTCATCTACAAATGGTAAATTTACTACCATCAATAGATCGCTTATCTTTATCATTGAACCAGCACCTTGATTGTCAAAGGCCATTCGCAAGCTGGCTTGGAGATAAGCATACGTAGTGCACTCCCCGATGGTTCGAATTTTGAAGCAACCTCCTGCCATTGCAACTGGGGGGTGGCAAGGCGATCGTCGTAGCAGAGACTACGAATCATGTGTTTGCACGATCGACAGAGCACTCAGGAGAACCCACAACCTTCGCATTGTATTCGACTTCTGCGTCTGGAATACTTCTCGAACACCAAAAATGAAATCTCACCTGGAATTAGCCGCGGACGAGGAATCGATTCCCTTCCGACACCTCTGACGAAACATCCACTGAGAGGGAGGCAAGAATGTGCTATCAGGAGAATGTGTCTCTCGGTTGATTACGCTTTCCAAGGATCTCACAGTGGCAAAATCGTAACGATAATTGCCCTGAGAATTTTAAAGTCGTGCTAGAGGAGGCGCCAGAAGCGGCAGAAGAGAGAAAACCCTAGTTGCCGGTACATGAGGGGGCCCAAAACTTGCGCCCAAAATGCGGGCCAGCCAGGACGGCGAAAAGCTCTGGCAAATGCATGCGCTCAGACTATGTGCAGGACGTTAATCCCTGACTGCTGAAACCACGAGCTTGACGACACAGGTCATCAAAGTGGTGCAGAATTGGCCTGGTACCGACGATAGGCCGACCACGTCGAGGACGTATAAAGTCCGACAAACAAAGATGTTGTCCAAATCCCGGCGTGGATAGTGTGGACAACCTCAAACGCAAGAGTGCTGCACGTGCTCTGGAACACCACCACCCAGTTATCGAGCGGGAGCCAGCCCTGAATATTAAAATACTCGAACCAGAACGCTTGATCTCTTTTCCCACAGTCTTCGATATTTCACGGGTCTGCGTAAGAGAGTATAGCGATTGAAATAGTCGTCCAGACGGATCTTGTCGCTCAAACCTCCGAGCTGACTGCTCCAATGGCCGTGTAGGGCAGACATTACGACACCAATACCTAATATAATGGGTATCCACTCGCAGTTGAAGGACTCTTATCCGCATCAAACAGGATGTCTTGCGGCCGCTCGCGAGGAGAGCATAAATCAATGCGATCGAAGCATAGTCGGCGTTCGTGTATATTAATATCCAAAGAGACAGGGAAAAGGTTGACTGTCAGTACATTCAGGCCACTATGGCCATCTGGATCGCCGACTATATCATCTGCTAAAGGTGCATACTATACCCACTGCCTCAAGAGCAAAAACCAGATATTATATTTCACACTTGTGCATCAAGAGCCCGGTCTTGTTCAGAAGAAGGTTGTGGGAACGAGGTGCATGAAGCCCCTCCAGCCAATCACCTAAGGAAATAGCCACGACGAGCTGAGGGAGATATCCGCGGACAATGAGATGCGCAAGGACGCTTTTTCTTGTATATGTGAAACTTCACTTGATTCTCTACCTTATGAGAAAAGACTAGGAATACTAGATACACAAAATTTTCCTTTGGCCTTTGTGGGCCAAGAACACAAACAATACTCTACCATGATAGGTTGGACAAAATTGGTGGGAGTGGTATGGAGTTCATTCGCAAATAGGATTGAATATGGGTATGGGAACCTGACCGGATTGACTTGCTTGTATGAATATTCCGCCAGAAGCATATGCCATCTGAGCTTTGTCAACCTGCACCCGTTCAACTCCATATCCTTCGTGAATGTGACCAAAGATGCAAAAGGACTTTTGTTCGCTGTTTGTTGGGCTGGCATAAGTCCGTGACATAAAAAAAAAGGGCACCATTCCTTCCACTGTCTAGGGAGCAGTAACTAGAAAAGGGCAATCCATAGACTGTAGTTCAATGTGTCCATCACCTCTGCCTGTCGTCTTTAGGTTCCTCGCAAATGTGCCATAACCTGCCAAAAACTCAACATCCAACACTTATTCATATATACGTAGCGATGAAGACTGGCCACGTTGACAAGGAGAGCGGTAGGTTTCCTCGGTCATAAGGGAGTTTGTCTCGCTCACCACGACGTCTTCGTGCCGAATGCTCATGATCAGATCACCGTTTTCCTGGACTGGGAGACGGCAAATTGGTGTCTCGAGTATTGGGGGTTGACCACACCGGAAGATTACTGGTGGTATGACTGTGATGAAGCTCAGTGGCTAAGAGAGTATGTATGGTGGAACTTGATTGTGAGCGCGTGATGACTTCTCCAAAAGCCGCGTTGTATTTTCCAGCTAATTCATATGAACCATACTCCACCTATTGTACAGATGAGAAGCGAGGGATAGTGCGCTTTTGGTGCAGAGAAATGTCCGAAAATTCCGAGCAAAAGACAGTGGATCTACTGATCGGCGCGGGCCGTGCCGCAGTAGGCTAGTCCAGATTTGGAAATTATTAGTGATCCCCCCCCCCCTTTTTCTCCTTTTCGCTGCTTGTCGCGCCGGAGACCTTACGGTCCAAAGGGACTAATGAATAAATGGGATTCTCAATCACCTAGTGGAAGGCTCATTTCATATGACAGCGAGGCTTGCTGTAGGCCCCTAAGTGCTTTGAATGACAGTCGATTTGAATTATATGGACGTTTGCTGTGGAATTTATGAAGCACCATTTCTCCCAAGCGAACTTCTGGCATACTGAGCACTGAACTAGTTTATACATCATACAGATGACAATATATTGAGATGAAGCGCAAATTGTCCTGTCGGGATACTGGGACAAAGATCAGAACTAGGTCCATACGCGTAGGATCTCAGGATCAGATGCATATTGTCGCACACACTGTTTATTATACGTCTGACCAATTGCCATCCAAGTGTCACACCGTTTTCCCTGATTTTGGCGCGAACGGAATACAAGTGGCGCGTGTCTGTGGATAACTGGAAGAAGACAGCATTGATACAATCGCGTTTGTTGATCGATTCGTGCATCAGCTGAGTTTTCAGACGCAGCATTGCAAGTTCGTCTCAAAACCCTTCTCTGCCCTGAAGGATATCACAATGAAATATTCAGCTTGAGGCTGTGATCCCGGTAGACGTTTCTCGTATCGCGCGAAAAAGGTCACGATCGAGCTTCTGCTCTGATACGAATCTACCTATGTACATGCCCACCTGGGAAGTATTGTCTGTTACTATTTGGAGGTCGGGAGCTCAACATTTGTGCAATATCTATCCGCAGCCAAGGCCGGGGTGTCTGACAATGTGACCGAAGGTGTTGTTATCCGTTAGAATATGATCAGTGTCCGAAAGGCTAAAACCAGTTTCGATGAAATAGATGAACAAACCGAGGCTGAAGATCTCAATAAAGGTGTACACGACAGCCCATGATCTGAATACCAAAGGTTTCTGTCTGCCGCATTTCAATCTGGGCCGTTGAGCCTCTTACGCGCTTCCATTCAATGCTCCCAGGACACAGAAAGTAGGAACTGAGCCGGACGGCCAGCGAAGCAGGTGAGTGTCGGTCCGGCAGCGCTGATTGGCAGATTGAGGAGCCAGTCAAGGAACGTGGTCGATTCAGCAACCAATCCGAGCCAGCCAGTGTACCTTGTGGCCGTTGGATGCTTTGAATGCTCGACTCGATCGACCATAACCCATGCAGGTTAGATTTCGGCATTTTGCAAAACATCCCTGTCACCATGCACCCCAAAGCGATAACAAATGGCTTCCTCTATTGCCGACTTGACAAACGTGCAGCAATGCCGTTGGTATCGACGCGGAGAACTGGTCCTAATCCTTGTCCACTTGTGCGCATATATTAGTACTGATCCAGGGTGCCGATCGCTGTCCACAGAGGAGCAAGTCACACAAAGACCTTGTTGGCTGCTGAAAACATGAACTCCATACACTACCGAGTACATTTTAGGGTTATTCAACCCGTGAATGGTCAACTTCACTCTTCCTGGAATTCAACGAATGACTACTTCACCATGTGGAAAAGACAACCACAACCATCAATGCCCCGACCATCGTTGAGGTGGACATCCCGGTCGCGTTAATTGATGAATCTGACGTGACGAGAACCGATATTACGTTTCGATCTTTCGTTGGGGCCGTTTCGCTCACTTGTACGGTTCCTCCACTTCGGTTCAGAGCTTCAGGGCATAGTTGACTGTTGACGAGGAAGGTTCCGGGCCGGTCCCGCGGGACTCGGCAGCGCTAATCGGCTGGTGGGCTGGGGGCTGCCTGCCAAGGGACGTGCGGACGGCGGATCAATGCGGGCCAGCCAGTGGACCTTAAAGAGTATTTCGCCTGTGCTGCTTGCTGATCGCTCAAGCAATACAGATGTTTTGTTAGAAGGAAATATAGGCATAGTATTCAACGGCTACCGTTCGGATGTAAGTATGGCCGTTTGCAGAGGGATGATACTGGCTGCGCGCTATCCGCGAGATAGTCCGTCTATACCGGAGTTTTCCACATCTTAATGTCCCGGGTTCCCGGTTCCTTAATTCCGCCAGGTCTCAATTCCCTCTAGTACTATGTAGTCACTCCTCGGTACGGAGGT
>NW_027192376.1:80100-137740 GCF_041956635.1 Thermomyces lanuginosus | reverse complement strand
AAATGCATAAATTAACTCGACGTGGAGGGAAAGCCCGCTAAGAGGACTCAAGATTCGGAGGGACATACCCTTGTCACCAATGGACCCAAATAGCGTCCCCCTGTTACCATTTTGGCAAGGATGCAGCAACGCCGTCGAGGAACCAAGATGAACTGCTTATCCACTTGCGCATATTAATAGTGAGCCAGGCTACCAAGCGCTGGCCACAGAGGAATCGGGTACAAAGACTTTGTTCGGTGTTGTGGCCCGCCGTTTGCTGCTGCTCAAGAACGGCCGTGCATACACCACACGAGCATTCAATACTTTTTTCAGGGTTGCTAAATGCGTGATTGATCTATCATTAGTCTTCCTAGAATTTGACGGAGGATTATCCCACCATGACGGGATCATCCACTCAAGAGCAGACAACCAACACCACAAACAGCGCCGTAGCAAATGTTGCAGTGGACACCTCGGTACGATAACTATCCCTCCGTTGGAGTACCTCGAGAGTATATTGTTTACTTGAGTCGGACAGTACGAGAACGATTCCGCGTATGGGGATGAACTGTACGTGATGGGACACCATTGGCGTTCCGCATCCCAGAGCATACTGACACATGTTCATCAATGTATAGATCGTCGTACAGCGCATCGCTGACCTCATCGGTGCTGGACTTTCGCCAAGAGAACGGGCGGCGCTACCATAATTTCCGCGATGGATGTAGGATCTGGCCTCTTCTTGCTCGGCCATTCATGATCCTGTAAACTGATCGTTGTTTTTCTAGCGTACCTTCTCCCAAACGATGAATCGGAAAGCGACCGTCTGGACATGTTTCACGAGCTTTGTCTCCAGTTGCTGCATCAAAAACTATATCTGGCACCGATCAAGAATCCGCAGCGGGTAATCGACCTAGCGACGGGGACTGGTATCTGGGCAATTGATTTTGGTAAGTTTGTTCGTTGGGTTTGGCGGATGTAGTAGCGCAGTACACGGATGCTGACACATTAGTAGCGGACCAACACCCCCAGGCCGAGGTAAGAACACGATCATGAGCCACCCAGATGGACAGAATACTGAGACCGCATCTGTTTGTTCCAGGTGATTGGCTGTGACCTGAGCCCGACTCAGCCATCTCTGTCAGTTTGATCCAAGAATTCGTGGCGGATTCGCTCAACTAACGGGCTTTGGCAGGGTCCCTCCGAATGTGAAGTTCTTGGTAGACGATATCGAGTCGGAGTGGGCGTATGAGAGCAACCCATTTGACTTTATCCACGCACGATACCTGGCCATCTCAATTAAGGACTTTGGGAAACTGATCAAGGAATGCTACCGGTATGACAACGAAATCTCTCTCTGCTTTCTTTCCTAACCTTTAACGGGAAACAGATCAGTCAAACCCGGCGGCTGGGTTGAATTCCAGGACTGGGATGGCTACCCCGTCTCTCCGGACGACAGTCTCAAAGGGACCTCGCTCCAACGATATTACGATGAAATCTACAGCGCGTTTGAAGGGGCCGGCTACGAGGTTCGTCCCGGGCCCAAGTTGGAGCAGTGGTTCAAGGAGGCCGGCTTCGTGAACGTCCACGTGGAGCAGTTTGTCATTCCGTACGGCGTCTGGCCAAAAGATCACCATCTTGTCAGTTTCACACTTTTGTCTCCAAACAATAAATCAAATAATACTTCAATACTGACCTCTCGGAACAGAAGAACGTCGGCGCCTGGAACCAGGCGCAGTCTGAAACGAACGGCTTCGAGGCGGCAGCCATGGCACCCTTGACGCGGTTCAAGAATTGGACCAAGGAGGAAGTCGTTGTTCTTGCCAGTAAGGCCCGCGCCGACGGCCGCAATCGCAAAATTCACATGATGTTCAACTTGTGAGTTTCCCTGTAGGTTTTTAGCAACACTTCCTGATACGAAACTAACCATGAAAACACCCGCAGCTATGTTGTCTACGGGCAGCGGCCCGAGAATTGACCAAGGTGGGATCAGTGATGATTTCCCGCCAAGTAATTGACTCGCCGTCCCCGGATTCGTGGAGGTTGGTGTTTAGTGATTTTCTCAGTGCCAATTTGACGGATTCACTGTCAATCAAGCCCTCGTTTAAGTATACCATGGTTGTTGTCCCTATCTGAGTGTCGATTAATTCAGAATGAGAAAGACACTCAGTAAGTAGAAGTACTCGGTTTCCGTACCCTGGTGTACCTGACATGTAAGTCGAGCCATCGACGGCCAACGCAGACTAAGCAGTCAAGGTCCGCATAACTGCAAGTCGACAGATCAGCAAGGATGTACCAAAGGTTTCCATCGAGCACATCCGATGATGCCAATCGATGCCAAAACTGTCAATGGTACTTAGTACTCCGTACATTCGGGCGTGGGCTACACGCGACGCACTTTCCATGTGAGTTGTTGAGCCTGACTGGCTGCCTATCATGTGGTATTTTATAATTGTCAAAGAGATTGGTGAAGAGATTTTGTCAGTGAAGGGTTTTCCCCTGATGGCCACTGCATTTCGGTCTTTACCGAGGCAGTCAGACTCTTTACAGCTCACTTCGTTTCCTGCCGGGGAAGCGGGAGTATTCTGCCCGGTTGCGCTGATTGGCAGATGGAATGATCTGCTGGAGGGGACGTGCGAATGAATGGGTGCATGCAGCGACCAATCTGGACTGGCCCGTGTACCTTGAGCCCAGTTGAATGCTTCCCAGTACTCCCCTTTGCTTGAGCAAAACGCAAAGTCGGATTTCGCACAGACCACTTCTGGTTGCTCCATCTTAGAGAAAGACTCCCCGTGTGACATGTCACCTAGTGCCCCGGCGGCCTTTATTACTTTTTTTGGCAAAGTTGCAGGAACACCGTCGGCGAACTAAGATGTGATGCTTATCCAATCGCGCATATATTAACTTGACGGCGAGCAGGGGTTCTGAGCTCTAGTCACAGAGGAATAAGCTACAAAGATCTTGTCGGCTGTTGCGTGTCTTGCGACTGCTGCTCTTGGATGGCGTTCGAGACGGTCTGGCATAAGAACTACTCTGTACAGTACGTCACTGACTTCATCAGTGCTTGACTATCGCCATGAGAACGGTTGTCGTTATCACAAATACCGCGATGGGTGTAGGGCCTGACCCTTTTTGCCTGACCTTCTGAGATCGCATCTGTTTGTTCCAGGTGATTGGCTATGCTTGAGCGCGACTCAGCTGACTGTGTCAGTTTGATTCAAGAATTTGTGTGAGCCCGCTCAGCTGATGACCTCTGTCAGGGTTCCTCCAAATGTGAAGTTCCTGGTAGACGACATCGAGTCGGAGTGGGCATATGAAAGCAACCATTTGACTTTATTCATGCACGATACCTGGTTATCTCGATCAGGGACATTGGGAAGCTGAGCAAACAATGCTATCGGCATCTCATGGGACTTTCTCCCTGTTTTCTTTCTTGACTGCCTAACGCAGAACAGATCAGTCAAACCCGGCGGCTGGGTTGAATTCCAGGACTGGGATGACTACCTCGTCTCTTCCGACGGTAGTCTCGAAGGGACCGGGCTTCAACGATACTACGACGAAGTTTATGGGGCGTTCGAGAAGGCCGGAATCGAGGTTCGTCCAGGGCCCAAGCTAGAGCAGTGGTTCAGGGAGGCCGGCTTTGTGAACATTCACGTTGAGCACTTTGTTACTCCATACGGTGTCTGGCCAAAGGGTTGCCATCTTGCCAGTTCCCCTATTGTCCCCAAACGGTAAGTCAACATATGATCCAAAACTGATATCTTTGTACAGAAGAAAGTTGGCACCTGGAACCAGGTGCAGGCCGAAGCGAGCGGCTTCGAAGCCGGAGCGATGGCCGCGGTGACACGATACAAGAATTGGACCAAGGAAGAAGTCATTCTTCTCGCTAGTCAGGCCCGTGCGGATGGTCAAAACCGCGACATTCACTCAATGTTCAGCTTGTGAGTAAAATCCTCATCACTTCGAAAGAACCATTGCTTGCTATTCGATGCGAAGCTAACCACGAATGACACTCGCAGCTATGTCGTCTACGGGCAACGACCCGAGAATTGACAGACTGAAATCTGGCGCAACAAAAGCCTCAAAATTCCCGATCAAAGCCTGCTAGGTTGTTGTAGGTTAAGCCACTAGGCCTTGTGTTACAATCCTACAAGTCAACTTGACTTGGACTCCAGTCCATCAGTTCTTATAAAGCCATCAATATTTCACGGTTTGTATCAGTATTGGAGGCATTGCGTCACTCATCCTTTCCCAGCATATTCTCTGCTTGTCGGGAGGAAACTGTAGCACTACCGATATGTATGCTTCTTATCTCCCTCTTCGCGCCTATTGACCAACATTCCATAGCAATACCAATTAGTATTTGTCTTCGTCAGTGAGTTATGGAATCTATCTACATTTGGGACCTTCCTGCGGCCTTTGCGGCTGTTTGATTACTTCGTTCCAGAGCACTTCTTTCTGGAAGAGATCGCAGTGAATTATCTCGGCTTGAGGCTTCGATCCGGCAAGCATCTACACATCCCAAATCGCACTGAAGTGCTACCGGCTCGGAAAGCAAAAGGGTGTGAGAGAGGTCATCCATTAGATTCTAAATAGTAGTGTGTCATCGACTAGGTTACATATCGCAGTCATATCTGTGGGCTCCAAGTCACTCTGAGTGGTCCAAACCCAACATTCCTCAATGATATCGCCGCAGACAAGGCCGCTAGTGTCTGGAAAATTGTCCTCACGAAATCGGTTCTGTGCTTCGGAACTATCGACAGCCTCATCTTCAAAAGGATAGCGACCAGTCTCAATGAAATAGATCAACGAGCCGAGACCAAAGACGTCATTAACAAAGTCTGGATACTCTTCGTGCTCTGGATGTCGAAAGTAACCCGATGGATACCCCGACGGCGGGTCCCCGTAATCGGACACAAGCATCGCGCCGGCAAAATCAGCAATTTTCAGGTTCAGGTGCGCATCGAGCAAGAAATTCCGCGGGTGGATATCGCTGTGGATGATCCCTAGTGCATGGAGGAGTCGCACTGCCTCTGCAGCCTGCCTTATCCATCGATAGCGCCGTCTGGAGGAGATGCTATCGCCGTGCCGTCGGATATAGGTCTCCAGGTCCCCGTTGGGCAGGTACTCGAGCGTGAGACAATATGTTTCTGGGTCATAGCCATATACCCGCGGAACACGTGGATGAGGGCCGATCATCTTGTAGATATCCGCTTCCAGCGCCACATATAGTCGGATGTCCACCTCTTCACTCGGGTTGTATGGGTTGGGGAGAGGCGTCTTCACCACAGTCTTGGGTGAGACGCGCTCGATGATCCCATGGGTCCCTTTGCCCAGAAATTCGCCCTTGGCTAGGTATATGACCTCGCCGTCCTCGGGTTCGGGGAGCTTGCTGACTTTCTCGGGTTCAATGAAGGTGTGCTTGACTTTGGCGCTGTCATACATGGGCGGCTCCTCGTTTGGATCCCAGTCTTTGTAACTGTCGATGGAATTGGAGTGAGAAAAAGTTCACCAGGGACAGAAAATAAGGGAGGAGCAATGGCTCTCTTACAGGTAATTTTGACATCGACCCATGATTTCGATTGAGTACTCCGTACAAATATGAGTACTAGTTGGTATCCCGTTCCACCTGCTCAGTCAAAGTCAAGAACTGAAAGCCGAAGCGCCAATAAAGTCTATGTCTGCATATAGTACAATCAGCAGCGAATGCAATTCAAGGCTCCTGTTAGAAGCGTACACTAGGAAATAAGTACAATCCTAAGGTTACTCAGGTCAGCTGTTCCCAACCCCTAAGCTTCTACGCGGGAAACGCGCAGCGCGTGAGTAGCCTAACTTGAGCCGATAAGATCACATGTGCTGATTGGCTCAATTGTCAAGAGGAGATTACATAAACCTCTACTTTTCAGTTGAGCTCGAAATGGAGATGAGGACGTCTAAACAAATCGCATCATACCATTCAACAGTCTACCAGTATCAATTACACGTAAATGCCCATATTCGTATCTTTCTTCTTCGATTGCACTTCGGCAATGGCGTCGACGTAGTGTTCGTGGTTGACCTTGTTCATGCCCTTGCGCAGCGCAATCATGCCGGCCTCGACGCAGACCGCCTTGAGCATGGCGCCACCAAACTCGTCTGTACTGCGCGCCAGTTCGGCCCAGTTGATGCTGTCGTCGACCGTCATCTTGCGCGAGTGGATCTGCAGAATCTGCGCACGCGCCTCCTCGTTGGGGAGCGGGAATTCGATTTTGCGGTCCAGACGCCCTGACCGCAGAAGGGCCGGGTCCAGCACGTCTACCCGGTTCGTTGCCGCCAGCACCTTGATCCGGTCGTCCGACGCGAACCCGTCCAGCTGGTTGAGCAGTTCCAGCATGGTTCGCTGCACCTCTCGGTCGCCCGACTTCTCCGAGTCGAATCGCTTCGTTCCGACCGCATCCAACTCGTCGATGAAGATGATCGACGGCGCCTTCTCCTTCGCCAGTGCGAAGCAGTCGCGCACGAGCTTTGCACCGTCGCCGATGAACATCTGCACTAGTTGAGGACCGGCCAGTTTCAGGAAGGTAGCGTTTGTCTGCGCGGCGCATGCTCGGGCTAGCAATGTCTTGCCGGTGCCGGGAGGGCCATACATCAATGCGCCTAATACCATGTCAGACCTGCGCAGTGCTTGTGTAATGGATGGAGAGTACATACCCTTTGGTGCCTTGATGCCAATCTTCTTAAACTTCTCGGCCTCCTGCATCGGCCACACGACGGCCTCGACAAGCTCTTCGATCTGCTTGTTCAACCCTCCAACGTCGGAGTACTTTTCTGTTGGTTTCTCATCCACCTCCATCGCCTTGACTCGGCTGTCATACTCGGCCGGAAGTGTATCCAGAATCAGATACGAGTCCTTGTTGACACCGATCAGGTCCCCTGGCTTGAGCTTTTCCGGCTCCACAAGACCGATCAGAGGGAGGAAGATGGTTTGACGGGTTGATGTCTTGATGACGGCGGACTTCCCGACCCGTGTTGCGTCGAGGTCGATATTTGCCCCTTCTTCGACCGCCTCCGCCTCAACGTCCAGATCGAGCAGCTCGACAACGTTACCGACGAGGTACGGTAATTGTCTGTAGCAAAGTACTCAATATCAAAATCGACACATTTTCTCCGTAAGAATCGCACGAACCTGTTGTTCTCGATCTTGTCCATATTATCCTTGATCTTCTCCTTCATGGCATTTTGCTCGTGCGTCAACCGCTGGTACTCGCTCTTCATTATTCGCAGCTCGTTTTCCAGCATCCGCCGTCGCTTGATGATGTCCTCTGTGCTTGATCGAAGAATTTCCTCGTCAAAAATATCATCCTCTTCCTCCTTCTTCTCCGCATCGGCGTCCTTCATGTCGGCATCGCCATCTTTGTCTGGCTTCTTGCCGTCACCGTCGCCCTGTTGTTGCTTCTTCTCCTGGTTCTCGCGTTCCAGGTCATCGAGATCTTCGAGTGTCGACATGGTGAAATATATTAAACGTAGGAAACCTTTAGGGAGATGGAGAAAAAGAAGTACAGAGGGGGAAGTCTGGAGTGCAAGCTGTAGCGGCGGCCTTATGCTGATGCTGTCAGCGCGATGAGCTCCGCCAACGCAAGCTGCTTGCCTTGGATCACGTGACTCTATGTCCCCTCGACCAATGAATCTCGACCATTCTTTCCTCGGTTGTATGATACAAGTAACAAGATCGCGAATGATCAGGATGAACAGACTAGGACTGAGAATTGCGTGCAATGCCGCCCGGGGTACATGGTGAGGCTTTACGCCACCTCTCTGATTGTACATTCGGCTGATCGTCGTCCTTAGCTACAGGTCCCCGCGCGTAGTGGCTACTAGCAGGCCCCTCTTGGGCAGATTCAATGCTGTATGTGATGCAGTCGCAGTCGAATAGATTGCTAGATTGTTCTGACTAAAGGCATTGTTAGACTAGTGTCTCCGCTCAACGGAGGCTCTTTTCGAGTTCTGAGCGGAGAGTCGGCTCCGGCGCAGAACCGCAAGAGGAAGAGGCTGGTCTGTACACCACTCGAAAGGTGTCGTCCAACGAGCATGAGACACTTGAGTGGTTCCTGCGGACTCGGCAGATACAAGTCGACCTTCCGGGAATTGAGAGATTGTGAGATTCCGAGGCCCGGTACTTGCATGGCCACTGATGCTGACGGTTGAACTCGGCAGTCCTCTGTTCTGGTTGAGGTGTGTCTGATGTGGTGAGATGCATATTTAGTAGCTGACCTTTCCAGGGACAACTGCCAGTGCTCTCAATGCATCCATCCGGAGACACATCAACGGACAGTGGATACATTCTCAGTACGTTTCCCCTTGGGTTCAAACAGGAATGAGACAGGCCACTGACGTAGAACGAAGATCCCAGAAGACATTGAGGTCGAAGACATCAAATTCGAGGAATCAACCATTACCATCAAGTGTACGTTGATATCATTGGAAGGGCCAAGGTATCTCTAACCTCGAAATAGGGTCCGATGGCCATACTGGTGTCTACCCGCGGGCATGGCTCAAGGCCCACATTTTCCCCGAAGCCGTGAAGAGATGGAATGGGCGAGGATATTCTCTCAGGTAGGTATTCGAAGGCTTCGCACAGTATTCTCAACATGACTCTGATCCTCTACATTATAGACCGTTTGAGTCTGTGCCGTCCAACTACAAATCGCTGCCGGCCGTTTCGTTCAACGATGTCATGAACAAGGAAGAAAGCGTTCTCGAGTGGTTGGAGAAGATTGTAAGTAATTATTACCTTCGGTAAAAGCCAAAACTGACTTAAGTAGATCAAATACGGCTTCTGCACCGTCACGGACGTCCCTGCGAATCCGGAGTCCACGAAAGCGCTCCTAGAGAGGATCGCCTTTATTCGAGTGACACACTATGGTATGCTTTTCAAAGGCACTCAGTATTGAATGGGCGGTTTTGACTGACAAACAACCAGGCGGTTTCTGGGACTTTACATCCGATCTGACAGTCAAGGACACTGCATACACGTCGGAAGCTCTCGGCGCCCACACTGACAACACTTACTTTACCGATCCATCCCGCCTGCAGTTGCTTCATCTGCTGTCCCACACCGAAGGCTCCGGCGGGGCCACAATCCTGGTCGATGGGTTCAAAGCCGCAGAGATCCTGCAGAACGAGGACCCCTTCCATGCCGAGACTCTTGCTCGGCTGCATCAGCCGTGGCACGCCAGCGGCAACGAGGATGTCTGCATTCAGCCTGGCCTAACTTTCCCGGTGCTCAACCGCGACCCTGTCTCAGGAGTCTTGTACCAGGTCCGATGGAACAACTATGACCGGGCTGCGGGTGTCGACTCGCTGGCTAGACAGATGAACTGGTACGCGGCCGCGCGGCATTGGAATGAGATTATCCATCGGCCGGATATGGAGATTTGGATGCAAATGCAGCCGGGGACTGCGTTGAGTGAGTACTCCCAACAGATATTGTGTTCGGTGCAGATGAGTTGCTGATGTGCTTTCCCAGTTTTCGACAATTGGAGAATGATGCATGGCCGTTCCGAGTTCACTGGGAAGCGTCGGTTGTGTGGAGGTTACAGTAAGTGTTCCGCTGCCGAATCCTTCGACGACTGTCACTGATTGTTTCAGTCAACGGCGACGACTTCGCTTCGAGATACAGACTGCTGAAATGGGGCCGGGAGACGACGTTGAATACCCTTGGGACTCCGGGTACCCAACACCGTATCTTCTAGCTGTATCGTATTTATCTGTATACAGCCATCGATAATAAATTGCATAGACATCATCACATGTCCCAATGGCTATATTGCAGCCCATACCGCAGCCCTTACAATTTACTCTTCCCTTCCTTCTTGGCAACTTTCACAAACGCCCGACCATTGCTCAACACAACTTTACCTTGTTGATTCACCACCACAAATCTCACCTCCTCAAAGCCATCCTTGGTCGAGGCACTACCCACCCGCCACACTTTGGTTTCAAGCCGATCCCCCGGGCGCACTGGCGCCGAAAACCGTGCCTGAAACTCGCGCAGGTTCTCGGGTTTACTGCCGCCCAGCTCCCGGAGGATGCCGTGCGCGGTGGCATTCCAGCTGAACAAGCCGTGGATGATGATGCCACCGAAACCCATCTTTTGCCCTGGCTCAGGGGTGGCGTGGAGGGGGTTATAATCACCATTTAAACTATCTAACTCAGCAAAACAATGCTTTGAAAGGATACAAAGGTTGACGTAGGTACTACTTACCGGTAGAGATGAGCCGTCTCCGGCCCGGTCTGAATGGTAAACGTCACATCTGGCGCACGGTCTTTGGGTGGAGGATAGGTCACCGCGCTGGGGCCTGATTCTGGGTCAGTATTTGAACATATCCCACTGTGTACGACGAGTTGATACCCTTCGGACCACCCCAATTGCCCTGTCCCACGTAGAACGAACTCCCGATAACCTTCGTGTAGACATCCCCCTTCTCATCGACAAGAGATTGCTCTATCTCGACGACCGACGCCTTTCCCTTATCGTACACGCCCAGGACACGACTACGGATCTGGAACTTCTTCCCGGCGCTACTCGTCGGGAGTGGCTTGTAGAAGGTGATCTTGCGTTCGCCGTCGACCACGCGTCGCGCGTCAAAGTTGGGAACACCTGGAATGGGATGTCGGCGCTGCGAGGCGTAGAAATCGACTACTTCTTGGGAGGCGCCTTTGAATGCTACTCAAAGTTAGCCATTGTTTTGGGGAGAGCAATAGGACGAAGGGTGGGAGAAGTACGTAGGACAGTAACGTAGGTAGGGAACACGGCAAAGTCGGGATGAAGCTCCTACGGTAATGGTCAGAGAATTGAATTGCCAAAGGTCAAAAGGTCCAGACTGCGGCGGTGGGTGAGGACATACGTAGAGGAAATGTAGTTCATCTGCGGCCGAACAGCCGATGCTGTTGGCGAAGAGCAGGACGTCCCGCTTGGTCCAGGACACATCCTGCGGGGGGTATTCGAATCCAACTCCGGGACCGGCCATATTTCAATATTAGAAATTCTATAATACAGATGATATCAGAGGAAGAGAGCTAAATTGTCTGGGAGAACATTGTAGGCGGAGGTGGTTGTTTGGATCAGTCCCGGCGATTCGCCGAGCCGAGGCTCAAGCCCCGGCCGATTGGGACCCCAGTACATTACATCGGTCTATGAGCATGCTAATGATATATGTTCAGCATCCACTCAGGGTATCTACTGCGACTGGCTCAATGGCCCCGTTCATCATGTCTTGTCATCGCACCAATGTCATGCAAGTTCATCAGTACCCGTGACTCCTGCCTCCCAGACCGGACAACATCAAAACGCCGCACAAGCGCCGAAGAACGATTAACACCTACAAGAGTCAGCACCGGACAACGAACAAGATAGATGTTTTGACTCACATCCTGTACTCGCTCTCGCCCTGCGCAAAGCGAGTCTGATCCGAGGTCTCAAAAACATAAGACAGCTTGATGTCTAGATCCCGCCGGTTCTTCGCATTGGGTTTGTTCTCAAGATAACCCTTGATAACTTCGCCCTCTTCAACGGTCAACACATCCCGGATGTAGAACACAGTCTGCTTCCAGTGCGTGTAGCGGGCGTGGGGGCCGGTTGAGAAGGAGATTGGCTTATGGCAGGCGTTAAACGAAATGTCGAACCACGCAATGATAGCGTGGATGAAATCGTTGCGCTTGCAAATCAATGAAAAAGGTTTTCGGAATGAGACGTCTGAAGATTTGACGGTGTAGAGGTCGAATGTCACGACAGGGCAGGGATCGGTGACCACAGCCTTGAGTTCGACAGTATCCACCAGCGGTTCCGACAAGGCAATTTCCTTCATCGGACTGTAGTCGAACCCATACACGTTGTCCCAAACTATCTCGATTAGCTGAATACATCGGATAATGAGGCGCTCACCACTTACAGCCTATTTTCTCATCCTTGTACTCGCCGTCTTCAATGCCGGCAAGGTACAGGGTGGCCTGGTCCGGGAAAATCTTACCGCCTGGAGCCAGGTAGTGATCCCGCGCGTACAGGACGGTATCCAACATGCTCTCGTAGAGCAAAAAGTAACCCATCCATTCGGAGACAATAATGTCCACCTTGGGGTACGGGAGAGTTACCTCCTCCATCTTCCCTTGTAGGAGCGTGATCTTGTCCGACATGCCGTTCACCTCGACGATCTCTCGCGCCTTTTCAATAATAGACGACATATCCACGCCGATGACATGCTTAGCGCCAGCTCGCACGGCGAACCTGTTAAGTCCATCAGCTACGACCCTCCATGTGTCCAGACACTTGCTCACATGCTAAGAATGCCCGTGCCACAGCCCACATCTAGCACAATTTTGCCCCTAAACAGGTGCTTGTTTTGGTAGATTGCATCGCGGTACGATCTCGTCCGGACGTCATCTTTCTGACAAGTTTTTAGCTGTTGGTTTCATAAACGCCTGCTGCCCAACCCTACTTACAAGCATCTCCTCGTGAATGCCTGCGCAACGGCTGCGAGTTAGTAACAATATCGCCTTCTGCGGCCCGGTAGACATTACCATGATGATCGTAACTAGCAATTCAAGTAAGCCTCACAAGACCGTATCATAGAATCCATTCAAACCAAGTGCAGTACCTTGTAAAGTAGCGGACTTCGGCGTGATCAGCGCCGGCCATTCGATCAGCGCTACTGCTGATTTCGACGACCATGACGGCTGGCGTTGACAGACAAGAAACACAGACTGGAAAGTTGGGAAAAAATAGGCGTCCCCGAAATAAAAGCCAGCCGAAACACAGTAAGAACAAAGCTGCAAGATGACTCTTGATCTTCTTTGCTGCACGCTGGGAAATTCTGTCCACGCCCCACTTTGGGTTCATGAATTGATAAGGCGCTAGTCCTTATCCGGTTACAGATCATGTGACTTTATACTGTCAGATCTTATCAGTCGCTTATCAGCAATCATTCCTAATAAGAACAAGCGCCTATTCCAAGGTCTGGGTTAAGGTTGTTTACTGCCGCCGTCCGCCGCCTTAGTCGTCCCTGTCTCTCGCAAGGGGATCTTCTGCAGGCATATTGGGGTCTCTGTTTGACTCAGATGCGTTTATTCAAGGCCGCTGGGAGACCCGCGGGTCTTATTGCTGTCCTGCTATGGCTCGCCCTGGCTTGGACAGCGTCTGCCTCCCTCGGGGACAGGCTTCCTGACTTCAAAGAATGCGTGCAGGTACAGTATAGTGCAGTTCTATTAATAACTATTAATGAATCATGGATCTGACATTGCTGCTAGATCTGTAAAACCGAAAACTGCCAGCGGGGGAACTCTGGCCTCCGTAAGTATAGAGAGATCTGTCACGTGCAACCGAGCTAATGGCGAGCTGTAGCCCTCTATCTGCGACTGATGTTGTGGACATGCGACTCCGAATGCGATTACACCTGCCAGCATGTAATCACGGATCGCCGGGTCAACCGTGACCCGCCAATGCTGCACCCTGTGGTCCAATTCCACGGGAAGTGGCCTTTCTACCGTGTTTTGGGCATCCAGGAGGTCTTCTCTGTCTTCTTCTCCTTCCTCAACTTCATGGCCCATCGCCGGGGCATGGCGAGCCTCGATCGAGCGATTCCGGCGTCGTATCCTCTCCGGAAGTACTATAAAGGATTTGGATATTGCGGTCTAGCCGCGTGGACCTTTAGCATGCTGTTCCATACGCGGGACTTTCCATTGACGGAGAAATTGGACTACTTCGCTGCCGGCGCCAACGTACTCTACGGCCTCTTTTTGGCCGTGATTCGCATCTTCCGTCTTGATAAGAATAGCCCGCGGCAAAAGGGCACATTCCGACGCTACTGGACGATGACCTGCATCTCGCTCTATCTGGCGCATGTCTGTTACCTGAGCTTCTGGCAATGGGACTATACCTACAACATGGTGGCCAATGTGATCGTGGGCCTGCTGCAGAATCTCCTCTGGGTAACGTTCAGCATTAGGCGGTACCGCAAGGGAGGCAAGCCCTGGACCATCTGGCCGGTCATGATCGTGATTTGGATCACGCTGGCTATGAGCCTCGAACTGTTCGATTTCCCACCATGGGGGCGACTGATCGATGCGCACAGTCTCTGGCACCTCGGAACGGTGGTGCCGACGGCATGGTGGTACGCGTAAGTAGTGCTCTTGGCTGATGGAACTGATTAACTGTGCCTAACTCATATCGCACGTCATAGATTCCTCATTCAGGACGCCCAGGATGATATGGTCTCGGAGCGGTTAAAGGCGTGATGCGATGACTTGAAGAAATCCTGTCTATGTACAACAGAGGTGATACTGTAGGATAATCAAATGCATCATCAGGAGATACCCTCTGTCTAATGCCCGTTCACCGGGAACCCACAAGCACTCGCCCCGCCGATGGATCGAAGAATCCCGAATCCCCAAGATTGCTCGTATTGACTCCTCTTACGGCAGGTCTCTAGCTTCGTAGATTGTAGAGTAGCATTTTTTAGGCTGGAAGCGTTGCGCCTTCACATTCATCAGATCCACCGCCTAAACACCTTCAATCAAACGCACGCCCCGCCTGAACGCCCGTCTGCCCTCGGTCCGCGCCTCGTGGATCTGCTTCGGTCGTTTTTGTTTTCTCGTCCTCCGTTCATTTTTCCATCCTTCTTTATTCATAGAACTTGCCTTGTTTTCTTTCGCCCACTGTCCAAGCTCATCTACGTGACACCGCCGCAATGGCGTCCGAAAAGGTCAAAGCCGCCATCTCGGAGGCCGCTCTGAAATACACAAAGCCGGAGGGCCGAGTCTTCGAGTATGGCACTGCAGGGGTAAGTCAAGCAGCATTTTGTGCTGGAGTGTCGAAACCAGCGTCCTGACTTTTGGGTTTAAACAGTTCCGTATGAAAGCGTGAGCCATCCCACATCTTCCTTCCCCGCACAAAGCAGCGGTTGACAAAGTCAATCAACAAACAGTGATCTCCTGAATACGGTGGTCTTTGCCGTTGGTCTACTCGCTGGACTTCGCTCTCGAAAGCTCAATGGACAATGGATCGGTGTTATGGTGACCGCGAGCCACAACCCCGCCGACGACAACGGCGTCAAGCTTGTGGACCCGATGGTAGGTTACCGCGCGAAGAGGCGTCCGTGGTTGAAGGGACCTAGCTGACGAGGCTTGCAGGGTGAGATGTTAGAGGTGCGGATGAGATATCTGGATTTGGAGTTCGAAGGGGTTACTGAACGCTATCTAGGCTGAGTGGGAAGCGTACGCAACCCGGCTGGCAAATGCGCCGCAAGAGTCTGTCGCCCAAGTCTATGAGGAGTTGATCAAGGAGATCGACATCAACATGGAGAATCCCGCGCGCGTCGTCTTTGCACGGGATACACGAGCCTCTGGAGCGCGCCTGGTGGGAATCCTCAATTCCGCGCTCACGGCATCCGAAGTGGAGTTCCAGGACTTCAAGTACTTGACGACACCCCAGCTGCACTACATTGTGCGCGCCTTGAACACGCTGGGGACTCCGTACGAGTATGGCGAGCCTACAGAACAAGGATACTACGTCAAGCTTGCGGAGGCATTCAAGCGGGTGATGAAGAACGTCAAGGTCCAGGGATCTCTTACTGTCGACTGTGCCAACGGCGTTGGCGGACCTAAGCTCCGGGAGCTGATCAAGTACCTGCCGTCGCCCGAGGAGGGTGGTGTTGAAATCAAGGTTGTCAACGACGATGTCATCAACCCTGATCGGCTGAACTTTGAGGTACGTCTTGGATCGAAGGCGAAAATGGTGAAGATCCACGCTGACTGCTCCAGTGCGGTGCCGACTTCGTCAAGACAAAGCAGCGCGCGCCACCGTCGTCCAAGGCCGCGCCGCTCGATCGCTGTGCTTCGCTGGACGGCGATGCGGACCGCCTGGTGTACTATTTCTTGGACGAAAACGGTGTGTTCCGGCTACTGGACGGTGACCGCATCGCGACACTGGCAGCGTCGTTCATCAGCGACCTTGCGCGACATGCAGGTATTGCGCAGAAGCTTAAGATTGGTGTGATCCAGACGGCGTACGCGAACGGGTCGAGCACCGACTACATCGAGAAGGTTCTGAAGGTGCCGTCGGTGTGCACCAAGACCGGTGTCAAGCACCTGCACCACGCGGCCATGCGATTCGATGTTGGCGTGTACTTCGAGGCCAACGGCCACGGCACAGTGACATTCTCGGAGAGCGCGCTCAAGACGATCCGTAGCGCGGAGCCGCAGTCGCCGGCGCAGCAGCAGGCGCTCGAGTCGCTCATCGGCCTGACCGATCTGATCAATCAGGCTGTCGGCGACGCCATCTCGGACATGCTGCTCGTCGAGGCCATCCTGGCACACAAGGGATGGACGCTCAAGGAGTGGCTCGGCACGTACACGGACCTGCCGTCGCGGCTCGTCCGCGTCGAGGTCGCCGACCGCTCCATCTTCAAGACGTACGATGCTGAGCGTAAGCTCGAGTCCCCGCCGGGTTTGCAGGCGCAGATCGACGCCCTGCAGTCCCGCTACAACAAGGGTCGCAGCTTCGCTCGCGCCTCTGGCACCGAGGACGTCGTCCGTGTCTATGCGGAGGCTGCTAGCCGTGCTGAGGCGGATGACCTGGCTACCCGCGTCGCGAATGCTGTTAAGGAGGCGGGTTCGAGGTGACGTAGTTCCTCTACATATGTCTTGCATTGCTCGTTTGGGGTCATTACCAGTAGTAATGAATCAATCAAAAGTGTGTTTCTTGATTCCAAGGGTTGAACTTTAATGACTGGTAATAGAATTTGAATCATTGTCCTGCAATGTAGAACGATCATGAACATAACGATTACATGATGCCCTTGCTCCGGATGCACCAGCGTGACATTTATTTACAAGACAAAGTATGAAGTTAACCCTCCTCCTGATCCATCTCATCCCGACTCCGTTTGCCAACCTTCCGCTGCTTCTTCCCCTTCTTTCCACCCTTCTTCTCTTCCAGCTCTTTTAGCTCCGTGATCGCCTGCTGTTGGGCTTCATCGACGCGCTCCGCCAGTACCATGACCTCATCCTTGGAGAGTTCATACTCTTTGAGCTTCCTACCAAGGGCGGCCTCAATGCGCAGCCAGACCTCAACGTCGTACTGCGTGACAAAGCTGATCGCATGCCCGCTCTTGCCAGCACGCGCGGTACGGCCAACTCGGTGCACATACGTCTTGCTGTCCGGCGGCAGGTCGAAGTTGAGGACGACATCGACGGAGGGAATATCCAATCCGCGTGCGGCGACATCCGTTGCGACCAGGATGTTGCGGCTGCGCGAGCGAAACTTTGCGAGGGCGCCGAGACGCGCAGATTGTGACAGCTGGCCGTGCAAGGGGATGGCGCCGAAGCCGAGTGTGCGGAGGAGGATGGCAACGCGCTGCGTCTCGTGTACCGTGCGGGTGAACACGATGACGGATTGCCCTGCGAACTCGTTCATGAGGTAGGCGAGGTAGACGTCTTTGTGTTTGTGCGGGAAAAAGAGGTAAGATTGTAATAGGGTTGAAACCGTCTGATATTTGCTTGACGACACCGACACCCGCAACGGGTTGCTCAGCGACGCTCGCTGTAGTGATTCCACTTTAGATGTCATGGTCGCGGAGAACAGCATCGTCCGTCTCTCCCGTGGAAGCACCTTGAGAATCTTGTCCAGCAATGGTCCAAAGTCCATGTCAAGTAGTCGATCGGCCTCGTCCATGACCAGGTACTTGAGCGTCCGCAGCGAGAATCCCTTAGTGTTCTCCAAATGATCCAATAACCGTCCTGGTGTTGCAACGACGATATGCGGCTTCTTGCCCAAAGCAATCGCTTGCTGCACCATGTCCATGCCACCGACAATGACGGCACACCGGACCGATATCGTCGACCCCAGCGCTTCGAAGGCTTCTGAAATCTGATATGCTAATTCTCGAGTCGGTGCCAGAATGAGACCGAAGAACGCTTGTGGCTTGTCCATAAGGGCTGTATGAAGACGGACCCATTTGTCAGATAATTGCTACCAGCACCCGCAGAGTTTTGAGTTCAAGCTTACCCTGTAGAATGGGAAG
This sequence comes from Thermomyces lanuginosus, assembly GCF_041956635.1. Classification (NCBI taxonomy): domain Eukaryota; kingdom Fungi; phylum Ascomycota; class Eurotiomycetes; order Eurotiales; family Trichocomaceae; genus Thermomyces; species Thermomyces lanuginosus. The sequence goes on along the minus strand of NW_027192376.1, from coordinate 119,708 downwards.
CGCAAAGGCGGCCGTTTTCCCACTTCCAGTCTCCGCAAGCCCAATGACGTCTCGACCCTGCAGCGCAAGCGGAATCGCCTCCGCCTGGATTGGAGTCGGAGCCTTGTAACCTAATGCATCGCATGCCTCACATAATTGCTCGATGATGCCTAGGTCTCTGAACGTTTTCTTGGGAGCAGACTTGTCTTGCTGCTGAACCGGCTGCAGCGGTTCGGGGCTTGAAGATGAATTCGAGGAGACGTCGCTCGGGGCGGGGCTGGCATCTTTTGACGCCTCCCCGTGCGAAAGCTTTCTTCGCTTTGCCGAAGGCATTTTTGTAAACAATGAGCTCTGTTCAAGGTTCCTGCCGTTTGCCTTGTCGGCGATAGCAGAAATTATTTTTTGGTCGCATCATTGTTGTTCCGGGCTGCTTAGTCAGCATATCAAAGTTTATCGCAGCTTTATCAGATCAACATCGAAGCCATGATAGAGAAAAAAACTCCCAGGTTCAATTCTTCAATCGTGCAATTCCTGCCAGGTGCAGGTCGCTGTTCAAAATGGCGCGCAGACGGCACAAGAAGCGCACCCACGTCCCCGTGGACAAAAATAACAAAAACCCCAAGACGATGGTCATTCGGATCGGCGCTGGCGAGGTCGGTTCAAGTGTTAGCCAGCTAGCAAAGGATTTCCGATTGATGATGGAACCTGACACGGCCAGTCGTCTCAAGGTAGGTTAATTCGTTAATGCCAATCTCAAGTCTCGGCGCTGACAGTACTCTCGTGAATAGGAACGCCGAGCCAACAGACTTCGAGATTACACCACCATGGCTGGCCCATTGGGAGTCACCCATCTTATCCTCTTCTCGCGATCTCGTAACGGAAACACGAATCTACGGTTTGCAGTCACGCCCCGCGGTCCAACATTACATTTCCGCGTCGAGAACTATTCCCTCAACAAGGACGTGGAGAAGGCGCTGAAGCACCCTCGAGGTGGCGGTCAAGACCATCGGACGCCGCCATTGCTAGTAATGAATAATTTCTACGCACCGAATGCCACAGAGAAGACCCGGATTCCAAAACAGCTTGAGTCACTTGCGACCACTGTCTTTCAATCCCTTTTCCCGCCAATCTCGCCGCAAACCACACCTTTGAAGTCGATTCGCCGCGTCATGCTTTTGAACCGAGAGATGAAATCCCCGGAATCAGCTGCGGATAAAGAACCTTATATCCTCAACCTGCGACATTACGCCATCACGACAAGGAAGACGGGCATTCGGAAGCGGATCCGCCGCTTAGACCCCAAGGAGCAGCGGCACAAGGATAAGAAGCACGCTCTACCGAACCTCGGAAAGCTCGAGGACGTTGCCGACTATCTAGTAGGCCCATCTGCCGCGGAATACACGTCAGCCAGTGAGACGGAGCTTGATACGGACGCTGAAGTGGAGGTTGCAGAGAGTACAACACGAAAAGTCCTTAATCGGCGAGAGCTACAGCGTATGAAAGCGGCAGGCAAGGTCCCGAGCAAGCCGGAAACACCAAATGTGGAAAAGAGAGCTGTGAAGCTGGTCGAACTGGGTCCACGCTTGAAACTGCGGTTGATTAAGGTCGAGGAGGGCCTCTGCAGCGGCAGAATCATGTGGCATGATCACATCCACAAGTCGGAGAAAGAGGTCAAAGAACTGGACGAGACCTGGAATCGCCGGAGGAAAGAAAAGGAAGAGCGGAAAAGGCAGCAAAAGGAGAATATCGAGCGCAAAAAGAAAGAAAAGGAGCAGGCCAGAGCTAATGGGCAGGAGGTCAGCGAGACCGAAGATGAAGACGAGGAAATGGATGATGATGAATGGGACAGTGACGAACTTGACGAGGAGGCAGATGTCCAACACGATGACGAAGAGAGTGGGGAGAGCAGCGCCGAAGATAGCGATGTATCTATGGACGGGTAAACCGGTCATTCATCTCTTTGCATTTTGTATTGTATCTATAGACATGACATGAGACTACATGGGACTACGTCGTAGCTTTTTTAAGCTTCTCGTCCACGATGCGGCCCACGATCTTCTCGAGCACGGCGAAATCGCCGCCGGCGCCCTGCGAGAAGTAGCTCTGGACGCTCTTCTCAACGTACTTGCCGACGATATCAATCTCCACGTTAACCTCATCGCCGGGGTTCTTGGCCGCTGTGACGATCTTTTCCTGCGTGTACGCGATCAGCATCACCTCCCAATATCCGTATCCTTCCTCTCCCTGATCGACGACTTTGGTCACGGTCAAGCTCGCGCCGTCCAGCGTCACATAGCCCTTCTCCACGACATAGCGCAGAATACTCTGGTCGCGCGGCCGCAGACGAAGCGTCAACGCATTCCCGTCCGGCGTCTTCGACACAATAGTCGCGGTGGTGTCGACATGGCCCTGCACAAAATGACCGCCCATCCGCGTATTCGCCGCCACCGCCCGCTCGAGATTGACTCGATCATTTTGCTTCAGCGAGCCGAGGTTCGTGCGGCGCAGTGTCTCCGGCGCGATGCCGACCTTGAACCAGTCCTTGTCGAAGGCGGTGATGGTAAGGCAGGTTCCTGCAGGAATCCCGTCAATGCTATGTCCGCCTTGGGTTAGATAGATCTAAGTAAATAAAGTTCGTACCATTGACGCTGATGCTGTCCCCCAGATGAGCATCGGTGAGGATCTCAGCGCAGTCCTTGATCGTCAGCGAGGTCCCTCCGCCCCCGCTCGCGCTGGTATCGAGCGGCTCCAGGGCCGCGACCGCTGTCCGGCATTAGCTTTTGGAATGCTCCGTGCGACGAGATCGGCATCTCAACTTACTCCCAATGGCTTCGACAAGTCCAGTAAACATGGCGGGCCAGAAAATAAGAAAAGCTGGAGAATGCACAAGTGCAGGTCTCCGCGGAAGCCTCGGCCGATTTGTTTACCTATAAACGGCACTCAAATGACTCAACGTCCGGACAGTCCTCTCGTTTCTATGATTCATGAAGTTGTTTGAATTATTAATCATCAATTCATCGCTATTCCATTAGCCATGCTGGCCCTACGCCGGTTCGTTCGTATCGCTCAGATTGCGCCGCGGAGGTATTCCACGGCTGCAGATACGCTGCCGCTGGAAGGGATCCGCGTGCTGGACATGACCAGAGTCCTTGCAGGAGTAAGTAGATACCTGTCGAATGCAATTGAGCTTGTTAATAATTGCTCGAAAGCCGTACTGTACACAAATCCTTGGTGATTTGGGGTATTTTGCTAGTCGCCGCTGTCGAAGGAACGTGCCATCTCACTGATTCGTGCGTGCGTCCAGGGCAGACGTAATAAAGATTGAGCATCCCGTCCGCGGCGACGACACGAGAGCTTGGGGCCCGCCGTTTGCCAAATACCGAAGAGACCGCACAGACAAAGACGGACCAGGAGAGAGTGCGTATTATCTCGCGGTACGGAGCACGATCACAGTGGTAAATACATGAATTAGGGCTGATGTCATTGTCCAGGTCAATCGAAACAAGCGATCAGTCGGTCTATCGTTCCAGCATAAGGCAGGCGTCGAGATCCTGCACCGGCTAGCAAAAGAATGCGATGTTCTGGTTGAGAACTACCTCCCCGGAAGCCTCAAGAAGTATCGATTGGACTACGAGACACTGCGAGAAATCAACCCGCGACTTATCTATGCAAGCATCACTGGGTACGGTCAAACGGGTCCCTACCGGGACCGGGCGGGCTACGATGTCATGGTTGAGGCAGAGATGGGCTTGATGCACATCACGGGTACTCGTGACGGCCCGCCTGTCAAAGTAGGTGTTGCGGTGACCGATCTGACTACGGGTCTGTACACATCGAATGCTATCATGGCCGCGTTGATTGCCCGAGCACGCACCGGCCGCGGCCAGCACATCGACTCCGCGCTGAGTGACTGCCAGGTTGCGACGCTGGCAAACCTTGCTAGTTCGGCGCTGATCAGCGGCGAGAAGGACTCGGGACGTTGGGGGACTGCACATCGTAATGGCAATTCTTTCCGTTTGGGCTACGTGCAGCTAACATATCGGGATTAGCGTCTATCGTGCCCTACCGAAGTTATAGGACGCGCGACGGGGATATCCTCATCGGCGCGGGAAATGACAAGTTGTTTGGCACCCTCTGCGAGCGACTCGGACATCCAGAATGGAAGAGCGACTCGCGATTTTCGACTAACAGCGCTCGTGTGGCGCACCGGGACGAGATCGATAACTTGATTGAAAGCGAGACGCGGAAAAAGACGACTCAGGAGTGGCTGGAGATTTTTGAAGGCAGCGGGATGCCCTATGCTGCGATCAACGACATCCAGGGCACTCTGAATCACTCGCATGGTTTGTTCTCACTGTCTTGCAAACTGCTACGGAAGAAAGACTGATGATAGGTCCAGTTCAAGCGAGAAATATGGTGACCCAAGTTGACCACCCGGCTTGCGGCCCTATCAAGCTGGTCAACACACCGATCAAGTACTCAGATTCCTCGCCTGGTGTCCGTCGACCCCCGCCATTGCTCGGCCAGCATACGGACGAGATCCTGCGGGATCTGCTGCATTACACAGAGGACGAGATAACATCTTTGCGGAGAGATGGCGTTGTATCATGATTATGCCACTGTATCTTAACTATCGCCATAGATATATACACCTAATATACCCAATTTTGCATACTGGCCTTGCTACTGTCCAGCTGTTCCTCACTTCTAAGTCATGCTCTATAAATCACGTGACTTTCAGTATGTAGGAGAGGGAGGGTCCTTGATCAGAACTTGAACCGAAGATTGAAGAGCCCGCTATGAAAAGATCAAGTTCCGGTGATGCCGGTCGCAACAATCCATTAGTATCAAAAAGATGACTCAATCGGAGGAGCAGGCCGGCAGTCCAGCGGGCAAAACTGCGGAACGGGGCAGTGCATCATTGCAGGGAAACCTTGAGAACCACGATCTCGACGGATCTGTTTCAAACGCTCGGCCCAATATCAATATGCCGTCTGAGAACGCTCAAAACGGTCCCATTACCGGGTTCGTGGGCAATGGCCCCGAATCCGTAACCCAGATACTCTCGCGGGTGACCAGCATCAGTTCAACTGGGGATGACAAGAGCGAGCTCTTCTCCATCCCTGGGTCATCGGCAGAGATGTTCAGTCATTCCGACCAGCAGAGCACAATAGAGCGGGTAGTTGATGTTGTTTCTTCTTCGCAAATGGCGGCCAAGACGGAGGATGGCCAGGATGAGTTGGGCCAGGTTGCTCCTTGTTCTGGTGCCAAAGTTGGCTCACGCAAACCAGTCGTCCATCGCCGGAAGCGGCGCAGGAGGACAGATGACAGTGACGAAGAGATCAAAGCTGATGATGACTCCAGCTCCGACGTGGCGGAGGAAAGTAATGATGCGGACATGAATATGAACATGGATATAACCCCAATCCCCACGCAGACCAAGTCCGGACGAATGGTGACACGGCCGGTGCATTTTGTCCCCGACGCGGATCCTCCACGGCCGACGGGGCGGTCCAAGGCGTTTCCGTCTCATGCATCCAACGGGCAATCCGCAACCAAGAAGCGACATAAGAATGGCAAGGCGCCCAGCGTCGTCATGTGCACCCGCTGCCAGCGCGGCCATAGCCTGTCAATGAATATACTTCTGTCCTGCAGCGAGTGCAGTGATGCCTGGCATCAGTTTTGTCATGATCCCCCGGTTACGCGGTCGTTTGCGGACCGCAAACAGAGGTCGTGGTTCTGCAGTTCCTGCCGGCCAGCAGAAGATCTCGACCGGGGCCCCGTGAAGATCACACTCACTCACAAAGCCGCTCGGGGCACGAACAATCCGTCCGTATCCGCAGATCGTCGTGTTGGGGGAGAGAATTTCTCGGCTGCCGAGCGCCGCAGTTACCTCTCGACACTCTCCCATGCTGCTCTGGTCGATCTACTCATGGACCTATCCGACAGAAATCCTTCCCTACCCGTTTTCCCCGAGAACCTCCGGACCGTCATGCTGCGCAATGGATCAAAGGGCTCCACGTCCGGTGCCTCGCCGGCGCCAAAGAAACGTCGGTACAACAATGCCATGGACGACTCCGAGTACGGGTTGACTAACGAGCATCGTCTGTATCCACGGCCTGGATGCGGATTTCGCTTGCCGCCCGAGGTGGAGGAGGATCTGAGTATACTGCTAGAGGATCCGGGGTGTCCTACGTTTAGTTACAAATTTTACCGATATGCTGCAGGGGAAGAGTCGGGCGTGGCTGACGTCGGGGCTGCTGGGTGATGTACTTCTGAATCAAATGCATTGTGAAATGCACCGTTGCACGCCCGCAGATCCGAACTTGATGTTCGTCCATCCAGTCGAGCTTGTCCGCGCCTTGATGGCTTCCAGAATGAAGTCGAAGAGCTCATACAGAGTTGGCATCCGCGTGGATACGGAAGCTTATGCTCAACCACCGCGCCCCGAAGGAGCTGCGCTGGAGCTCCGAAATCGAATTGCTCTGCCGGCAGAATCATAGGTATTCTGGCCAGCATTATTCTCCGCATCGAGGACCATCACAGAATAGCATATCGACAGCTATAGGCAGTACGAATAGCGTAGAGCCAGACAAGAGCAAGCCTACAATCTGTGCTAGTCATGCAGCAGCAATTGCCTTATGATCATCTCTAAGACTTGAAGTTTCAAGTAGGCTAGACGTTCAGATCTCAGAATGAAGTCATTCGGCCATTAAGCCCGGCGCCAACCACCCCAAATCGCAGAGTCAGGAGCAGATCAGATCAAACAACAGGATTTCTTCACTGACCAGATAATAACTACTGAGGTACCTAGCATTGAATGAAATAGTGGGCCCATACCGGAGCTCCGGGATCTCCAATCCATCTAGCCTGTTTGGAGCTTCGGAATGTCTTCATACCTGTCACTCCCAGTGCTTCAGATTGGCCCCTAACATCACATTTCGAACTCTTTTTCAAGGTGATGGCCCTACTCAATTCCTCATAAATTCATACAACTGTTCCAACCCAATTCGAATGCTCACAACAACGTCCTGATTAAATCAACCACCATGGAGAAATCCACAGCTCCCACTCCAACACCTCCTCCGCCGCCAACGCCCAAGACGCGAAAATGGTACCACCTCCTCACTCTCGACCTCTTCCTACACACTCTCTCCCAAACCCTCTTTCATCCTTTCATCGCCTGGATCCTTGTCCTCTGTCTCCGCGCAGTCGCTACTCCAACACACCACCCATCCTTCGTCATTGCGACAAGTTGGGCGGCGTTCCTCACTGTCTTCACCGCATTACGATATCTGAATCATCGGCTTGCGGATGGGCCGCCGCGACGGTTACGGGATTTTGCGCATGCGGAGGAGGATGTTGCTGAGGCGCGATTTGGTCAGCAGCAGCAGCATGAGGGCCACGGAGAGGAGGAAGAGGAAGAAGAGGAGGAGGAAGTGATTGTGATTACGGGTGGTGCAAGTGGATTGGGGAGATCTATTGCGCATATCTACGGGATGCGTGGAGCGAGTGTGGCCGTGCTGGATGTGAGGGATCCGTTGGAGAGGCAGCAGTGGGAGCAGCTGTCAGGCGTGGAATATTATCAATGTGATATTGGTGATCGGAGGGCGGTGGAAGGTGTCGCAAAGAGGATTGAAGCTGATGTACGATTTCTACTAATTCTTGATAAAATGGATTTTTATTTTGCTGACCAAATACAGCTCGGAAAACCATCCGTCCTGATCAATTGTGCCGCAGCCCCTGTCCATGGTGTCCCCCTCGTCTCCCTCTCCGCCGACGCGTGGAGCCGTACCATGCGCACCAACCTGCTCGGTCCTTTCCATATGATCCGGGCCTTTTTGCCGCACATGCTACGCTCCTCCCGCGGCGGTGTCATCGTCAACGTCAGCTCCGTCCTCGCACATCTGACACCTGCTGGCCTATCCGACTACTCGGCAAGCAAGGCTGCGCTCAGCGCGCTGCACCGCTCGCTCGAGGCCGAGATCCGCGCCGCCGGCCAGGACCACAAGGTCAAGACCATACTCGTGGAACCGGGCCAATTGGCCACGCCACTATTTGACGGCATCGAGACTCCCAACCACTTCTTCGCCCCCGTCGTTGAGCCCATCCATGTCGCTAAGGAGATCGTTGCCGCGATTGATGCCGGAAAGGGTGGTGTCATTCGCCAGCCGACTTATGCCGCATGGGTCAACTGGTACGCAGTGCTGCCAGCTTCCATCCAGCGATTCGCCCGCTATCTCAGTGGTATCGACCGCGCCGTCGCAAACTCGGCGCTGAAGAAAACCATCGAGCCGCAGGCAGTGGACTCTAGCACGGCAGAAAGCGAGACCGATGATACCGACAAACATTGAGCCAGTAAAGTCAAGGTAATCTTGTTAGAATGGCCAACCGCTTGTCCATAACGATCTATTGCTCGATCGCAACAATCATCTTCTCGCGCTCGGACCGGTACGGCAGATCTTTTTTGCTGTGCTTTCGCACGTTTTCCTCTCTTCGCTTGATGGCCGCCAGCTCTTCCCGCTTGATCTCGGCCGCCTTCTTGATCGGCTTGGGCACGTGGCGGTGGCGCCGGATCCGTCGAATCTCCGGCATGTGCGAGTACCGCTTGATAAGCGCCTGATCGTACTCCAGCTTGGTCCGCTGACCTGCGGTCTTGATGCCGCTGCGTGTCGAGGCGTTGGTACGCCAGATGCGGATGTTGCCGTCGTCGGAGCCAGAAAGGACGTACTTGCTGTCGGGGGTGAACATGGCAGAAAAGACTCTGTAGATTATTAGCTAGATTCCTGGTGGAAAAAATGAAAAAGAATACTCACCTCTGCATACGCTTTGTATGGTAGATATCCCTCGAGTGTCCATGGGTGCGCGTCCACAACCGGACTGTCCGGTCGTATGATGCGGTCACCAACTCCTCGCCGGTCGGGCTGAACTCGATATCCATGACGGCCGCAACGTGGTCCTTGAGGACGTTGAGCGCGCGGTTCATCTTGCGCATGTCAAACATGTATGCGTTGTGATCCTCGTTGGCGACGGCAAACACAAACGCCTCCATCGGATTCCATGCGATGGCGTTCGACGCGAGATTTAGCACTGCCTTGGTCACGGGCGACGATGTACGCAAATCGTACAGGACGACCGACCGATCCAGAGCGGTCGAGCCCAGAATGGATGTCTCTGTTCGGTTGAATGCAACCGACGTGATGGTGTCAACACTGGTCGGCCAATGTAACGTTTGCGTCGGCGCAGATGACGGCCGCGACAAGTCGTACACGGAGATCACCGACGATGACGCCGCAAACGACGGCAGGTCCCGGTGGTGAGAAACGCTCGTGAATGGCGACTGACCAAGATACGTCGCCAGCGGTCGCGAGTCTGGCGCCTGATTGTACGGATCAAACAACTTAACTGTCTTGTCACTGGCGCACGACAGGATCTTGCGATCCAACGTCCAGCAGATGCCCTTCACAATGTTGTCATGGGCCGGCGTGTTCCAAACCTCCTGTCGAGTGGTCAGGTCCCAGACTTTGACCACGCCGTCGCCGCTGCCGCTCGCAAATCGTTCCAAAGCGCCGGGGTCCTTAGCCATGGAGTACACGCCGTCAATGTGGCCACTTCCGAGCTGGCCAATGAATGGCTTAGCAAACATGCGCTCCATCTTGGTGGCATTGAGGGCCCGTGTGTATTCTCGTGCTCGCTCGAATGGGTGCTGCGCTGGGTCGAGGTTTCGAGGTAACTTATATTCGGTCGACCCAGGCGCCTGCTGCGAGGCAGCGGAGCGCGAAAGGGCTTTGATTTTCTGTTGACAGTTAGTGAAGATAATTTTTTCATCATTGGTCATCGTAGACTCACCATTGTGCCCGAATGTGAAGATGAAATTGTTACTTTGATCAACTGGAAATTTCCCAGAGATCAAAAAGTCTGCGGGCGGTGAAATCATAGTGCGGTTTGCAAATCTGAGCTAGTATTCTTAATTTGAACTAAAATACGTCTTCTTCGTGGCAATTCTCAACTTTGCGTAATTTTGAAACCTACGTTTGAGTCTAGGCATTAGCTGTGACGCCAGCCTGGTCACCTAGCTGTCTGCTGTTGATTGTCGCGGCCTGCTTCTCAAATCGAAGTTCAGGAGACCTTACGATTCACGACATCATGGGCGCCACCGCCGCAGAACGCATCCAGGAGGCCAAGGCCGCCGCAAAGACGAATCCCGCACAGGCTGAAGCCATCTACAAGGAGATCATCTCGCAAGGCGTTGGCCCAACAGAGGCAGCTTCGAGAGACTATGAGTCCGCGTTGATCGCGCTGGGAGAGCTGTATCGGGATCAGAAGAGACCGCATGACCTGTCAGAGCTTATCAAGACGAGCCGGAGCAGCTTCTCGTCATTTGCAAAGGCAAAGTCGGCGAAGCTGGGTACGCAAATGCTTCCACCGAGGGGCCTGATGAGGCAATGCTAATGATGAACAGTCCGGCAATTGCTCGACCTGCTCGCGGAGATTCCAAACACAACAGAGATTCAAATTGCCGTGATCAAGTCCTGCATAGAATGGGCCGTGTCGGAACGCCGTTCGTTCCTTCGACAAAGCCTGGAGACCCGCCTCGTGATGATCTACATGGGCAAGCAGTCTTACTACGATGCGCTGACACTCATTAACTCGCTGCTGCGCGAGCTGAAGCGCTTAGATGACAAGGTCGTTCTAGTGGAGATCCAGCTGCTCGAGTCTCGCGTCTACCATGCTCTAGGAAATCAGGCCAAGGCCCGCGCGGCCCTTACGTCGGCCCGAACGTCCGCGTCTGCCGTCTACACGCCACCAAACCTTCAAGCTGGCCTGGACATGCAGAGCGGGATGCTTCATGCCGAGGACAAGGACTTTAACACCGCATACTCGTACTTCATCGAGGCGCTGGAGGGCTACTCCTCGCTGGATGACACTGAGCGCGCCACCGCCGCACTGCAGTACATGCTGCTGTGCAAGATCATGCTCAACCAGGGCGACGACGTGAGCAATTTGCTCAACTCGAAGCAGGCCCTCAAGTACGCCAGCCCGCGGCTAGAGGCCATGAAGGCCGTGGCGCGCGCCCACGCAAACCGGTCGCTCGAGGAGTACGAGAGGGCGCTGTCCGACTACCGATACGAGCTGGGGGGCGACGTCTTTATCCGGAATCACCTGCGCCGGCTGTACGATGCCATGCTGGAGCATAACTTGATCAAGGTCATCGAGCCATTCAGCCGCGTGGAGATTGACCACATTGCCAAACTGGTCGGGCTCGACACGCAGCAAGTGGAGCGCAAGCTGTCGCAGATGATCCTCGACAAGGTCATCACTGGAGTTCTTGACCAGGGCGAACGGTGTCTGATTATTTACGAGGAGACTGAGCGAGACAAGGCCTACGATGCGGCCATCCAGACGATCCAGAAGTTGGACAATGTGGTCGAGTTGCTGTACACTAATCAGGCGTCATTGCTGGAGTGATCTACGGAATTCCTATTATACGTCAATTCCAGATAGAAGTGAATGTTTATGGCCTCATCCTCATCTGCCATTATTCTAGTAAATATTGTTACCAAAAATGGACTAGCGTGATAACTCCGTCGCGTTGGTACTTCAAGCCTTGATTTTATGACCAGAGCTCCACGCTGTCGCTCGATCCTATTCAAGGAACCATCGCGGTTCTGTTCCAATCACCATGGCTATGAACGCCCCGATGCAGCCCAACTATCCGCGGGGCTATCCTCAGGCCGCGCCCCAGCGGTCGCCCGCCACGCCGCGTCGCGGTCCGGCTGGTCCAGCTGGTCCAGGTACGATCACCTTGAATCGCATTACGGCTTCAAAGCTAACCATGAGCTGTAGTTCCGCCGCAGATGATGCCGATGCACCATCCGCAACAGGGCATGCAGCAGGGCATGCCGAACCCGCAATACATGCCGGCCCCTGCCCCCGGCGCGCCGCCTCCGCAACAGCCGCGCCCCATGCCGCCTGTCAACGAAGCGATGCTACGTCGCAGCAGAAAGCCAACCGACAAGACGATCCCCGAGGGCGTGGAGGAGGTTGTGATTGGCGACGGCGTCGAGCAGTACAAGAACCTCCGGGAACTGGAGAAGCGGCTTGATGCCGCCATGGTGCGCAAGAGACTGGACATTCAGGACTCGATTAGCCGTACGGTTAAGCGGTATCGCACGCTTCGCATTTGGATCTCGAATACAGTGGAGGACCAGCCGTGGCAGAAGGCGCGCGAACAGAACGGGCATATGTCGATTCCTGGATCTGGTCGATACAAGGTGAAGATCGAGGGGCGGTTGTTGGATGATGATAGCGATCCGACGGTCGCGGATGAGGACAGCGAAGTGGAAGACGAGGAGGTGGAGGGTGAAAAGAAGGACGGCGACGATGGTCAGACGGAGGAGAAGAAGAAGTCCAAACCACGTCGCCCGCTGCCCAGATTCTCACACTTCTTCAAGTCTATCACGATTGATTTTGACAAGACGAACTCCGCCCGGCCGGAGGATCTGAATTCTATCACTTGGTCGAAGCCGCAATTGCCGCCAAATCAGAACACCCTTCCTCCCAACGCTGATTTCGACTCGCTGTCGTTCACGCGCGCCTCGCAGGAGAACCTGAACATCACAATCAGCCTTGTCCGGGATGAAACACCCGAACGATACAAGCTGAGCAAAGAGTTGGCGGACGTTCTGGACGTCACAGAGGACACGCGAAGCGGAGTGGTCATGGGGATCTGGGACTACATCCGGGCGATGGGTCTACAGGGGAACCAGGAGAAGCGAGAAGTGCGCTGTGACGAGAAGCTCAAAGCTGTACGTTACTTTCCTTTTATAATTTTGACTTATTACGCTAACAAGAGCAGATCTTCGGACGGGAACAAATGTTCTTCCCACAAATCCCTGAAGCGCTCAGCGCGCACATGTCACCTCTCGATCCAATCAAGCTTCCCTACACAATCCGCGTCGACCAAGACTTCCACAACAACCCGACACCCACAATCTATGACATCCGCGTCGCCTACGACGACCCGCTGCGGCAGAAAATGATTGCACTGACGTCGAACCCGCAGCACATCGCGGCGCTCCGTCAGATCTCCGTGCTCGATGACCAGCTGGCCCTGATCATCCAGGCCATCACCCACTCCAAGGCGCGCCACTCTTTCTTCACCGCCATGAGTAAGGACCCCGCCACGTTCATCCGTCGCTGGCTCAACTCCCAGCGTCGCGACCTCGAAACGATCCTCGGCGAGGCGACGCGCGGTGGTGGAGAGGATGGCAGCGGGCCGGAGTTCCGGCGCGGTGGGGACCGGAGTGTTTGGACGACGCCCGTGGCTCGCGAGGCGGTGCGGTATATGTTGGCGAAGCCGGAGGCTGCGGCGGCGGCGGCTGGCGTGACGCGGTGATCCTTCCTTCTTTTTTCCTTGTTTCTGGGCTCGGTTGGATTTGTAACGGTGTTAATGGGTATGGTATCCAGGACCGTTGATGGATGTACTATTATCATGGATTTCGCGAATGATACGAATTTAGAACCGTTGCATCGTCAATTACTATTTATCACATGCTCAAAGCTGGTCTTGTCCCGAAAACACCTCGCTAACCATAAAACGCTCATCAGAACAATGGAACTATCTTGACCCCATGATCATGATCATCATATAATCATGCCGCCCGCTTCTTCACTGTATTCTTACCATCCACCTGCACTCACGAACTAACACCCTCAGTCTCCGTCTCAGTCTTATGGTTCAACAACTCCGCGCCGTCACCCGCCTCGTAGTAACCCTGTTGCTTCTCCAACGTCTCCGCCGCATCCAGGACAACATCCGGCTCCAGCACCGCAGCGACCTTCTCCTCCGTCGTCTTCTTGGCAACCTCCGGCTTCTCAACGAAGCGCTTGCGGACGGCCTTAATCATCAGCCCGAACCAGTACACGTTGAGCGAGTTGAGGACCAAGTTCGACGCGACGTACGCTGCGGGTAGCCACAGCGGCAGGCGGCTCTCGTTGATCTGGTTGGCGAATTGGGCGACTTGGGCAGCAGAGAGGGAGATACTACCCTCCTTCTCATCGATGATGGTCGGGGAAAGGAGAATAGACTCCGATGAGAGGTTGTTTCGAACCGCCATCCACATGTCCCGGTAGACCACCACCGACTGCCACAGGCCCCAGACCAGGCGCGCGCCGAAGAACGCACCCAGCAGAAGCATGCCGTTGTACCACTGCAGCTTGCTGCCCGTCATATTGACCTTGTCGAGGAACCAGTGGATATTCAGAAACGGGGAGGAGAGTTCGTAGAGAATGAACGTGGGCGAGTAAAAGTTGAGGAAGGGTCTCTGTTTTCAACCATGAATTCGTGCGTTCCCCTCAACCATGACCTCCTTCTTTCCCCCCATCGGAGGAGAGAGGAAGAAAGGGAAAAGAAAAAAAAGGAATCACTTACGAATCCAAATCCATACACCGTCAAAGCACTAATCCCATGAAACACCATCCCAATGCCCGTGATCCGCACATACACCGTACTGACAATCAAATCGTAGACAAAATACCCGGTGGCCATGGCCTGGACCAGACCACACGCCCCCGTATATCCATACATACGACGCGAGTGGCCTTCCTCCCACCCATCTTTTATCATCGCCTTCCGCTCCTTATCCGCCGCCATCACCCATAGTGCAACCGACACGATGGCCGTGCTCTGGACGAACGAGACAACGTGCATGTCCCAGTTGATCTTCGTCCGCCGCGGTAGACGCGAGTAGTACTGCGGAAAGTACTTCCGCGATAAGTACGGCGACGCCCACGAGTGTATGAATTGGTAGAACAAGTAGAAGAACAGCACCTCGTGGATGTGATCCGGTAGGCTGTGCAGGTTAGCCCGTTCGGCCCAGGGCCGTACCCATTCCCGCAGCCATTGAGGTGGCGGAGGGATCGGATCTAGCATGGTGAAAAGGAGAGATCCGAAAGATAGGTAGATAGAGCTGGAGATTAGATATCGGATGCCCGTAGGTGATCTCTCAACTGTTCTAACAAGAGAATGCAGGGATGGATGGAATGAACAGAGTAAAAAATGGGGCGGCAACTCGTTATTATTTCAGCATATCGAGCTACCACGTCCAAAGACGTGGAATTAATAAGTGATAAATAATTTAGCTCTACGAGTCGGAAGATAAATGAAGCTCGAAGATAATCCCCAAGCTGCCAAACACGTTGGGGTTAGGACTTCCTAATCCGGTTTAAAGTATTCTAGGCTTACGTTCGTGCCTCGGCATCCCGAGCTTATGCATGCGAGGTGTGAATTCAAAGGTGGTGTCTAATTAGGGCTTTCAAACATCTACAACTACAGTAGCTTACAACCAACAATGGATTTATCATCATCACTCATAACATTTCCTTACTCATGACATTGAGACTATAACAAAGGAAAATTAACGAGTGACGCCATGAATATGCCATCCGAAGTTCTGATAATCATAATCCTAAGACGAACCCCGAAACCCGAACGATCGTAACGATGAACAGTAGACCAAAACAACAATCATTCAATAACACATGCCCATCACATAAAGTGTAGTTAATGCATGGTCTTCTGTGCGTCACGCAACATTACTGGCAAGCTCCGTGCCTATGCCGCTGTCGGCTTGCGTATGGGGCTTGATCTCCGTATCCACCACGGGCGACTCCGGGGCCGTACGGTGCTCGTCCGCCGATTTATAGCTTTCGTGATCATCATCACCACTGGAGCGTCGTTCCTCTTCTCCTTCCTCTTCCTCGAGGATCGATTCCGGCTGCTCCAGAGCTCCGCCGTTCACGGAGCTGGTGTAGCTCGGCTGGCGGTTCATGGAGACGGCGCTCTCGGCGTAGGTACCCGTGAAGCTAGTCCGGCGCTCCGTCTCCGTCTCGCTAGCGCTATCACTGTGGTCGTCAGGCTCCGGGAATGCTTCGTTCTCCTTGTTGGCGGCGGCATCCCCGGCTCCCCAGGAGACCTTGCGCGACGGCATGTTTGAGCGAACGGAGTGGCTGCGCTTGACACTGGCGCCAGAGCCCTTGTTACCGGTGACATGGCTCAGGCTGAGAATGCGGCGTTCCTTGCTCGAGACCGACGACGCCGATGACTGTGAGCCAGGATGGTTCCTTCTAATAGCATGCTGCCGCTTCAAGGCCATGCCAACGCCGCTGCTGGCCAGGCTGCGTGCGTCTTTGGCCGTGCTCGTGGTGCTAACGCGAGACGTCCGTGTCGCCGTGCTGGCAGAACTCGGAACTCTCTTGAGGTTCATGAGTTGCGAGTTGCTGCCAGGCCGGCTAAGGAGAACGCTACGCGCGTGGTCCAGAACGCCCTCGAGGATGCGACGCTCCAAGGTTTCCGCGCGGTCTTCCATGACCTGCAACTCTTCCTGACGAATCTCCAGAGCAGTCTCGAGACCAGAGAGCTCCTTGCTCAGCTTGGTATTCTGTTTGACGAGCTCTTCCTTCTCCCGTTTGAGGGTCTGGATCACCTTAAGCAGAGACTCCTTCTCCTCGTTGAGGTTCAGAATTTCCTCCTCAATCTTCTCCTTCTGGGCAAGCCGTCTCTCGAGTGCATACGCAGCCTCTTCGGCCTCTCGCTTCTTTCGCTCATAGTCCTCCACCACGAGCTGAGACTGTTTGGCGACCATCTCGGTGATCTCTCGCGAGGTCGCCATGACCTTCTCGTGGATCTCATCCAATTTGTCCATGCTAGCCATGTTCTTTCGCGTGTCCTCGGCATGCGCAACGATAACGTCCAGTTTGTTTTGAATCTCAGTGTCGTCATACTTCTCCGGCACGATAATCTCGCGCGGCTCAGGAGGCGGCAGCGCAGGAAGCATCTGGGGAATGACGTTTGGTATCGCGGACAAGTCAGTCTTGAGCTCCTCGGCGGACTTCTGCGAGTGCTCAAAGTGCTGGCTAACAATAGCCAAGACGTCCTTAATGGCATTGAGAATCTGGGGCTGGTATTCTGACAGCTGCGTCTCAACGCGGCTGGTCGTGGCAGAGGTCTTCTCCAGTTCAGCCTTCGATTGCTCCTGGGCATCCTTCAACTCGGTGTGTAACGACTCCATCTTGTTGTACGACTCGTCGACCTTGTTGAAGAAGGTCCTGGCATCGTCACACATCCGCTCACATGTTTCATTCACGCTGTCGCCCATGGCGCCGATCACGAGCTTGATGTCCTCGGCGAGATTCTTCGTGCTGGTCAGGTTCTCCACGTTCGCGGCATCGCGTGCCTCGGCTTCCGAGAATTTGGACTCCAACATGGCCTGCATCTCGTCATACTTGCTGAGGACTGCCGCGGTTTTCTCTTCGATTTTGGCTCCCAGATCCTCAATGATGGCAGCGCGGTTCTCGTCCTGCTTGACCAATGCAGCCGTGTTGCGCTCTTCCATCTCCACCTTGACTGCTTCGTGCTCACCGCGGGCGCGTTCAAACTCCCGGTTGATCAATTCGTTGAGTTCCTTGATGCTCTCAACCGTACCGAAGGACTCCGAGGCCACTGCCAGGCCTTCAAAGAGCGTCTTCAACTCCTGAAGTCCTTCTTGGCTGCCATCGAGCTTGCTCATGAGCTCATCTCGCAGATCGGCCACAACGACCTTGGCCTCTTCGATCTTGTCGGCAAGCCCGCCATGCTCAACTTTTCTCGCCTCAAAGGCTTGGGCGGTGAGTTCCGCATCCGCGTCAACCTTCTCCTTGAATGCTGCGACAAGCCCTCCAAGTGCTTCGACATCCTCTTTTGAAGGCAGCGCGTTGGGGTCTGGGATCTTCAGCTCATCGATCTGCGTCTTGACCTCGAAGATCATTGCCTCAACCGTCTGAAGGTCACGCTTGCGCACCGGAGCAGACTCGTCCGATTCATCCGTTTCCGGCTCATTCTTCTGCTGCTGGGCGGTCTTGAGATCATCAATGGTAACCCAAATGTCCTTCAAGAGTGTCTCGAGAGTTCCAATCTCGTTCTTTGTGGCGCCGTTGGCCTCCAAACGTGCCGTTGTCTCCGCCACGGTGTCTTTCAATTCGGACACAATAGCTTCCAATGCCGTGAGATGCTCCTCCTTGGCCACTTCGTCAGGAGAGGGAAGGACAAGTCCATCGATTTTGGTTTTTAGTTCTTCAATGCGCATGTCGATCATGTCAATGTCATCTTTCTTGGCAGCCTCGCTGTTCGCAGAGACCTCGCGAGCAACAGCCTCCGTAACCGACGACTGCACATCTCGAACAGCCACGAGAACCTCGTCCATGTCCTGTTTCCTGAGTGTGTCTTCGGGCACCTGGGCGTTTTGCACCATAGCCTCCATAGCTTCGATCTTGATTTGAAGCTGGGTGATGAGAACCTTGAGGCTGTCAATGTCGTTTGCAAGAGTTCTCTCACTAGAGAGCATGATCTCCTTGCCTCGTGTTTCGGAGGCCTCCTCGAACTGCTTCTGAGCCTCGCGCAGAGAGTCCATTTCAACCTTGAGCATCGCAAGCCCGTCTTTGAGAGTCTCAAGAACTTCAGCATTGCCGTTCTCCGAAGGCTTCTCGATGATCTTCTCCAAATCAGCACGAATGGAGTCGATGCCGTCATTGAATGCCACAAGCAGCTCGCCGGTCCCGGTAGTGCTTTCTTCCCGACTTTTAGCACTCTCGCTCTGAAGCGTCTCAAAGCCTGCACGGAGTGCCGCAATGATCTCATCCTTGTCAGAGGAACCACTCTTGACCATGCTCATGCAGAGGGTCTCCTTGATATTCTCAAACTCCTCCTTCAAGTTCCGCGCCACCTCAGCCGTGGTGTCGCGATGTTTGTCGTTGCTTTCACTGAGATCGCGGATAGCATCCAGAATCTCATCCTTGTCACTGGAGACGCTATTGCGGATGAGGAGACTGCTGAGCGTAGACCGCAGGTGCTCAAACTCCTTCTCCATCGCGTCAAGCAGCTCAGGAGTGTTCGGGTTGCGAGTCGAAACTGCTGCTGCAGTTGTTGCGGCTGCCTCGTTGACTGTTCTCTCGAGATCCGCCTGCAATAGCGAGAGGCCCTGCTTGACGGTATCGATGATCTCATCCTTGCCAGTGATGTCCGAAGCTCGGTCCACGTAGGAAACAATATCATTGCGCAGTACCTCAAGGTTCTCTTTGACAGCCTCGACGACATGCTCGGTATCATGGCTGTTCATGGCAGAGATTTGTTGGAGTTCTTCCTTGAGTCCTTGCACCGCGTCCTGCACCTGCTGGCGAACCTGGTCGCCACGTTGTCCGTCCTCGGCCTCCAAAGCTGCTCGAAGACCAGCCTCTACAGCTTCGCACAGATCATTCTTGTTAAGGCCGTTCTCGCTGATAGCCGCTTGGTGCGCCTCCAAGGCTTCCGAGATAGCGTTGACCATGTCTTCACGAGTAAGCTTGGTCTCAGACTCTTTCAGTTCGCCAAGGTGAGAAGCGAGGGCATCATTGATGACTTGCAAAATATCGTCTCGAGTGACGCTAGAATCCTTCACCTCAACAAGATGGGAAGCGAGGGCCTCATTGATGACTTGTATAATATCGTCTCGAGTGACACTGGAATCCTTTACCTCCACAAGATGAGAAGCGAGGGCCTCATTGATGCATTGGATGACATCATCTCGTGGAGTGTTGGATTCTTTCAACTCCGCAAGGTGTGAAGCGAGCGCGTCGTTGATGACTTGGATGACATCGTCTCGAGAAGCGCTGGAGTCTTTTAGCTCCACCACATGAGAAGCGAGAGCGTCATTAATAACTTGGATAACGTCATCCCGAGTGGCGCTGGACTCTTTCAGCTCAGCGAGGTGTGAAACGAGAGCCTCATTGACGACATTGATGACATCCTCTCGAGTAGCGCTGGGCCTCTCAATCTCTCTCTCGGCAGCCTGATGCGCGGCGAAGCCATCCGAGACAGCATTGACAAGGTCGTCACGCGTAATGCCGGGGTTAGGCTCCTGGTTGGATTGCTTCTCAGCAAGTGCTTCTGCAACAGCAGCAAAGACATCCTCTTTGGTGAGATTCGGCTCCGGCAGGGTCAGCTCGAAGGACTCCAGGCATTCCTTGACAGCCGACATGATGTCTTCCCGAGTCACACTTGGAGGCGGTTCGATGGGAGGGGGCACAAATGTCTGCATGCCGGCCTGAACAGCAGCCAGCACCTGGTCATAGGTGACACTGTCCTCGCTCTTGGGCTTGTACTCCTTCAGGCCTTCGCTCAGACACTCGAGAATCTCATCTCGCTCCAGACCGAAATTCTGCAGCTCTATTTCCGGCTTGTACGTCTCCCACGCCTCTTTCACGGCGTTCAGGATGTCCTCCTTTATCATACTAACTGCCTCCGGCGCAGGCTGTGAAGGCTGAGGGGTGGACTCTTCCAACGCAGTCTTGACCGCAGCATAGACCTCGTTGCTGTCAACAACTGCTGGGCGTGAGACGGACTTGGCGATGTCCTCTTGGTGCTTCTCGATCATCTGCTGCATGTTCTCCCGGAGTTCTTCCAAGCCCTTTTGAACGATCGCCGACACTTCGGCCGCTCGTGACTCCCGAGAAGTGACGTCCTCCCGCTGAGATGACTCGACCTCCTCAAGTTTACGGGCGAGATCTCTGCCCATTCCGAGCACTTCGCCACGCAGTTCGCGCACAAGGGCTTTGACTTCATTTGTCAAGCCACCGCCTTCAGCCACGCTGTTCTTGATTCGCTGCAAGAGATCGAGGATCTCGTCATTCGAGATCCGCTTCTGGAAATCCGCGGCATGGGTAGCGACGAGAGGACCGGCCTGCTGGCCTGTAGATGACAAGGCGTCTCCGTTGGATGTGCCATCCGACCGAACCAAAGCGCCGCTTTGTGGTTTCTCTTGTTTCTCCTTGACCAGATTGATGATTTCCTCCAGCATCTTCGTGATGTTCTGGTCTGCCTCCTTACTCCCGCCCTCCTTAGCGGGTCGCCGCTTTACTTCGTCCACCAGCTCCAGCAGTTTCTCTTGGGCTTCCTTGGTTGCCATCTCGCGGAGAACCTTCTCCAGCAGGGCAATGCTAGCAGATCCGTCGGAGATTGGTGCCGGGGCAGGTCCATATTCTCTGTCATAATACGCTCCTGGGCTCGCCATGCGCGGCAACATGTATGACTTGCGCGCGGGGGGAGAGTTTTCATATGTCCTGTTGTCGCCGCTGTATTGAGGGCTTGCAGAGGTGTACGGAGCTGATCTTGTGCTGGCAATGTCCGGGTCTAGGAACTTGGAGCTGATGTTCGAGGCCAACTCGCGGATACTCCTTCGGATGTCCTCATCGCGGGCGTTTGTCGCAGCTTTCAGGCTGAGAAGATCAGAGGCATTGTCTTTGCTCCGACGACTCAGCTGCGCCATTTCCTTTTGCAGATTGGTGGCGATAGAAGTCAGGCTCAAAATCTGCTCGGAGAGCGCTTCAAAGCGGCTGTCATTGGATGATGATTGGCCAGAGTTGGTCGATTTCTTGGACTCACTCTCTTCCGGGACCTGCATATTCTGGAGTGCTAGCATGGTGGAGGACGGAGGTGTGCTCTCCCCAAGGATGGGCTTGGAAAGGTAGCGGCTGGAGGAGTATCGAGATGGCGAGTCCGAATCATGTACATTAGATGTTCCGGGCGACTTGCTGGGGGTTTTGTCTGCCTGTTTATCCGCGGGCTCGTAGATGGAAGCTCTCAATGGGCGCTCCGGAGGTCTGGTCTCGAGATAGTTGCGGAATTCGGAACGAGTATCTGTCGTCGACTGCATGGAGTTCATCCGCTTGTGGTATCCCTTCACCAGAGCCTTTTCGGGAGACGACTTGGGAGTCATTGGGTTCGTCACGTAGGGAGCGGGGGAGTTCTCGCGCATCTTCTCTGTCAAGCTAGCCATTGCGGCCTGAATACCAGGAGCGGTATGCGGGCGTGTCTTGGGACTATTGGAAGTCTGGTTCTTCGTGGGCGATGACGACTTTTCAAAATCAGAGCTATCCCACCTTTGTCCCGTTAATCTCTTGCTTCGTCGACTGAATCTGCGAACCTGTTGTCGATAACACTCACCGTCGGCTCGAATCCGGCGTAGAGGCGTTGTGTCCCTTCAAAACCAAATCCATATTTCCAGAGCTCTCAGATTTCATCGCGGGCATGATCGTCGACTGGTCGTCACTGGGGTATGATAACACTGCGTTCAGAATCGACAAAGACGTGGAAATCCAAAACAAACGTGAAAGGGCCAGAAGCTCAATCAAACACCAAACAATCGTAACAACGTCACGCGTAACACAGACAACAGAAAACCGAGGAGGGTATAAAATCATCAACATTCAACAGCAGCCAAAAGCACAAAGCAACAGGGACAACAACGCTAGAGGGTTTGGAGCTCAGTTTCCGTCGATGATGAGCTTCCCTCTTATCTATGTAGCAGCGGCACAAACAATGACGCTCCGACTGCCCATTTGTGGTTTAGCGGTGTGATGCCAACTCATCTAAACTCCAGAATCGGGCCAGAATTGCGCGCTCGTCACCCATGGTGAACGATGTGTAGAGAGTCTTCTCCATAGCAACGAAAGTGTAAATAAACATTTTCTGCTGGATGATTGGTTGTTGAAAGGTATCGGCGGCTGGCGCGCGGAACGCCCGATTGGCTTTCCGTAGTAGTGGGACTGCCAAGACCGCAGTACAAGTACTGCCTTAAAGGGAATGTCTTGTGCCTGAGGCATAAATGTCTTATCTAATCAAGCCCAGAGCGTCTTGGCACGCTAGTGGCCAAACGAACCAATCAGAACTGTCGGAAGCCCGCACACAAATGTTCTTGAGCCCTGGCGTCCACTACACCTAAGCGAGAAAAAGAAGTTTGGTCGTGGAACTTGTGTTGCGCTCTACTTCTCGACAGCACCCATTGACCTCGTTGCCGCTACCGGATATTCGCCATGACGAAGTGTTAGTTTGCAGGATCTGTGCGTGGTCGATGTTCAGACTGCTGACCGCATTCCTACAGTCATCAAGCCGGGCCGTGTGGCCATCATCACCCGAGGTCGCTTCGCCGGTAAGAAGGTACGATAGATCGTCTCCGTCATCTCTAGAGGAATTCGGGGGAGTGCTGGGAATGCGAGCAAAATATCTACGTTTCGATTGAGGGAAATTACGATCGGACGGGAGGACGCAGACATCGGATATACAGTCGCTGACATCTCATTCGAACCACGCAACAGGTTGTCATCATCCAACCGAATGACACCGGCTCCAAGTCGCACCCGTTCCCCTTCGCCATCGTGGCCGGCATTGAGCGCTACCCCAAGAAGGTGACGCGGCGCATGAGCCAGAAGAAGATCGAGAAGCGGAGCCGCATCAAGCCCTTCATCAAGGCCATCAACTACAACCACATCATGCCCACCCGGTACACGCTCGAGCTGGAGGGTCTCAAGGGCGTCGTCACCGCCGACACCTTCAAGGAGGTTTCGCAGCGAGAGGATGCCAAGAAGACCATCAAGAAGGCGCTCGAGGACCGATACTTCAGCGGCAAGAACCGATGGTTCTTTACTCCTCTAAGTAAGTGGTTTTCGTATCCGGAAAGATATGGGAGCAATTGTTCTAATATATATTTATAGAATTCTAAATTTCTTGTCGGGTTGTCTCATGGGTACGGGAAGCATAGGCAAATCTGGTCTTGTGATAGGTGCCGAAAAGTGGATGGCATTGTTCCACGCATGTACGGTACAAATCAATATCCAAAATCAATCTTGAAATTTCATGAATTCATGCTAGACCGAACCGATTAATAATTGCACCTCTCCTCCGGATCACTTGATCCCTGATATCTAGATCTATACCACATGCTCGACTAATCCTCTTTGATTCAATGCTGCTGCTGGTGTGCTGTCTATCGCAAACGGACACTCTCATGATACAGCCCGCATTACCTCGGCGTTCTGGTATCAATCTGGCAGGTCAGCGGGGTTTCTCGAGGGTGCGGGCATCCTGCATCTACTCGGAGTAGGTCTCATTTTCTGTAGCACGGGACAAGGGTTAGTTTTGCAATCTATCTAGACAATCCAACATACTCCCCTGTATGTTGGCTGGTTATGAAGTCCCATCCGGAATGTCGCTCAAACGTCAATGGGCTCAATGAAGTCGATCCATTGAAAGTACTCTATCTCTACATATGAAGCTGGCTGCACGCATGGAGCTCCAACTCTAAACGAGAGATATAATCAGGCTATGTACGAACTATGAAGAACTCGGATAAAACATACACTCTAGGCATGCGGGCAGGCACGGGCCGCCGGCCTTCCGATGAACGGGCAGGTGAAATAGACTACGGGTTGCCACTGTCATATGCAATACTACCATGCCGTGCCCGGAACTTCCACAGCAACGTTTGTTGGCAATGGCAAAACGAAGCTTCACGAGCCAGTTTGCACACAGCATCTGATAGCCGACCGAGGAAAAACAGGAAAAATTTCATCGGTCTCTGCCGATGCCACTTCGGATCCGATTATCCTAATCCTTTGCCCTGGGCGCTCGGAGTTTCACCAAAGAGTTGAGGGGAGCCGGGATCCTGGCACCACTCATGCAGCCAACGCTGCTAAGAAGTTCGAGCGAGGTCCAGGCCGAGCAATTTATGTACAGTGGTTGGTCATCACAAACTCTCGGAGGTCGCAGATAGCATGGCAGGATTTGGAACGATGAAAACGATTGATTAATGGATGTATTCCGAAGAAACACGGTGTGGGCTTTACTATGGTTCGGACGGGTCCCGTGAAGATCACGATATCTGAAAACATTGCGCTGTTAATTGTGTGATCAATCATGTGTCAAAAAAGCACCTTGAAACCGCCGATAACCTTAAATAAAACTCTTAACGACGTCATTTGATCAATAATTTCAAGGGGGATTTCGTCTACATTTGATTGTAGTGATTCGAACCGGTAGCGGGAGAGTGTAGGTTCAGTACTTGAGATCCATGATTCATCACCTTGTTTTGGACGAACCGAAACAAGCACATGCAGAGAGCGAGCAATCTGAGTTGGTCGAAGGGTGGCCTGGATCGACTGCGAGGGCCCCACTGTCACATGCAAAACTCGAGTGTCAGCTGTGGCGAAGATTCACCATGATCAGAGCAGATTGCATCAGCACTCCCAAGGAAAAAGCCTACAAGGAGTGCAAGAGAGCAATGGAGAGATCAATGATGATGATGAGAGGATGAGAGAGAGGAATTATAATGTCAGGAAAATAGGCAAGAACCGAAGCCGGAAACCATCTGTTGAACAGTTTTGGAAGGTGCCAAACTTAGTCATCATAGCTGGTGGTTCTCGCTATCTCTAGGGTAGCTGTAGGAAGGTGGACTTTCACATGCAAAAGCGAATGCTCGAGATAACGGGCAGGGCTTTCAGGGCTTTCATTGGAAGATTCCGGCCCATAAGACGTTTCCAGCCCTTCAGGGCTCCTTGTAAATTTTTTCTTTATCAAGAGGAATTTCCTCCTGCATTCAGTGTTTCTCTTTTCTTTTCCTGTCTTCCATCCCTTGAATAGACTCGACACCCAAGGTTCGACCCTTGTAAAGCAGCCGGAACTCAAGAGCGGGCTGCTGGACTGCGAACAGTCTTGTCACACCACATCCCTTCTCCCATGCCACACGCAGAACCCAAGCGCAAGACCAACATGGGTGAACCCATCGTCAACGGCGAGAAGCCGCACTACAAGTCTCTCTCGGTATGTTTCCTGGTGATGGGAAGATGCCCAGGACCTCCCTGCTGATGCAAACCTTGTCTAGCACATCACGTCATACCCCGTCGTCTCGGACTCCATCACAACATTCAAGCAGAACAAATACGGCGCCAAATCTCTCCAGTTTGCCGATGAGGGCTATCAGCGCTTCGCGAAGCCCTTCATGCCTTACCTCTCCGGCCCTTATGCTTATGTCGCGCCGTGGGTTGAGAAGGCCGACACCTTGATCGACAGCGGTCTGTCCAAGGTGGACGAACGCTTCCCCGTCCTCAAGAAGGATACCAAGTCAATCCAAGAGACCATCGTCGATGCTGCCTCGCGTCCTCTGCGTCTGGCCAGTGACGTTCAGCAGCGGGTCTTCAACACCTATGGCTCGGAGTACAAGAAGTTCGGCGGAGACGGCCTGGTTGCCGGGACCAAGGCTGCCATCTCCACTAGCCTGCTCATCTCCCAGGAATCCTTGGCGTGGTTGAGTTCGGTGCTTGGGGCGAAGAAGGAACAGGCTCAGGAGGCCGTCAACAAGGTCAATCACTAATGGGTGATACTTCGTGATACCCATCTCCTTCAATGTTTCTTTCTTCGAATTTGCGGTGTTCATTCGTTACTTCCCTGTTTTTAGTGGCAGACATGGTACTGGGTTCTGGCAGGTTTTCTGTGGTTCACGTTTCTTCATATGGCCTCAAAAGTTGACTTGGCGGCGGTGACTTGAGGTTTTGGATATTGAATAGCGATAATCAATTTCAGTGGTGCTTCTTCGGCATCGGACGGCTGTCAACAGAATTCGCAGTAGCGAGCAGTAACTATTCATCCCGCACGTTTCCGTAGCTTCCCATTTTTGGAATCCTGTGGATTTTACCTCTTCCGTTGGACTCGATGAGAGTGACTAGAGACCACTATGGCATCCAGACCAACCGTTTGATCTACTACAGTAATGCAGAGAACGAGTCGGTGTTTGGTCTGGCCCAGCCGGCACTTCGTCCCACGCATCTCCTCGGAGAAGCTCTCCGTTTGGAATTCGGCAGGTACAGAACGCATAGACTGGGACAATGATCGACCAAATTCCTCCATCGTGGTATTCCTCACTGCCACTTGGGCGCACAGCAAGGCTTAGATAGGTAATATCGTGGAATGCTTCTGGAAAAGGTACCGACGTCAGCCAAGGCGCCGAGACTCTGACACTTGGCGGTGGTTTGCCAGTGGTCCTTCTTAGTGCACTTCGAGATACGAGGGTCAAACCTCTTTCGGCAGTTCAGAACTGTAGGTTAAGACTAAGCGAGCTTAGCGATGGGGGGCAGTGCTGACTGCTGACTGTGCTTGGCAGCTTCATGAACTTCTAGTTAGCGGAAAGGATTTTCGGTACAACTGGGTCCAGCCTTGCCGGCATCCGTGAGCTTTGGCCCATGGGAAACGGCACTTTTGTGTTGGTTGAAGATCTCGACTTGCATTTCCCAGGTCTGAGAGTGGCTATGGCATGGGGAGAGCATGTCACGCTTCTTGCAAGTTGTCCCCAACCGTCCACGAGGATACGGGGCATTTTGTGGTATCAGCTACGGAGTACGGAGTTCTCGTAGTTGGATGAATTCGTACTCTTAAGGAGTGCCTGATGTGTTCATCGAGGGAATTTGAAACGATTCTTGGGCCTCAAGTAGCTACGGATAAAGTATCGTAGGCTATCACGACATACAGTAGAAACTCGTCGTCGTGAGTGCAAAGTCGTCTCGCATGCTCCATCAATATGAATCAAACAATGGACGTTGCGGGTTCGGCTCCTGGCGTCCACTCCTCAATTCGTCGACTGGACGGCACAACATCCGAATCTCAAGCCTGCATCAAAGGCAATTGTGAACTCTATTGGCAGTTCCCTACCACAAGCGCATTGCTACTGCCTGCAGGGTATGAGGTGCATTGGCCAATGATGGAATTTCCAGGGCACAGGGTAGCCCTGCAGATCTTGGCAGCTCTGCCAGCTCGATGACATTATCCTGAATTGGGAAAGTGTAGATTACGTGTCACATGACATCACTAGCGGAATATGGCAAGTGATCGTATCAACGCCCAATCAGCTTTTCCCGTCGATCAGCTGGCCCTAAGGTCGGAATTACGGGGCCGGTAGAGAACGGGGCAGTGATCTTGGGTCTCCTGCGCCTCCATGGAGGATTGGAGAATTGGAGAATCCCCCCGCAAGATGATTAGCCTTGGTACTCCGGACAGAGTTGCTAGCGGTGTTTCTCGTAGATTATTTAAGCTTACTTGATTCCCTCGGAGTCTGTCTCTCATCTCACAGCCGACATTCAGTCGCCATCATTACAGCAAAGCATCAACTGTCTTCAATACGGAGCTGCGAATCAAAAAGAAAAGAAACAACTTGAATCACCATGTCCTCCTCCTCTGACCCAGTCAAGACCACTCTTCCCCCCACCAACGGCAAGGCGCCCGCCCGCGATCCGTCGATGATCCAGGATCGCATCGTCCAGGTGCAGCCCGCGCGCATCGAGGACCTGCAGCCGAGCTATGCGCAGAAGATCCAGCATGCAGAGGATAACCCCGAGGCGCACGGGTGGTACGCGTCGCTGAGTGAGTATCCATGGTCAGGACGAAGTAGTTAGAGATTCTAATATCGAATTTTTCCAGTCCATGGCCTGGGCGAAGTCATTGGCTTCTGCGGAGCCATTCCGTGCATCTTCTGCTGCCCGAATCCCTTCAAGCCCGTTCCCCAGGGTGAAGTTGGTCTGATTCAGCGATTCGGCCGGTAGGTTCTCTATCTCGAGAAGGAGACGGAGACAGGTCTCGGTCTAACGCGGTATAGTTTCGAACGCGCCGTGGATCCTGGTCTCGTCAAAGTCAACCCATTGAGTGAGCGCCTGGTGACCGTGGACGTCAAGGTCCAGATCGTCGAGGTGCCGCGACAAGTGTGCATGACCAAGGACAACGTCACCGTTAACCTGAGCTCGGTCATCTACTACTCGGTGGTCTCGCCGCACAAGGCGGCCTTCGGTGTCGCGAATGTGCGCCAGGCGCTGGTAGAACGTACGCAGACCACCCTGCGGCACGTGGTCGGTGCGCGCGTCTTGCAGGACGTCATTGAGCGCCGCGAGGAAGTCGCCCAGTCGATTAGCGAGATAATCGAGGACGTCGCCACCTCCTGGGGTGTCCAGGTCGAGTCGATCCTGATCAAGGACATCATCTTTAGCGACGAGCTCCAGGACTCGCTCTCCATGGCCGCGCAGTCCAAGCGTATCGGAGAGAGCAAGGTCATTGCGGCGCGCGCTGAAGTCGAGTCCGCCAAGCTCATGCGCCAGGCTGCCGATATTCTGTCGTCCGCGCCTGCCATGCAGATCCGCTACCTCGAGGCCATGCAGGCGATGGCCAAGACCGCGAACAGCAAGGTCATCTTCCTGCCGGCCGTCAACCAGACTGTTCAGCAGCAGCTTGCCACGGCGGATGCGATGGGCGAAGGACCCAGCCGGTACCAGAACCCGACCGTGGCTTTCGACACGAGCAGCAATCCCACCAACCCTGCTAATGAGACGGACACTGGGTTCCAGCGGGCAGTCAATGCGCGTGTCGTGGAGGATATCTAATTGACGAGCAGTAACTTCATGTTGATTCCATTCATTTGCGATACCCCTGGTTACGTTTGGATTTGGTTCTGGACTTGATACCATTTGTTGATATCCCATGTGTAAAGTGTCATGAATAAATTCAATGACATTCGCTTCAGCATCATTCCCGTTGTCCTTAGCACGATCAGACTGCAAATTGATCAAATCTGAACGACTCAACAAATGTATAAGGCGCCCAAGACATTCTTATGCGCCATTCATCCTGGCTGCATTGGAGACTCATTTGTGACCCCCAGTGCCGTTTAGAGCTGGAGCTCATCCGCCATGGCTGCCCACTTCCCAGGTCCCATCTGATTGGCCAATTGGAAATCTCCTTGCAACCGGCCAAACTGGAACACGCCAAAGCCGCCGACACCGAACAGTGTCAACGGTCAAGCTGAAAATACAATAGCATCCACGAAAAATCTGTCTCCATGGCCCTGGAATCGTCACAGTCTGAGCAACGGGGCGCCACCCCAGCTCAATCGCAACTAGACCCTTCCCTACAGCAGTTCGCCGATCCGTCTTTCGATCCCGTCGACTACTTGAACGAGTCCCTCCCGCCGCTGACTCTGGCTTCGTCCCAGCCCCATGCCTCGCGGACGCCCGGTGCGGTGACCTTGGCCGACCTGTCGTCTCGTAGCCAGAGTTTACTGTCGCAGCTCAACACGCAGCATGTCCGCCTGTCAACGATTCTAACTCAATTGACGGATGAGATTCTACGAAGCAGCGGTCGCCTTGCATATGAAGTAGAAGTGCTACGGGGCAATACTATTAGCTTAGCCGACACGCTGACGGAGCGTCTGCATGATGATATTGCCAAGTTGGTCCCTCAGGACACCGCAGCGGGAGGCGATACTACTGAGAAGCCCGTCGAAGAGGACCAACAGTCTGCAAAGGCGGCCAGTGAACCAGAATACATTGCGCGGCTACGAACGCTGAACCGTGTCCGTGCCCGGTTGGAGGAGGTTGTGCGCGTGTTTGGTGACGCGATGGCATGGCCGTTGGCTCCGTCGGAGTTGACGGTGGCCTCGTCATTCATCTCCGTCTCAGGCCCGGAACCGGGCTCGGAGGGCCAGAGCCAAGAGGAGAAAGGGCAGGAGGTCGCGAAGAAGCTGCGAGCCGAGATTGCGGAGCTCTTGGATAGCGACGGTGGTGGGGAGGCGGGTGTGGCGGCCGCCGAGCAGCGGATCAAGGCTCTACGGGAGCTCGCCATTGTATGGAAAGATACGGTCGAGGAGAAGCCGCGCAATAAGTTTATAGACAGTCTGGCAAGGATGGTGGAGGACCGCCGCAGGACGCTGGAGAGCCGTCGCTCGGTGGATCTGCCAACCAGGACCACTCCTTCCAGGGACCGGACATCGGAGGAGCGGACAAGTGATGACAGCGCAAGACCAGCAGGCGGTCTTTTTCGCAATCTACAGCGCATTCGTGAGGAGATTTATCTCGAATAATTTTCAGATTCCAGACCATGTCTCTTGCACCCTTGTTCATCCATTTCCAACTTCAGCTGGCCGGCTTACGTAAGGCTCTCAATGGGACTAGTTGTCAACGCCACACGTGATAAGGGATCAGCCTCCTGGAAATCGACGTGTCCACGACGAGTGTGGCCGGCGGAGCTGACAATTGAATCAATGGGGTGAACGGTAAGATGGAAAATTCGTTTTTGTCTTATGGCGCTAACGATTGGACGTAGGCCGACATGTCCCAGTCGCGCATCTCCTGGCCGCGACCGCATCGCTACTGCCTCCGTGGTCCCCGGACGGTGTTAGCCTTGGTTGGTTTGGCTCTGTTTACGTTCTTGGGGATATTTTACTATTCATCCGATGTAAGGAAGAGAATGGGCAGGGCTTTGAACTGTGCTGACCGAGCAGTTATTGTCGTCTCCGAGATCCCGTTTGCTCGAAGACTCGCCGTTCCCTGTGCCGATTGATACTTCAGGCGATATAGATAAAAATGAATCGAGCGAGCCGCCTACACTTCATATCCTCCTTCCTGTTTACACCAGCCGCATGACCAAGTGTCAAACAGTGACATCTGCTATGTTGTCACAGTACCCTCCCGTGACGTTTATCGAACCTCGTTCGAGTGGGGATGACAAGGATAACGACAGAGACAGGAACCCAGATCGTGATTGGATTAACGGGATCCTGTCATATTTGAAAAACTCTAGTCAAGTACAGAACGATGATCTTGTCTTGGTCAACTCCGGTGGCAACCTGTTTTTTCAGCTGGCACGAGACGTCTTGATTGACCGTTTCTACGAGACGCTTCGAGAGCACAACAAGCGACTTAGGTGGTTATATGGCAAGAAAGGGAATTCGGATCAGAAGTTCACGCAGCGCGTGCTTTTCGCCGCCACCAAGGATTGTGTTTTGAATGTCACCCACGATCCCCTGTGTTTTGGCGTACCTTCGTCGCCGCTAGAGCCTGACAAGTACGGGGCTAAGACGGATCTCACCCCGGAATTGCGACGGCCACGGTGGCTGGAGGCGGAAGTGGTGATGGGCAAAGCGGCCGATGTCCGCAGAGTTTACGAGGAAGCGTTAAAGATCTTGACTCTCTACGATACACTGGGGATTGAGACCAATGCGTCGGCAATCCTGACCGAAATGTATGGAAATCAAGAGATTTCGAGAGAGCTGGAAAGGAGGCGCACGACAAGCTGGTTTGTTGAGTGGCTTCGCGGTATGATTGGCATTTCTGTTGCAACGAACATCACGGAAACCGACGCGCCGGTGGAAGTCAGGCGATTATTCCGGGAAGAGGGTGATGGTCCCCGCGTATTTTCCCACGAGTACGGCATTGGGCTGGACTATAAATCGCATTTATTTTTTACCAGCACGTTAGCGGGCACGGACTTGACGCAGCTCCGATACAGCGACTCGGATAAGGCGGCGTCTGTGCAAATGCGGCACGGGATCGCGCGGCCGGTGCGATTGACATTGCCGACGGACATTGAGCGCAAAATGCCGAACCCGTTCAAATCATCAAATTACTCGAGTTATGATGAGACCTCGCTATTTTGGGAACCGCCCCTCGAATCTTTGGACGCCCTCCCGCCTGCGTCGAACTTTAGCTGGAATGACCTGCCATTTGTCACGAACGTGGCGACCGGCAGCGTTCCACCCATCCTGCACATCCCGTCCGGCCAGAGTGAAGCTTCGGTGTGGAGGAGCCTGTGGTTTCAGGACTGGGCCCGCGCGCTGGTCCGCGCAGCTGAGCGGGAGAACGCTGTCGTTGCGCAGATGGACGACGGTCGAACCATCGAGTTTGCAGACCTCTGCGGCAGGCACGCGGAGGCACTCTTTCGCGATGGCCGAGGGGCCTGGGGCGAGGAGGAGGAGAGCGAGGACGCAATGACCCGGCCAGTGTATGATCAGTTTGGGAGACTGATTGCAGGCGACGGGCCGGATCTTATAGTTACCGTAGTGGTGGAGGAGGATGAAGATAAGTGGTATCGGATGTATGATTAGACTGCACAGTAGAGCAGGTCTCATTGGAAATAAACCATAAATCTCTTGCTGTAAAAAAAATTTCTCTCTCGCACGCCTCTCAACTTAACCCGCCAACACCATGAAGGTATCATAGCTCTGCATCAATCGCCAAAAATAATTATATTGACCTCTCAAAACAGATCGTCGACCCCCAATCTGCCACCCTCACCAACGCCGAAGTCCTCGCCTTCTTTACCGCAAACCCACCCCGCCGCCCACCAAATCCCCCTCCGAACGCGCGCAACTGGGCACCGAAACCAGATCTCCGCGATCATAACACGGTCGTCAAAGAGGTAAACCTCCCCTTCCTCAATTCGCCGAAGAAGAAACTTAAACGGGGATTGGACTGTAGATACACAACTACGTCGAACGCATCTCCCCGCACCTCCTCAACTACCCACCCTCAACAACCACTACAGCCCCGCGAAGAGATTCTTCTCAGCAGCAGCTCCAACCGCAACAACAACAGCCGTATTCGCTGCCGTCGGAGCCGACGCCCCTGGATAATGCGATTCGGAGGTTGATCAGCGAGTTGAAACCGTTTGGGTTGACGAAGGCGGAGGTGTTGATGTTGATTAATTTGGGGGTTGGGGTGAAGAATAAGAAGAAGGACGATGTTAGGATGCAGGAAGGAGAAGCTGGGGGGGAAGGGGAAGGGGAAGAAGAGGATGATTATGAGGCGAGAGCAGTGTTTGAGTCGGTCGTCGAGGATCGGGAGGAGAGGTTGTCGGATGAGGATGTTGGGAGGGTGTTGAGGATTATGGCGGAGGTTTTGGGGGGCCAATGATAGGTCTATACCAATGTGTCAAATTGCATTGGGGAGGGAATGGTGTTTGGGCGTTTTGGGGTTTCCTTCACGGATCGATCTACTGTACAATATAGATGCTGGGATAGTGGGTGTGAACTGTATGTATGGATTCATGCTCGAGTTCGACATAAAAGACACTAGACAACCGGAACAAGCACCATGCGCCTGAAACCAAAAAAATAAAAAAAAAGACACACACACAAACCCCAGAAACATGAATATCATACAGAAGCCGGGACATCCATGATTTAGTCCTTGCTCTTCTTCTTCTTTTTCTTCTTTTCCTCCCCATCCTCTTCGTCTCGTTTTCGCTTCTTGCCGTCCTCGTCTTTGTCTTTCTTGGCTGCCTTCTTCTCTTCCTTGCGCATCTTCTTCAGCTCCTTCTTGCTGATTGCCGTCGGGTTGCCATCTGCGTCGAAGCGGATCTCGCCGCGCTCGAGCTTCCGCTGGTATCGCTTGACGCTGAGCCCGGCTTTCTCCGCCATGATCTCGATTTCGCTCTTCTCCTTCTTCGAAGACTTGTCGGCCTCGGATTCGGACTCGGATGATGAGTCGGCGTGCCCGTTTGTGCGCGGCGCGTCTGCCATCTCCTCGTCCGAGTCGGACTCCTCTGCGGACTTTTCGTCCTTCTTGCTCTTCTCGGCCAGCGCGTCCGCGTCGGCGTTGTATTTGCGGGTCTCTTTGACCTCGAACTTCTTGGGCTGCGTCGATACCCCGTTTGGCGCAATGGCCACACCACGTGGCTTGAGCGGCTTGCCCTCCATCGCCGCCAGCTTGCGCTCCAGGTGGTACCGAGCCTCGGTGCCCAGCGCAGCTTTGTCCTCTTCCGTGGCATCGTCGTCCCATTCGGCGAGCGCGTCCACGCGCAGACCCAGCGCAGCCTTGGCGGCCAGGACACGTGCCATCTTGCCCTTGTTCTTGCCCGTCGCTTGCCCAATCAGCGAGGCGTGGTAGATCAGACCGTACTTGGGCGTGTCATGCTTGGTCTTCAATGCACGGAACAGCGCCTTTTCCGCTCCGAGAATCTGCAGCGTACTGGCAGGGCTCTTGGACAGGTTCATCAAGCTGCCCGCATGCGCAATCAGTCGCGCCCCGACGAGCTCGCCAACCAGCGCAGTCAGGTTCGGCGCAATCGCATGCATCCGTGCAGAGAGATACGATGCCAGTTGCTGTCGGTACTCGGCAAAGCTGACCACCTGCTCCGCCAGCGCCTGAATGTTCTCCAGGTCCTCCTGGCTGATGTCCGTGCCCATGGAGCGGTCGGCGGCGTTCTTCACGGCCGTCTCAATTTCCTCAGGAAGCACCTCTGACAGGTCTGCGTTTTCAAAATTCGACCGCATGCCCATCTTGAGAATCACTCGAGCGTAGGCAATGTTGTCGTTGACAATCTTGGCCATTTCGGGGAAGTGCCAGCCGTACCATTCCTTGACGCGCATCGCGTAAATGTTGAGCTCCTTGTCCAGGTCATCCAGCAGCGCAATCGCCTGCACGATCATGGTGTCGATCTTATCCGGCGAGAACTTGAGCTTGTGCCGGGCCAGCGAATGCGACAGACCAAGAGACATGGACTTCAGGTCCTCGGGGACAAGCCCGGGAATCAGCGCGGGGAGATGTTCTCGGATCGCGCGATAGATATCAGTCGTAGAAGAATCCGCAATTAGCTGGAAATTTAGACCGGGAAGCTTTGCAATGGAGCTTCCTGCAAATTGTCAGCCATATCCAACCCAGTAATTGTAAATGACCAACATACCCAGCTTTGGATCGGCCACAGCCAAAGAAACCTTCTTCTCATCCTTGATCGATTCCAGCAAATTGGCCAGACGAGGGGTCACTTTTCCTTCAATAATCGATGCGACTTCCTCCAGCGCCGTCGTGGCGTTGTCGAATTTTTGAAATGTCTTGAGCTTCAACCTGATATCGTCAGCCTGAATCCTCTGAAAGAACAAAACTTCCATACAAATTCGAGACACCCTCTGCCGTCGCCGTCTCAGTCACGAGATCATCGCGCTTCAGCAGCTTCTTGTCCTTGGCCTTGAGCAGGGCATAGCCCGCGCTCGTCTCCGCGAGGATGAAGAGCGTCATCGTGGACTCGAGCCAGGATTGACGCGCAGCCGACTCGATTGACTTACGGACAATCGCAAGCCCACGAACAACGAGGGAGGTTGATTGTAGGTTTGATATTTTTCGAAAATGTAGATTTTTTTCTTCACGATTTGATTCGCGGCGGTGGACAGCGAAAATGCTTGTGATTGGCTGAAAAAGAATGGCTTACATAATCCAGAGCTTATCCCGCTTTGAGCTCCACCCGGCTACAAGCCGCGCCGGCGCAGACGCTCAAGTCACTACCAAGGGACGGTCGTTCTGCCATGGAGGGCTTGCTGTTTAATGTGAACGGGGGGTAAGTGCGATGATTTTGAATTTCAATGGCGAATGCTGACTGCGTAGATACCTCGAAGGTATCGTCCGTGGGTATCGAAACAGCCTGCTCACCAGCCAGCATTATGGCAACCTAACGCAGTGCGAGACCATTGACGGTGAGATCGCTCCCTCGAACGACTTGTTCAACATGCTCTGACATGATATATTTTGCGGGATTAGATGTCAAGCTACAGCTGGCACCGGCATATGGGGACTTTTTGGCATCGCTGCCGCCGAACCCGTCAACATCGGCGCTGGCGGCACGCATGACGGACAAGATGGTCGCCGAATTCCGGTATCTGCAAGCCCAGGCCACGGGGTCGATCGCCAAGTTTATGGAGTATCTGACGTACGGGTACATGATTGACAATGTGGCCCTCCTCATCACGGGTACGCTGCACGAGCGGGACACGCGGGAGCTGCTGGAACGCTGCCACCCGCTGGGCTGGTTCGAAACGATGCCCGTGCTAAGCGTCGCGACCAACATCGAGGAGCTGTATAACTCGGTGCTTGTTGAGACGCCGCTGGCACCCTATTTCAAGGGCAGCCTGACGCATCAGGACCTCGACGAGCTCAACATCGAGATCGTCCGCAACATGCTGTACAAGAACTACCTCGAGGATTTCTACAACTTTGTGCGTACCCATCCAGACTTCAAGGGCACACCGACCCAGGAGGTCATGTCCGAGATCCTCGAGTTCGAGGCCGACCGCCGTGCGATCAACATCACGCTCAACTCCTTCGGCACAGAGCTCTCCAAGGCAGAGCGCAAGAAGCTCTACCCGGAGTTTGGCAAGCTGTATCCGGAGGGCACCCTGATGCTCTCCCGCGCCGACGACGTCGAGTCTGTTGCCCTCGCCGTCAGCGGCGTCGCCGAGTACAAGGCCTTCTTCGACGCCGTGGGTCTCTCTCAGGGCGGTCTTGGCGGTATGGGCGGCGGCGGGACCGCCGATGGCAAGAGCCTCGAGGACCTCTTTTATCAGAGGGAGATGGAACTCGCCAAGATTGTCTTTACGCGGCAATTCACCCCGGCGGTGGTGTATGCGTGGGTTAAGCTGCGGGAACAGGTACATCTTCCCTCCATCTTCTCCCTTTAAGAAGGAGGCAAATGCTAACACTCTATAAGGAAATTCGAAACATCACCTGGATTGCCGAGTGCATCGCCCAACATCAGAAGGAGAGGATAGGGAATTACATTTCCGTGTTCTGAATGGTCTTTGTTAACTTACTGTTCTATATCTTTTCTGTTCGCCGGCGTTAGATTCACTCAGAGTACCTCGATTTCATGATCCTGTGGAAGCGTACGAGTACAAATATATATATCCATCATGGAAAATCATTGGATTTGCAAACACTGTTTCCAGGAGATATCCACCCCTTTCTTTTTTTCTATACGTAACGAGTCACCTTTTTCAGCTTTTTTTTCCTTCAACATCACCCTCACCTCACCATAGAATACACGCGGGCGATAGAAATCATTACATATCTCCAGACGAGAAAAAAAAAAAAGCAAGCAGGGAGATGGAAAGATCAGACATACAGTACATGACGGATCAAAATCAGCGAGTTTCTCGTTTTTTTGTTTCTTTTTTTGCATCAATGGAAGAAGAGGAGGATAACTTGCGAACCTGCAGAATATATCATGGTACACGTATAACACAAAGGGACCAGCACTTGGTCACTGCTGTTGCGCGTGCGTGAGTACCGACATAAAGGGGAAGGAAAAGCAAAGCAAAATGGCATTGACTCATAACACTTATTACTCGCGCTCTATATATCCCGGACATAGGAAAGATGTCTCTTTTTAGTCGTGCTGGAACAAAACACTGATACTCTCACCGTGATGGACACGGCGGATTGCCTGATTCCAGGGTGTTAGATCAGGTAAATAGAGACAGTGATGAGGAAGACATACCTCAGCAAATACATGGCCGACTTCGAGGACCTCCAGTTTCGGGCACCGCCGGAGATGCTCCTCCTGCGCGACGGTGTTGGTCACGACGACCTTGTCCAGCGCGCTGGCGTTGATTCGGTCAATCGCGTCGCCGCTAAGGATGCCGTGCGTCACGAGTGCATACACCCGTGCCGCACCCTCTTTCTTCAGCAACTTGGCCGCACGAGTGATAGTGTTAGATGTGTCGGCCAGGTCGTCGATCAGGATGGCGGTGCGGTCCCGGACGTCACCAACCAGCATCATGGTGGCATTCTGTCGGTCCGTGATCTTCGTTGGGCGTCGTTCCTGGTGTTCCCATCATCAGAGAGAGAGAAATCAACCCTCCCCTTGCGGGGACAGCGAATGGCTTACCTTGTGGATCAGGGCAAAGTCGATGCCCATCGAGTCGGCAATCGCAGTTGCGCGCTTGGCGCCGCCGGCATCCGGACTGACAATGATCGCGTTCTTGTAGTCCGGAATGTTGAGCTGGATATATCGCTTCAACAGAGGCCGGCCGTACAGATTGTCGACAGGGATGTCGAAGAATCCCTGGTACTGGGGATCATGCAGATCCATCGTGATGATGTGATCCGCCCCAGCGCAGGTCAGCAGATCGGCCACCAGCGTGCCGGCCTGCGCCACCCATTGTCGGTATCCCGGGCGCGGTTCAAAATTTGGAAATTTAGGGAATGCCGAGGTCACGCTCACGGCCCCGTCACTTGTGCCGTTCGGCAAACTGGTGTCCGAACGGTTCGAGTCTAGTGTATCGCTACGATGACCGTTTGCGATGGGCCGGCTCGGCACCGACGTCCCATTGACCGCCCCGGCGTCGGAATCGTCGAGCTGCGCCTTCGCGAGAACCTTTTGCAGGTTCTCGGCGTTGACGACGCTGTCGGGCCGCCCAGGTTTGGGTGTCGGCGGCGTGCTGTCAAAAGTGTACGAATTATTATGATGGGACGATGCTTTTGCCAGCGGAGCTCCCGCTTTGTTATACGGGATATCGCTCTGCCGCGAATAAGGGAAGAGCGGCAGAACTGCCGTAACTCTCTTTGCCGATGCAATCTTACAGGCGTGGATGGTGATCAGCAGCTCAATCAGGTGGTCGTTGACCTTGCCGCCGCCGGATTGGATGATATACACATCCTTTTCTCGCACCGACTCCTTGATTTCGACCCGTGTCTCACCCACTGAAAATTTCGTGAGCAAGACATTTGCCGGTGGGATGCCGAGGTGATTGCAAATCGTTTGCGTCAGCTGGGGGTGGGATGTCCCCCCGATCACAACGATGTTCCGAACCATGATGATCGCAATCTATATTGCCCGACTGAGAAAGAAAGAAAAAAATCGGAATCGAGGTAAGGCGGGAGAGGGCGGAGGAGGCGTTTCGGAATCGGATCGTGCTCGAAGGCGAAATCGGAGGCCACGTCGAAGCGACAGCGATGCGATCCAGGCGGTCACCAACCTTGAGCCACAGCACCAGCGCAAGACACTAAACCCAGGGCCTCATCCCGGTGAACAGAGGACTCGCGGGGAGCAGACGGAAGGCACACGACACATGCAGAATGTGACGGCTATCGGCCCGTGCAGGACGTGGGAAAAGAAAAAACCGCAGAAGGGAACGAGTGGACTGTTTCCGAATTGGGGAAAGTGTAAGATCCCCGCAAAAAACAAAAAAAAAAAAAAAAAAGAA
>NW_027192376.1:0-79706 GCF_041956635.1 Thermomyces lanuginosus | reverse complement strand
CCATACTCCCCTCCAGTGGTGACGACATCGACAATTTCAAGGCAGCAAGGCAGGAAACTGGACAGATGCAAGGTTTCAAGTATCCGCTCTAAACAAGCTTCTCTGCAATGCACATCAGTTGCCGCATCAATGTCACGCCCTGAATATAGTACTCCAACGCCAGCAATCCGTTACATCGTGCCATTCAATGCTCCGAGTTTATTTTGACATCCACGACGACAGAAGACAAAGCCATTCTGAAACGCCAGACTCCATAGAATAGTAGAACAACAAAGCTGTCTTCGAATCCAGTCGAAGAAAACAGGCCGGCAACGAGAGCTTCCATCTTCAATCGCCCGTATCGACTTCCCTGCAGCCAAGTAGTTAGAACCCCTCCTATTCGCCGCCTGTCCGCGGGAAAAGTAGCTCACAGGTCTAGCTGGACGCCATTGCTGATGCCGTAGTCTTCCAGCGTCAGCTGGTCTTTGAACGGTCGCTCGCCCTGGCGCTTGAGGAGAATTTCATGCGGCTCGCGCCCAATGCGTGCTGCGACTTGCGCTTTGAAGAGCCCTACTCATAACGTTCGTGAGTCATGGAGCTCAAAGCAAACATCCCGAACAAGCATGCGGGGGAAGACGCACGAATAGGATCCGACGGCAAGCATGGAATGGCGGCCTTGGTACCTAATCGGTCATTGACGTGCACCACAATCATCGGCTCCGACTGATTCTTGGGCTGCTTCTTCTCCTTGGGTTTGGCAGAGCGTTCGTCCTTGCGCTCGTCCTTGCGCGGCGCACTGTCATGACTCCGGCGGTCGCGGTCATATCGATCCCCATCGCGATCCCGTCGGGGTGAGCGCGCGCGGTCTCGGTCCCGATCACGATAGCCCCGTTCTAGCCGGCGTTCTGGCTCGTTCCGGCGGTCGTCATCATCGTCTCGACGCTTCTCCTTCCATCGGAAGCCACCGTGGCGCTTACGTGGTCGATCGCGGTGACGGTAATCGGGGGACCGGCTTCGTCGGCGGTCCTCGGGTCGCGGAGAGCGCGACCGTGAACGGCTGGCCATAGCCTGGCAAAACCGGAGGAGCAGGAAATCAGTAGCAGACTGGAGTAGTATTGCACAGGGAGACGGTGGGTGCCTGCGGCCGCGGAGATAAGGCTGTGCTGCTGAAGCCCGACAAGGGCAGCAATATAGTCACGTGACATGCTGCAGAGCTCCCTTATCACCTGCAGCTGTGACTGGTCTCTTGGACGAAGAGGATGAATTAAAATTCTGGGGTCTAGAATGAAGCTATTTGTCTGAGCGGTTTTTCTCACGGCCCTTGAGCTGCCTTCCCTTAGATTATCGCCCACCAATGCCGGCCCATCTCTATGTTCGTCGACCCTCGCCAACAACCGTATGCTTCACGGTGTCGAATGCGCCCTCACGCCAAACATGGTCGGCGAAGCTTGCCTTCGCCGTCGAGATCCTTCTGCGAGCCGTTATCTTTGCCCTAGTCTTACTAACCGATGCGGCAAAACTGCGTCACCTTGACTTGGGCATTCTCCGGGGCCGGATTGACTGGACGACAGGCGTCGGGAGGATGGCGGCTCGTTTAGCGGATCGGTACCATTGGTCTATTGTAGCCGGTGCAAGCGCGGTGTTGATATATGCTGTCTGGCGGCGGCGGTATACAGGTGCGCATTCGCGTTTTCCTCTTTGTCGAGCTGGTACTAACTCGGGGATTCTTCGCAGAGGAGTCGCTGCTCGTTATCCGTGGGCTCGGCGTGCAAACATCGACATCATCCTCCATGTATTGGTCCAGCGCGACAACGAGGTTTATTCCGACGACTCAGATCCAAGACATTGTTATCCACGAAGCATTCAAAGGGTTCGAAGTGCGCTTCTACTTGGCTATCATTGTTGAAGGAGAGCCAGAAGTGGTTGTCGTCTTTCCGGTACATCCGCCCCTCGGAGGCTACTACGTGCAACGACACTCACAATTCGTAGAACCTGCTGCCCAGACGAAGGATCCTAGAAGAAGTCTGGCGAGGTGCTCGCCACTGTCTCTTCCAGCCCCAACCAAAACCAAGTCCAAGCTCCGGATGACAAACTTATTGCCAAGTCTATAGAGTTTCTATTCATACTGCTAGATCAAGAGTACTGTACATATGGTGGGTCCCGCTACTAATCGTCGCCTCCGCCCTGCACACCCTTTTCTGCCTTTCTTTTCTGGCTGGCCAGATATTTGGCATTTTGCACCTCAACTGGCTCCAGTTTGGGCTTCTGCAGGACCGGCACGTACGATCCGGCCGGCTTCGCCTCGTTTCCGCCCAGGAACAGGCGCTGCGACCGCAGCTGTTTCTTCGGAATCGATTCGGGCGTCAGATTCGGGGCGGCTTGACTCACCACTAAATCAAGGAGACTTCCAGCCAGAATCTCATCCATCTTGCGTTGCCGCCAGACTGACCACAGGCCGTCTACAAGGCCGTTCACGGTGTATTTCCCTTCGGGTCGGTTGGAACCTTTCTTCGTCAATCTCGGATCTCCGCAGTAGACCCAGTCCAGAGCGTCTTCATTACTGCCGCTTTTCTCGTCCGGGAAGATGCAATCCCACAGGACCAGCGGCGTATCCGACGCCATCTCATACGTTGGTTTGCAAGGGTTCTTTTTCACGTCGAGCAGCTCCTTGACCAAGGTAGGCGACTCCAGACCCTGCCCGATCAGGAACAGGATAGCCACCATGTGGCGGACCTGATGCCAGAGGAAAGCTGAGCCGTGAAGGGTAAAGCAATATACGAGGGGAGTCGCGGGCGTTTTCTCTTCCTGGCTCGTGGTTTCCCCAGGCTGAAGACTGCGGACTTCCTGCCGAGGTTGAAACTCGGGGTTGCCCACGTAGCTGAGAGGGTTTGTTCTGGGATCCACCAGGTCAATGGTGGCCCGGGTAATGACGCGCTCAAAGTTGTTGATCTGCTTGCTGGTGTCCAGCTTGCAAAAGTTTCTAAAGTCGTGGCGACCCACGAAATAACTTGCGGCTTCACGCATGGCGTCAATATCCAGCCATCCCTCCCGTAACCTCTTGCTGGGGTCACGCGGGAGCCGGTCCGAGCCGGTCATGAAACCACAGTCGTTCGGCACTGGTGAGAATGCCGGCTGTGTAAAGAAATACTTGTATCGCCGCTCGCGGCACGAGAAGCGGGCGTCGAAACCGGGCGGCGGGTTGGGGCACCAGGCCAGAACCCGGATGTCTTCAGGCAGGAGGTTGTTGAGGATCTGTATATAGGGCAATTCATCTGCGATGTCATCCCAATCATCATCAGGATTGGATTTCGATTGTTCTTGATTCTTCTGCTCTGTAGCTGCACTGGCGGCCGCGGTCTCCGTATCCTCCGTATCCGATAGCCTTCGCTTCTTCCCTGCCGCACTCTCGACCTTCTGCTGGTCCGGCTTCGGCTTTGGCTTATCCTTGGGCCGGGCACTTCGAACCCGGATCCCAATGACCTGACCAAAAGCACTCACACCACGATCAGTACGCCCACACTTGGAATAATCACACCCCTCCCAATCAATCGTATACGGACGGAGTCCATCACTAGTCTTGTCCCCACCATCGTCCTCGTTGTTCGTCAACGTCGACTTGGGGAAAATCAGTCGTGCCCTCCGTAGCGCCTTCCATAGCTCCTCCTCAATCGTCGGAAGTGGCGTCGGGTTCC
The DNA here is from genome assembly GCF_041956635.1 of Thermomyces lanuginosus. Classification (NCBI taxonomy): domain Eukaryota; kingdom Fungi; phylum Ascomycota; class Eurotiomycetes; order Eurotiales; family Trichocomaceae; genus Thermomyces; species Thermomyces lanuginosus. The sequence goes on along the minus strand of NW_027192376.1, from coordinate 76,035 downwards.
CATTTGCATGCTCGTAGCCGTTGTACCGTTGCCCGAGGTACGCGAACTTTAGGGCGATGAACCGCGTGTTGTACTTGGAAGGGTCCATCTCGCGCGGTGCCTTTTTCTTCCCCCGCGTGGGTGCGGGGACCCGGGTGAAGTCATCGGGGGGAGGGTCTTGCTTATTCTGTAGTTGCTGTTGTTGCTGCTTTGGCTGCTCTAGTTGTTGCGACACTGTCTGTGTTGGTACTGGTGCCGATACTGGCGCTGGCGGCGGCGGCGGTGGTGGTGGATGAGCCGGGACGGTTTGAGCCGACGGCGATGTTGATGGGTTTGTGTTAAGTTGTCGCTCTAGTTCTGCGATGCGCTGGATGAGGCTCTCTTTGCTCCATGACGAGTAATCATGCAGGGTCGAGGTGGGCTGAATAGGAGCCGCGTCCTCCATCGGCTGTTCTGACATGATGGATGCGTTCCGGTGGTGAACGAGACGAAATGGAGGAGAGATCAAGAGCGCTTCTCTCTGAAGATGGGTCCGGCTTGAGCTTGAGCACCTCCAAAAGGTCCGCCACATTCCCTCCTTTGCTCCGTTCCTCACATCGATTATGGCCGCTAACCTGGAGAATCTACAAATCTTTTTCGCAGTACAGCGATTTTTCATTACAGTACGTTACCGGGAATGGTAATCAGTTCAGAGTCTGGAAACTTTCATTGAAAGGCCTGTTGCTTTGAGATGCTCCCCATTTTTATAGGACGAAGACCGCAAATACGGCAGTAAAATATGCTCCCCAGCCATTTCGAATTCCTGTACTTCACCCAACTCCTCTCAAAGTTTTCCTGGAGAGAGGACCAAAATACAAAACGTTTGTCACGTGACATATAGATATACAAACCAGGGAAGGGCCTGATACCCTTCCATTCTCTTCAGTGATCCTAGTCAATCGAATAGTGCCGAGGAGCAAGAGGCCGGGTTTGTAGTAAAGTTCCAGGTGCCGAGGATGATCCTGTCCGAAGAGCCTAGGTAGTAGCGAGTGAACTTTCCCACCCTGCTGCAATGTGCGACACAGGATGTCCTACACCGCAGGTCAGACAGGGAAAAGTTCAGCACTCCCTCGACACTCCGCATAGGATCATCCTCAGCAGCTGGAACTTTTTCGACAAACCCAGCTCCTGTTGGTCGCGGTATTGCTGCGAAAGAGGGTCAGAACACGAGGTGAGATGGGAATCGAAGGTACCAACCTCGATTGCGAAGGCACGGTGGTGGTGTGGGCTCTTGTGCTCGGAACCGCTGTGAACAACAACGCCGGAGATATTCGACTCAGGAATTGGAAAGTAGGAAAGTTTCCATTGCCCTCTGGGTCGGAGATGCTTGAGTATGTACGTGAATCGTTAGACTGCCTAATCCGGTAAGAAGTCACTTTCAAACAACATGCCCTAAGCCTTGCCCTAACCACCGTAAAGCGCCAAGACGCCCTGTGCAGAGGGCCTGCACATGAAGGGCTATGACCCGAACGCGCAGGATAAATACCGCACGGAGCTGGGTCCAAACTGAGGCGGACGCAATGCGATCTCCTTTTGGCATTGTGATTAACGAGGAGGGACGCGATGGCATATACAACCCACCCAGTCTGTCCATCGTCCGCTGGTCAACGGCACGATCGAGCTCCGACAACGCGCAGGTACAATTAGTACCCTCAACTTCTTCGGGATGTACCACTGGATTCGTACTTGCACACGGCTCATTCAAGTCTGCAACGAGTGCGGCACCAGCGGCCTACCTCATCTGGCTGTGCGGAGCTCCATGAGGCCGACAAGTTGTTCAGCAGCGTCGTCGACCCAACCGGGTTCCTGTGCATGATCGGTGCCCCGAAGAGGCCGCCTTTTACGACGAGCGAGGTATACATGACCGTGAGTTTCATAGTTTGCGTGCCTTTTGCTATATCTCCGTCGCTGCAGGACACCGCAGAGGACATTGCTCTGTTGTTAGGGCGCTATCCTGATATCCCCCCTCACGGGAATGTCGAACAGGATGAGCGGGACAAGAATGGGAATAGTCCGGATCTGCTTTACAATGGGAAGTCGTATGGGCTAAGTGCTGACTCCTGAATGGTACCAGTCTAGTTACTCACTTTCTCGTTTAGGAGTTAGATTTCTCAGTTAGCTTTCCATTGTTTCTCACATCGAATTGTCGATAGATTGAATTGATCCATGTGAAGGATTTCTCCTCGCTACAACTCGTAGAGCATACGATCCCATCAATTCATCACCATTCCTCGTAGTCCGATCTAGCTAAGAACACGCAGCTACCACACGATAATACAGGCACACAGACATCGAGTGCTTGAAATCAAGACCATTAGAAACGAGCGACGAAAAAAAACCATTGGTCCTTTCCCCGAGGTAACGGTTAAGTCCACCTCATTCCCAGTCTGACGGTACAGGGCATTCCCCCAGTACAACAATAGCACTGTACTGGGTATCTTTCCCTCATAAGTACCAAGTCAGACATAAATCACCCGAAAAGTCTGATCTTCCAGCCCTCGTAGCGTGGCATGATTATCGTGCTTTTGGAAAGTATACAGTCTTGGGACTCGCAATGGGATGTGGAACGATGAGATGATTTTTTTTTTTTTGAAGAAACTTTTTTGATTTTGAATTTTGGAAACGTGCCATGGAATCCATGATTCAGCCCTCCACAAAAATTGGTTTACCACTTGGCCTCGCTGGTGGCACCAGCATCGGCAGCCCAGCTCTCGCCAGCCTGAGCGCCGCTGGCAGCCCAGTCGCCGCCATCGGCCTCCCAGCTGGTGGTAGCAGCGCCGGCGGCGAAGGCGGAGCCGGAGATGCCGGCACCAGCACCCGACGGGTCCCAGGTGTCGGTGACGAAGCCAGACTCGATGGCGCCGGCGCCAACCTCCTCGGCGCCCGGAACCTTGGTCTCATCCAGCTGCTCCTTAGCCTCCTCGGCCTCAGGGTCGCGGTAGAAGTACAGATCAACCATGACGTCCCACTCAGTGTCACGGGTCGGCAGGGTGCCACGGAGACGGAGGACCTCACGAGCAAGCATCCACCAGATCAGGCCGACGGAGTAGCGGCCCTTGTTGTTGGTGGGGATAGCAACATCGACGAACTCGGTGGGAGAGTCAGTGTCGCACAGGGCAATGACCGGGATGTTGACATAGCTGGCCTCCTTGATGGCCTGGGCGTCGGTGCGCGGGTCCGTCACGACAATGAGGCGCGGCTCCTTGAACGAGCGGGTGATGTAGTTGGTGAAGTTACCGGGGGTGAAGCGGCCGGCAATGGGGGTGGCACCGGTGTGCGCAGCGAACTTGAGCACGGCACGCTGACCGTAGGGACGGGCCGAGATGACAGCAACGTCAGCCGGGTTGTCCACCGCCGCAATGATACGGGCAGCCAGGACGAGCTTCTCCCTGGAGAAAGTTAATAAAAGACATTGCATTGATTGCGCGCACGGAACAAGCCATTGCGTACCAAGTCTTGCCGATGTTGATGACATTAATGCCATCCGGACGGGTCTTCCAGACGTAGGGCTCCATATGCACCTGGAGGTTCTTGGATCCCAGGTGACATTGAGCTGCAAGCATCATCTCAATGTCCTGGGACGTGGGGTTGAAGATCGGGGGCAGCTGAGACGGAGCCATGGTGAACGGCTTTTGAGCGGAGCGGCCTGAGAGAAGGGCTGAGGGAGGAAATTGGGAGTCGTCTGGCACTCTTGTCGAGGACGAGGACGAGAGATTGAGCGTTGCGATGTGGGAGAACTATGAAGGTGATCTTTTTCTTGATCGGGCCAATCAACGCGCGAAACTTCGCAAATTCGCTTGTCAGGGTTGTGGGTTAGGTTTTAGGGCAAGATCGCGCCAAGACTTTCAGGTCACGTTTTGCACTAGTCTTGTTTTGGACTAGCGGGATTTGGGCCTTTGATCAAGTCTTTCGAGATTTCCGCTGCAGAGATCGAATGCTGCGACAGCGCTGTCATCATGCCCCCGCGGATCTCATTGCTTCAATCGTTCAAGCCATTTACTGGTTGGTCGAATTCCGCATTCCCGTGTATCCTGCTTTGCAACTGACCGGTGTTTTCAGGCTCCCGCCCTGTCCAAAGCCCGTTGGCCGCATTCTCGCGCCAGCCATGCAAAGTTACCATTCGAGCTGGCTCCGCCGAGGCGAGAGAACGACGAAAACATGATCCATATTTGATGGCGTTAGCGCGTCAGCGCAAAGCGGCCAACATCACTCGTCAAAAGCAACTCCGAGAAGAACGGCAAGCAGCGCTGGGAGACCCCGTCAAGAGCGCGCCTACGCCCTTTATCCAGAGCTTACAGTCGCTCCAGTCCCCCACCGAACCGCCCAAAGAGACTAATGGAGCATTGAACTACTTCCTCAACGAAAATGAGCTCAAGGAAGCCCTGGAGTATTCCAAGGAGCTCAGCAGCCCTGTCCCCGACCCCAATCGCAATCTTGCAGACCCGCATGCGGAAGAGGAAGCGGCGAAGCGACACGAGGAGGAACACCGTAATGCGCAGGAGGCCATCAATCGTATCGTCAGCCTCTCGAACGGCAACACCAAAGATCGCATGCGAGTAAACATCCAGCGATGCATTGAGACGTTCGGCCGCCACAATACGGACAAATTCCTCCCGCCGAAACCTTCTCCTGCGGAGCCGGGCTCGCACCCCGAGAAAACGCCCCGCAGCGGTCCGGATACCGGCTCTCCGGAAGTACAGATCGCTATCCTGACCACCAAGATCTTGAACCTCCAGCGACATTTGGAGACCACCAAGAAGGATCGCCACAACAAGCGGAATCTGCGCTTGCTGGTGCATAAGCGGCAGAAGTTGCTGCGCTATCTCCGGCGCAAGGAGCGGGGTGGACCGCGCTTCCAGTATGTAATGGAGACACTGGGGCTGTCAGATGCTGCATGGAAGGGCGAAATTAGTCTGTGATCGGTGTTTGGGACTTCGTGTCTTCTTCATGGCGTCGCTCTCATGTAGATGTGTTATCTCCGTTGCATGGATGCTTGTATACTAGTCGCATAACCGGGATACCATTCCTTACTGTCAAATCTCAAGACTATCTGTAAGATTATGGACCATGTCGCTATCACATTGGAGCTCACGGAGCACTACCGTTACAAATTGAGTTGACGGCCTACGTAGTTCTCGTACATAGCACTCGTACATACTTCGTATTTACCGTATGGAGTACTCCGTAACTGATGTTTGTACATGAGAAAACGAAAGGCCATTGTATGAGAATAGGAGCAGAGGGCGCAGTAATTTCATGACCAAATAAATCGCATCGCATCTCCAACCACATCTGCCATGAAACACTCACGAAGATCCCATCCACTATCAGATTGTAGATCGCTGGCCATGAAACTGCCGCAGAATTGTCCATAGTCCAGGCAACGCTCCCTGCCACCCGTGTCTTGGCACGCGGATCCTAACCCTTACCTAGGCGGTCAGCCACTTTGGTGGATTTTGCCGCTCCTTCCCTGAATATCACTTTTTGCTCCTCCATCGCTCCTTCCTGATGGGGTGTGTTCAGCGTTCACATAATAGTCTCGTTCCTTCCTTTTTTTGACGGCGAACTTCGCTCGTCGACGGCAACGGTGAGTGCTGGCTTTCCTTTCCGGGATGTTTTTGTTTGTTACGAGCGCGTTCCCTGCCGTGAAAAGTTCCTCTCTTTCTTCGCGTCCTCCTCCTCTCTTTTGTCTCTTCTCACCACCCTACACGTTGCTCTAGCCCTCTCTCTACTTTCGCCTCTTTGGCTTTCGGGTCTGCCAACCGCAAACTCCGTCCTGTGTCCGTCTGGCGTCTTGTATTCGTGCGTTCCCATTGCCATTTGCTGTTCCCAGCTCTGCAGAGTCCCTGCCTCGAGCCCCAAACTTTCTCCAAGATCGCGTCTGGTGTCTACACGCGCATGCCTCGTCTTCATCTGCCATCCTGGCTGGCTCCGTCGCGCCCTCTTCTGGAATCTTGAGGCGTCTGTGGGGTGTTCACCATCGTGTATCTCTTCCCCACTCGTGTACCTTTACAGTTGTGACCCTGTCGAACCCTTTTCAGACTCTTCTGTTTTTGTTCATTCTCTTGTGTTGGCTTCACCTATCTCCGTTCACGGTACTTTCTGGCTGTCTTGGGTCCACCTGAACTTAATAATCTTCCCTCTTGTGCTCGACATTCTGCACTCGCATTCCGGATCTGTCCTCGATAGTTCCGGCTCTGACTGCCTGTCAGAACGTTCGGTCCCTGCCGTCTCCTGTCTTGCGCCCTTGCCCTTTTCATTGCCTCTACGATCCGCCTTTAGGCCTCGTATTTCAGAAGCTGACTCTATCTGTTATTTTCAGCCGTGTAGGCAGCTCGCTCCACCATGCGGACCCGTTCGCAAAACGTGTCTCCTGGCGGGTTTGTCTCGCTGCCGCCCCCGAGTCGCAAACGACGGACCCAACGCCGGGCCAGCCCTTCTTCAGAGAGCGACAATAAGAAGTCGTCTTCGAAGAAGGGCCGCAAGGCCCGCAACGGTTCGGCCGCTGGAGAGGGGGCTGCCCCTCCAGTAGCACAACTTGCGCAGGGCGGGGATGTCCCTCCTGAAGAAAGTAAGAACCCCAATGAACATCCACAGTCAATTTCCTGGCTTTTCCCAATGAGTCGGCGGGAACCAATGAGGCAAGAGGGACCGTCCGGGGCTCTTCCTGGGTGTGGAAGGTCGGCTTGTCTCAGTTGGACAAGAAACTGGCAGACGATGGTGCCTTCGTTTCTCAGACGCTTCTTCCACGCAGCGGCCATAGCCTAAACCGTCTTCGTGGTACACGCTGCCGCTCGTGTTGCCTCTGCGGTCATCCGCACTGGCGGCGCCGGAACCGGAGGATGACGTTGCTCCGATGCCTTGCCTATTCGGGCCGTCTCGGGTGGGCACAGTCTGCCGCTGCTGACGATGCCCGCCGAGAGAAGACGCACCCGAGTCTGGCAAGATTCTTCGCTTGCCGGGTCGTTTTTGAGACTTTGCCGGCCGCCGCGTCTATTTGAAAGTCCCTGTGTTTGGCTCTCCTGCCTCTGGCCCGCCTGCAATGGTTCCTCGAACCCGGCGCCTCCCGGTATTCCGAGTTTGCCTGCGGCCTCTTCAACCGCGCCAAGCGAAAGTCTCTCATCCGAAGATTGAGAATACATTCTGCTACATTCTCTGGAGATTTTGCGCGAAAAGTTTTCTGCAGACCATCTTGGACCACACATGACGGAGGTTGTTGCTGAAGCGACTTGCGTCATGGAAGAGTCCATGCCGCGCCGTCCTGGAAGCAAAACTCACACTTAATTGTCACTAGAAGCTCGACTGCAAGTTCCCAGAATGCTAACTGAAGGGTTTTCAGATCTCAGTCGTCAGCGCAGATCGGCGACCGATGATGGTTCACCTACAATCATGAGAGCTGGCAAGAAACGCTCTCGTGATGAAGCGGTTGATAGCGACGACCAGAGCATTCAGTCGAGTCCAACGAAGAGATTCGAAACATCATGCCTTTCTCGTGAACCATATCGTCTCAATGCCGACACCGAGGAAGCGTTTCTGCGCCATCGCCGTCGCCGCAGACTCGCCAGCGAAAACGGGCAGTACTATGTTGACAGAATCGTTACTAGGGGGAAGGTCCGTGAAGCTCAAGATGCTGCCGAACGTGCGGCTATTCGGCTTGGAGGAGCAGGCTCACCGCGCGACCCTTTGGCCCGCCATGCCGTTCTTGATGCCTCGGAAATCTCCAGCGACGAGGAGAACGACATCATCATGACTCTTCCGAGAGACCAGGTCAAATCAAAGACCACAATATCCACAACTAACCGTGCGCTTCGTTCAAGCTGGGGGTTCAGGTCTCTTCTGGGATATTTTTTTAACTTCATGCCAAAGATTCCGTCGGTCACATTTGGGCGATCTGGTAAGTCTATCACCATTGGCAATACATCTATTTTCATTTTGCTGATGCCAGCAAAGGTGGTCGAACGAACGTCACTACCGCTCCTCCAGTGGGACCGCGAACGTCTGAAGTGAGGGCCCCCGCTTTGTCTTCCAGATCCCTGTCTTCTGGGTCTGAATCCTCCAAGGAAAGTCAGTCCGATGCCTCTGTCCATGATGATTGGGCCGCTTTGAACGCAGCATCTCCAGTTCGAAACCCGCCGGTGAACAAGGGGGGCGCTAACCTGGACGACGTACAAGATGCTGTGCCTGATGAGATGGAGAACGTCCAAGGCGCTGTACCTCTGGAAAAGGAAGACATGCAAAACACGGCAGCATCAAAGGAGATGGAAAGCGTGCAGGGTGCAGTAATCGAGGAGAATCCAGCGACTCCAGTCGCAGGAGCATCATCTAGCGATCGATCTGTTAAGAAACGGAAACGAGCGCCCTCTCCTGACACAATTCCGAATCCTCCAGGCTGCAGCTACGGTATGGACTTGGACTATTTTTACTTTGATACGTCCGATGAGGAAGAAGCCGCGAGGATCGCCTCCGCTCAGGCTTCTACTAGAGCCTCCCCTCAGGCACCTGCTTCGGAGACTCCCAAATCGATAACACCGAAAAAGAAGAAGAAGAAAGTGTCCACTCCAGGGTCTTCTGCGGCATCTGCAAAGAGAAAGAAACTCTTTGACGCCCAGGATGAAGGGGAGGCCAAGACAATTCTGAAAACCCCGTCTCAGTCCAAGGTGAAATCACCGGAAAAGAAGAGAAAGGAAGTCCGCTGGGCCGAGGATGTCGTGTCGCCCAAATCGCGATACGAAGGTAGTTCGTCCCGTCAGCCCGCCACAGCTCCATACGCTGGCGGTCAATTTTCCGGTGTCGACGATCCTTTTACGTCAGAAGCCCGTCCCGAGTCTCGCCGTCCTGCGAGCGTTACTCAGGAAACACAATTGGACGAGAAAGAAACCAGCAACCTTGCTCGCCCCGCAGCTCCGTCGACGTCAACGCCTGTTTCAGATGCGGAATCGGCAGACAAGCTCCGCCCGAGCTTTGCTTCGGCTTCACCAAGTGGGCAGTTTAGAACGGTAAGTAGCCGTGTGACTGTTTTGAGCCAGTATTCTGACATTCCGTCGAAGACTCCTTCAACTCCTCCCCAGGGTCGCCCAGGCTTTGAAGCATACCAGGTCAAGGTCCCGAGTAGCCTTCGTGAGTCTCATGAGCCCGGGATTGATACTGGTATTGCGTTCGAATCGTCGCGTACTCGTCCTGCGCATGATGAGTCCGCCGCTCCGGCTTCACGCGTGTCCGATGCGCCTGTTTCTGATGTGTCTGCCGTTTCGGGTCCACCTAGTTCGTCTACTCCTTCGACATCCCGCAAACCGGCACAACAGGATGGTCCCTCCGATGAGGAATTGCGCCGTATCTTTGGTGACGACGAAGACGGCCGCGAAGCTTTCGATATTTACAAGCGGTGTCCGTCCGGTGAGCTTGAAAACATGATCTATCCCGATCCGTCTCCCGTCTCGTCGCGTTTGTCTGGTGTCGATCTTTCTTTGCCTTGTGATGAGGACACTGCGTTTGCTCCCTTCAATGAGGCCTTCGAGGCTTTTGAGGCCGGTCTTCCTTGCGAGTCTCCCGCAAGGATGGGCAAGGGAAAGCAACCAATTTTGGCTGCTTGAACATGTTCATATGGACAGTTACCGTTTTAAGAGCGGGGAGTTGTTAAAATGGAGGCTGTGGAAATTGTCGGAAGAAAATCTGTTTGAGACCTTTTACAGTGTTGCTAGACTGCTTGTGGAGTGTAAAGGATCATTTGTGATGGTTTGGCGTTGGTGACTTCTTTCTTCACTGGGATTCATCGCTATGATTTTTTTTGTTACCATGGCGTTCGGGAATGGGTTTGCTGTTTCATTGCGTCCAGTCAGCCCTGTACTGTGCTGAACCTCCAAGTTGAAGATGTGTGCCCGGCTGTCGCGGTGATCACACTGTTTCCTTTTGTGGCGATGGGCCAGCGTTAAAGCTCCCCTGCACTGCGGGCTGAAGGTATCTGCTTGGTTTCCCAGTTTTGTGGTGCTCGCTGCAAAACCTCCTTTCCGGTTGAAGTTGTCTGTCAGGACATTGCCGTTCTCTATTGTTCCTTGCTAAATCTGCCCTCAAAACAGGTCGGAGGTGTCAGCTTGAGCCCCGCCAGTTCTGTATATAGTTGTTTCTTTTCTGTGGCGTTTTCCCTTGCTAAACCTTCCTGCAGGGTAGGCTGAAGGTACTGGCGTAGGCTTCACAGTTCTGTGATCTTTGTGATTAAACCTCCCTTCGGGTTGATGCCACCGCAGTTCTGTGTCGTTCCTCGTGAAACCCGCCTGCTGGACAGGTCGAAGGGGTCTGCATGGGAATCGCCGGTCTCGCATATATCTAGCCAAGTCCCGGCGTTCGCTCATTGTTGAATGCTTTGACTGGTCTATTTCTTGTTCTCCATGCGATACAATATACTATAGAAGGTTTTCTGAGGAGATCTGAGTTGCATTGAGATGGACTATCGTTTATGGTCTATACTATTTCGGAGCTGAGAGTCAGTTGAATCAACCCGAGGGACACCAATGTAGTCTTCTAATGTCTCGAATTGGAGATTTGGGTCCTCGCTAAACAAAGGAAACTGCAAGACTCGGGGATCAGCCGCAGCATCTGACGTGTCTGTTAGTATCCAGTTGGGTTCATTCCCGTGCAGTGGATTGTGCGGCTCCATTGTCGCGGCCGAGGATGTTAGACACAAGTTGGCCTCGGGATCAGTCACACCATCGGGCTTCACGCCCGACGCATTCACGCTGAGAGATGACGGAAGACGTGGCTGGAGATTTGGCGGGATGGAGTCACTTGGCATGGATTGACAATGTTCAGACACCGATGGGTTCGAGGGTTGCGGCTGCGGCTGCGGCTGTTGTTGCTCCTGAAGTGCAGTTTGCACCTCGTCTCGCACAGGGCTTTCGGAACGGACATTGTTGCTGCCATGTTGGGGATTATCCTGACAATTAGCTGCGGACACGGTAGGAACCGAAGGTGATGGTTGTGATTCCCGTACCGGCCACTGTTCCTTGCAACAATTATTATCAATGTCTGTGTCCTGGTGCATGCGTTGCCGCTCACATCTCTCAGTATTTTCAGTTTGTCTATCATTGCGCTGGTCTTTGTTCGCTTGTTTCTGCTCTTGAATAATAGACGCCACTCCCTTTTCCTGATTCGTTTTCGATTGCTGTTGTTGTGCTTGTGATTGCTGTCGTTGCCTTCTTCGTCGCTGTTGCTGCTGCTGCTGCTGCGTCTGCGTCTGCCCGTTTGCCGGGGACTTAGCAGAGGAGATAGGACTGCTATTCCTTTTGCTCATCACAAGCCCCGCGCTCTTCTGCGTTTTCCTGTTCTCTCGCACGAACTTAGCAAAGAGGGCCTCGCAATGGAAACACGCCCGGGGCCGGATCTCTGGCAGCACCGTGATGAGCCCGCACACTTTGACATATGGGCTTGGATTTTGCGGGTTTTGGGAGGGGAGGAATTGAGCTCGATGGCAGGGATAAGCGAGATAGTGTGTGTTGCAGAGGCAGGGTGGTTTGTTGGGTTTGTAGTAGCACATTTTGTTTCTTCCTTCTTCCTTGTGGTTGTATTGGGAATGTGATCTATGAGTGTAAAGTGGATGGAGTTGATGAATTGTGGATATGGATCAAGCTGGGCTGACGGATTAGGGTTTAGCTCAAGATCGGGGGCAATTTCATCCTTGTTTCTTTCACCTCATTAAATAGATTATTCCTCTTTGAGCAAAATCTGAAAATTCCATCATTCATTCTTTGTTTCATCATATTGATTGTCTCATTGTTCTTGTAAGATTGAGGTCATTTGTCCAGGGATCAAAGCCTCAGCGGCTGATGAATGAAGGCTGGCAATGTGCCGACCAAGTTATTGTTCCGTGTCAAATTGTGTGAGATGGGCTTTGTTAACATGAAAGCATTCGGACGTTCGAGAAGCATCCATATGCCCCCGGAAGAAGACATTGACGGAGTCGACTCAAACCCTGGTCGGCACTACGGCCTTCGGAGTCTTAGACCCTGTCACTCACTTTGTCTTTTTAGGGCACCAATTAGGGCTCCTGGCCGGTGAAGCAGGGGTGCGCTTAGCCTGGCAGCCGCTGATTGGTAGATGGAGACGTACAATGATTAGGGTCCCCTTGCAAAGCAACGGCCAAATACAGCGACAAATCCTCGTACGGATCAGCCAGGCGCACTTCGAGGCCGGTTAAATACTTTGACGTGGGACTTCATAAACTCCTCTCGGCTTCTCATTCTCAGAGAAAAGCACCCTTGTCACCATGTCACCATGTTACCAGATGCCCCAGCAGGCGGCCGCATGTTACCATTTTCGCACGCCTGTAGCGACGCCGTCAGAGATAGGTAGGTCCTGATCCTTGTCCAATAGCGCATATATAAATGCTCAGCCCTTACCGAGCGCCACAAAAGTCGTAAAGGTGCTTTTTTGCTGTTGCTACCAGCTCTTGGGTGCCCGTTAGAAAGCCGTCCATTCAAACACGAACTCAATACTTGCTTTTCCGGAGTCGTTGAACGTGTGGTCAGCTGTCAGTCTTCCTGACTACCAACAGAGAAATATTTCACCATGACGGAACCGTCCGCCCAGGGGCTGTCCACCGCCACGGTCGCCAACAATACCCCGTTGAACATTGAAATAGACACATCAGTATGATATCCTTCCACTGTGGTACATTAGACGGTATTGCTCACTTGGTGAGTTGCACAGTATGAAAACGACTCATCCTATGGCGATGATCTGTACGTTCTGACGCCATTGCCCCCCCCAATCCCCAAAACACGTTTACTTACATTGCTCTTTCCGTATACAGATCGTCGTATACTGCGTCACTGACCTCATCTGTGCTTGACTACCGCCATGAGAATGGCCGTCGTTATCATAAATTTCGCGATGGATGTAGGCCTTGACCTCTTTTTCTTGACCACTCAAGTGACAGAGAAACTGATGTTTTTGTAGCGTACTTGCTCCCTAATGATGAGTCAGAAAACGACCGCCTGGACATGGCACACGAGATGTGTCTCGTGATGCTGCATCGGAAACTATATTTGGCCCCGATCAAGCATCCTCAGCGAGTGATCGACCTGGGGACTGGGACAGGCATATGGGCCATCGATTTTGGTAAGTTGGTTTGCTGGTTTTGACCTACGTAGTAACGCAGGAAACGGATGCTAATTCATTGTAGCGGACCTCCATCCCCAGGCAGAGGTAAAAATAGCACCACCGGAACTAATTCCAGACGGACATATTGCTGAGACCGAATCCGCCGGTTCTAGGTGATTGGTTGTGACTTGAGTCCGACCCAACCGAGTCTGTCTGTTTGGCCCAGACACCGTAATTGACGCATTCAACTAATAGGCTTTGGCAGGGTACCTCCGAACGTGAAGTTCCTAGTAGATGATATTGAATCGGAGTGGGCGTACGAAAATCACCCATTTGACTTCATTCACGGGCGATCCCTAGCCGGCTCGATTAGGGACTTTGGAAAACTGATCAAGCAGTGCTATCGGTATGTCGTTTGAACTGTTACCTGTTTTCTCGTTTGACAAACTAACGGAAATAGGTCAGTCAAGCCCGGTGGCTGGGTTGAATTCCAGGATTGGGACAGCTACCCAATCTCGGAAGACAACAGTCTTGACGGCACTGCACTCCAACGGTACTACAACGAAGTCTACGGGGCGTTTGAGGAGGCCGGCTACGAAATCCGTCCTGGGCTCAAGCTAGAAAAGTGGTTCAAGGAAGCCGGTTTCGTGAACGTCCACGTGGAGAAGTTCGTCGCTCCTTACGGCGTCTGGCCAAAGGATCCCTATCTTGTCAGTTCTTCCTTCTTGTCTCCGGATAGTAATCAATGGTAACAGAATATTAACCCTCTTTGTGCAGAAAAAAGTCGGCACCTGGTCCCAAGCCATAGGCGAGGCCGGTTTTGAAGCCATTGCTCTGGCCGCTCTGACGCGATACAAGCAGTGGAGCAGGGACCAAGTCATGAGTCTTGCCAGCCAGGCCCGGGCTGACGGCCGAAAGCGCACGATTCATACGCTATTCAATTTGTGAGTACAACATCACCATGGCTTCAAGCAAACGCGAGCTATCTGATACGAAGCTAACCGGTAATGAAACTCGCAGCTATGTCGTGTACGGCCAGCGTCCCGAGAATTGATACAAGTAAACTCTGCGATGGACAGTACGGATGTTGAGTAGGTGTACGTTCAGTAGCTACAAGAAGCCTCCCGCACCGCGCATGAAGCCTTTCTGGTTTTTCAGTTTCCTGTCGTGGATTTGGATTGAAATCTACCCCGTACCGCACAGTTGAAGACGAAACATTGTCAGAAGTCAGTACATACTAGACAATCAACACCCTGCGAGTGCTATCATTACTGAAGGCATGCAGTCGCTTTCTTTTCCCGGAATCCAAGTAGGTACTTGGGCGTTGTGTAAGACTCCGCGCCGCTTATTCCAAGTTCCGAGAAAAGAACCCTGCCACAATGTTCCCCGAATGAGAAGTTCTGTTACCATTTTGGCAAAGATGCCGCAACGCCGTTGGAGCATCTGAAAATTGATCATTGTCCGCTTGTCCTCATATAATACTGAGCGGGGGTGCCGAGCGCTGGACGTGGAGGTGCAATTCACGAAAACCTTGTTGACTGTTCCGACCAGCTTTGGGAACCTTTCGAAAGTCCTGCATCCAAACACAAACCTCATACATCTTGCGAGACGTCGAACTCGTGATCAATCGTCAGTCTTCCTGAACATCGACGGAAAATTGTTCCACCATGACGGAACAGACGACCTCTAACACAAACAATGTCGTGGCCAATGTTGAAGTGGACAACTCGGTATGATAGTATCCCTCCATTGTGGTATATCAAAACCCTTTTGGTTACTTATTGAGTCGCACAGTATGAGAACGACTCATCTTATGGTGATGAACTGTAGGATGCGACGCCCATGGGGCTCCAGATTCCAAAGCATGCTCACCCATGTTTTTGCCACATTGCAGGTCCTCGTACACGGCGTCGCTGACCTCATCTGTGCTTGACTATCGCCATGAGAATGGCCGACGCTACCACAAATATCGCGATGGATGTAAGAAACTGACATTGCATAAACATCCAAAATCTGCAAACTGAATATCATTTTTTTTTAGCGTACTTGCTTCCCAATGATGAGTCGGAAAACGACCGCCTGGATATGTTGCACGAGCTTTGTCTCATGGTGTTGCAACGGAAACTCTACCTAGCCCCGATTAGTCGTCCGCAGCGGGTGATGGACCTTGCAACTGGGACAGGGTTATGGGCGATTGATTTTGGTACGTCCTCTACGTTTGGGGCTCGGCCGACGACACACGATAGGGATGCTGACTCAATGTAGCGGATGAACACCCCCAGGCAGAGGTAAATTGATTCTATAGAGACAAATCACTGATGGACAGAATGCTGACATCGGATATATTTGTTCTAGGTAATCGGCTGTGACTTGAGCCCGATCCAGCCCAGTCTGTGAGTCTGGCCAGGGGATCGTAGTGGAGTCTTTCGACTAACCAGCCCTTTGCAGGGTTCCTCCTAACGTAAAGTTTCTGGTGGATGACATTGAGTCGGAATGGGCATATGAAAAAGACCCATTTGACTATATCCACGCGCGATACCTGACCAGCTCAATCAGGGACTATGGAAAGGTGATAAAGCAGTGCTATCGATCAGTCAAACCTGGCGGCTGGGTTGAGTTCCAGGATTGGGACGCCTTCCCCTTTTCTGAAGATGATAGCCTTAATGACACCGGATTCCTCCGATACTACAAGGAAGTATACGGGTCATTCGAGGAAGCCGGCTACGAGGTCCGTCCTGGAACGAAGCTGGAGGCGTGGTTCAAGGACGCCGGCTTTGTGAACATCCACGTTGAGAAGTTTGTCATTCCCTACGGCGTTTGGCCAAAAGATCGCAATCTGGTCGGTTTCCCCTTGTCTGTAACCGTTTAAAAAGCTCAGTACTCATCTCTCCGCACAGAAGGAACTCGGTGCCTGGTTACAGGCGCAAGCCGAAGCGAGCGGCTTCGAAGCCGGAGCCCTGGCCGTTTTGACGCGGTACAAACGGTGGACAAAGGAGGAGGTCATTGTTCTTTCCAGCCTGGCCCGAGCCGATGGCCGGAAACGCACCATTCACCCGCTGTTCAACTTGTGAGTACAGTATTCACGAATCTTTTCGAGCAATACTGTCATGTTGATAAGAAACTAACTCGAATGCACCCCGCAGCTCTGTCGTCTACGGCCAACGTCCTGAGAATTTACCGAGATGAAGTCTGGGATGAAGCTATAATATAGGTTCATCTGAAGGTGCAAGGAATCCGCACGTCCGAAGTCTTGTGAATATTTCAGAGACCCCTTTGTAGATCTGAATTGAAATCTACTCCATAAATAGAGTTGAAGATCGAAACGTCGTCAGTAGTCGTTACTTCGGCAATCGACAGCCTGCGAATGCTCTCATCATCGGGAGCATGCAGTCGGTTGTCCTTTCCGGAGTATGTATGCGATGGTTTCCTAATAGAGAATTAAACGCTTCGATTCAGGGCCTGAGCTCCGCGCCGGCCAGCGGGGGAGCAGGGATTGTTCAGTCCGGCAGCGTTGATTGGCAGACGGAGTGATCTTTGCAAAGATCCAGTTCCCTTTGCAATGGGACAGGCATGTACTCCGTAATTCTGCAACCAATGCAAGCCCGTCTGTGCGCCGTGAGCAGATTGAACTCCTAAATTCTTTGACTCGCTTCGGCGTTTCCCATGCATGTTGGACTTCGTTCCGACTGCCCCCGGACCGGGGCCTCGGCTGCTGAGTCTCGGACAGGACAGCCTTGTCACCATGTTCCGAAGAGGTGGACGCTGTTACTGTTTTGGCGGACGTGCAGCAACGTTGCAGAAGAACTAGATCGTGATCCTTGTCCGCATGCACATTTTAATTCTGGGTCGGGATGCCGAGCGCTGATCACTGAGAACAGGATACATATATATATATATACGGAGTACTGCTGGCTGTTGGGAACGGCTCTTTGGTGCCATTTGAATGCCTTGCATCCAAATACGACCTCCATACATGTTGGGCCGTTGAGCGTGCAATCAGTCAGTTATCAAATCAATCTTCCTAAGCTCAGCGGAGAATTATTCCATCATGACAGAGCAGACAACAACCACTACAAACAATTCACCGGCAAACGTTGAAGTGGACATCTCGGTACAATATCCCGCCGTTGCGGTATACGAGGCCCCGTCACTAACTTGCACAGTATGAGAATGATTCGTCTTATGGCGATGAACTGTACGCGACGTGACGCCATGGTGTGCTGGATCCCAAAATTATGCTCACGCATGTTCTCCGACCTATAGATCGTCGTACACGGCATCGCTGACCTCTTCGGTGCTCGACTATCGGCATGAGAATGGCCGTCGTTATCATAAATTCCGCGATGGGTGTAGGAGCTGACCTCTTTTGGCGGACTATCCAAGATCTGTAAACTGATTGTTACCTTCTAGCCTATCTGCTTCCCAACGATGAATCGGAAAGTGACCGCTTGGATATGTTGCATGAACTCGCTCTTCAAGTCCTGCAGCGAAAACTATACCTGGCCCCAATCAAGAGTCCGCAGAGAGTGATCGACCTCGCGACTGGGACAGGCATTTGGGCCATCGATTTTGGTAAGCTTGTTTCCTGGGTCATGCCGATGCGGGATACAGACTGATACTGGCTCATTGTAGCGGATCAACAACCCCAGGCAGAGGTAAAGAATACCTCCAAGGGGAATCTCGGATGAGCAGAATGCTGAGACGGTTCGGTTTGTTCCAGGTGATCGGATGTGACCTGAGTCCGACTCAGCCAACACTGTCAGTCTGACTTAGGATTTCGTACTCAAATCTCTGGGCTGACGGGCTTTGGCAGAGTTCCTCCGAATGTAAAGTTTTTGGTGGATGACATCGAGTCGGAATGGGCATATGAACATAACCCATTCGATTTCATCCACGCCCGGAACCTATTCATCTCGATCAGAGATTATGGAAAGCTGATCAAGCAGTGCTATCGGTATGCCTTCGGAACCTTTCTTTCCTGATTCTCTAACGAGGAACAGATCAGTCAAGCCCGGAGGCTGGGTTGAATTCCAGGATTGGGACCTTTCCCCCGTGTCGCCGGACGACAGTCTCGACGGCACCGGGTTCCAACGATACTATGACGAACTCCAGAACGCGTTTGAAGAGGCTGGTTACGAAGTCTCTCCAGGCCCCAAGCTGGAGCAGTGGTTCATTGATGCGGGCTTTGTGAACATACACATGGAAAAGTTTCTCATTCCCTACGGCGCTTGGCCAAAGGATCGCCATCTGGTCAGTCCTTCGCCCTCTCTTTTTGCCGAAAGAATGATCTCTCCCTGACCTCTTTGTACAGAAGAAACTCGGCGCCTGGAACCAAGCCCAGGCCGAAGCAAACGGCTTCGAGGCCGGAGCCCTGGCCGTCCTGACGAGGTATAAACAATGGACAAAAGAGGAAGTTATTCTTCTTGCCAGTCAGGCCCGAGCCGACGGTCGAAAGCGCAACATTCACGCGTTGTTCAATTTGTGAGTATTCATCTACTGTTTATGCAACTACTATTTGATATAGAAACTGACCAGGGATGACACTTGCAGCTATGTCATCTACGGCCAGCGTCCCGAGAATTGACCAAGGCGAAATCTGGCAAGGTAGACATGTAGAGGTAGCCATCAAGCTATGCCGGTTTATACGTACGGGAATCCTCCGGCACCGGGCGAAGCCAACGGATTTCGATCTTTTAAAAAAGGAAATATTTTCGAGAAAGTTGAACACGCATTAATGGGTATCATGTTCTATACCTATTCCAAGCAACCTTGTTTTCGAAATGCCAGTCAAATCCGCTCCAATAATAGTACATCAGTCATCAAACCCTTCAAACTCCTCATCATCATCGCTGCCTTCATCGGAAGCTTGCGATGCTTGTTTCTTACTTTTTGCCCGTTTCTCTGCTGTCTGCTGTCGCACCTTCTCCAGCATGGCCTCCGTCTCTCGCACTCGTTGCCTCTCCTCCTCGCTCATCTTCTCCCATTTGCTGCGTTCACGACGGGCGCGCTTCTTCTCCCGGCGTTTCTCACGCTCGCTCTTCTTTTCTAGTGTTAGGCTCCATGGAACGCTGTTCTTCTCACTTCGTCGTTTCTTTGCCGCGCGTTGCTGCTCGTCGTCATCCTTGGGTGCCTCCAGTGCTTCTTTTCGGCGCTTCTCCCGTTGCTTGTCCTTGTATGCGTAGTTGTCCCAGTCGATGGTCACGCCTAGTGTGGGGTCTCCCTGGAATTTCTTAAGCTCCGGCATTCGAGGCAGTTTCAGGAGGCCCCAGGCGTGGCCGAGGTCTTCCCAGTCGAGATCATCCATGCGGAAGATGCTGCTTGCTTGGTGCTTGCTGTAGCTTCGGACCCAGCTGACGAATGCCCGCTGGCCCTTATCGTGATAGGCCCGGTCTTTTCGGACAAAGGCGCGGAATGCTTCCGTTGCGGCTGCGGCGTCTGTGTCCGACACGCCACGATATGATGCATCTTCGTAGAGGGTTACTGGAGTCTTGCGGACTTCCAGGAATCCGACGTAGTCCTCCTCACGTCCAGGTTGGAGAAAAACTACACTGAGTCCCCTTCGCCCGGCGCGTCCGGCTCGCCCGCAGCGGTGGATAAATGCTTTCGGGTCCGTTGGAGGATCGACTTGAATGACGAGGTCAACAGACGGGATATCAAGACCTCGTGCAGCCACATCGGTCGTCAGTAGGACAGACGGCATAGTGGAATTCGTAAAGCGAACAAAGTTTTTTTGGCGGACTTTCTGTTCATGTTTTCCATGGAGCGGAATCACGGCGAAATCATCGCCAAGGAGAAGGGGAATTAAATGTTGGAAGTAGTCAACTGCTGCGCATGTAGAGAAGTAGATGATTGTTTTTTGTGGTCGAGGATTCAAGCTGTAGAGAAGGTTCTTGACGGCAGGAAGTTTGTGGGAAGATTTGGTAATAAGGTAGGTCATTCTCAGACTATAGGGGCTGTCAGCATATCCTTAGTCCCATAATTTGAAAAAAGTATTGCATACCTTGCCGGAGTTCGCTTATCCTCCGCCCCGGAGGGCCCTTTCACTCTGACGGCAACCTTGACCGGATTTCGGAGACCTACTCGGATGATTTGATCTACCGCTTCGCTAACGCTAGCGCTGAACAGGCCCGTCCTTCTCTGCTTAGGTAGCCGCGACAAGATCTTTTGAAGATCATCCTTGAAACCCAGATCTAGAAGCCTATCTGCCTCATCCAGGACCAGCATCTCAAAGGACGACTGTGGACAATGAACATGGGACGACGACAGAAGCTCCAAGAGACGGCCCGGTGTGCCAACTAATACATTGGGAGACTTTTTGAGGAATAAGCTCACATCCTCTGCTGCGGTCGTTGCACCCCCGAGCACCAGCTGCGGAACGACTTTGAGAGTTGACGATGGATACTTTCGGGGCGGTTCGTCTTGGTCTGCTGGGTTGATGACCGACGCTGACGGCTCGTGGAAGGCAAGGAGAGACAGCAGAACGTTATAAATCTGTGACGCAAGTTCTCTGCCAAAGATTTCAGTAAATAGTGACAAACCCATGTGAGAAAATACATACCTTGTCGGTGACACAATGATGGCTCCCACATGATGTTTCTTGATCGGCTCTTCCAGCCGCAACAATTTCTCAACCACTGGAATCAAAAACGCTAGAGTTTTGCCGCTTCCAGTCACAGCTTCGACCACTACATCTTTATGACCCATAAACAGAGGAATCGCAGCTGCTTGCACAGGAGTCATGCGGGTAAAGCCCATGCTCGATACAGCGTCGAGCACCCATTCTGACAGCGGCGGATTCAGGTCGCCCCATGCCCGGGACGACGCCGATGGTGGCTTTGGAGCCATTGCTCAACCGGCCGCAACACACAAACTCCAGACAGCTGCCCTCGTGCTCCTCATGAAATTTCCTTCCCGTCGTTATCGGCGAGATCTTTTCAGGGCGGTGAGCGATTCTGCCGGTCTGATAAGATTTGGCTCTGTCACGTGATCCAGTAGATCCGATTCTTGCATGTGAGTCGCGTGCGCCGAATGGATCAGTTTTTGATGCCTTGGGGATAAACTGAACGCTCAGCCAGTGCATCGCCTCTAAGCAGTTGAGGCTGCCACGTTGTTTTGAGCTGAGCCTCTGCCGATCTTCTGGTGACGATCGAGTACCAGCCTCAGGGATGCGGCGGAGTTGACATGCCGAAGGACAACTCGGTACAAGGAGGCAACTTAGATATCACTGAGAGGTTTTCCTGCCGACAACCGCCAATATTCCGCTCTTCACCCCTCTAGGAGGGCTTCTTTCCCTTCTCCGGCCCCCCGCCGACTCCTCTGTTCTGCCGCATCGCCCAATTTCTGGGACAATTCCGTTCCCGGCCCTTCCGCCTTTGTGCAACAGCACGCAGGAGATGGCTTCATCGTGTGCCGTGCCGGCGACAAGAGTTACGTCGCCGTCACCAAGCCCGTCAGATACGTCCGAGACATATTCAGGGCCGAGGACGCGCTCAGTAGCGCGTCGCGAGCGCCTAGCAGCTGCAAAAGCTATTGCCGAAGAGGACGGGGGCAGCCGGTCTGAGAATACCGAGGATGGCAAGCCAGACAATCAGGAGCGCGCAAATTCGCGACGATCAACAGGCGTTTCGACGAGAACTCCGCGACGCCGTTCTTCGAAGCCTACAACTGCCTCGTCAAGCAAGTCCCCTGCTGTAAAATCGGAACCTCTCACCAACGGATTCCTGTCACCCAATGGCCATGTATCGCCAAAGGGTACCTCGCGCAACGTCTCGCGATCGCCGTCTCCCCTGGGATTGATTCCTCTGCATCAGAGCTACCGGACGTTTATCCATAAGCACGAGATACCCCGCAAAGCCCTACACGTCTCCATTGGCTTCCTCACATTGGACCTCTATCGTCGCGGCGTGCAGACTACCGCTATCACACCGTTGCTGATATCTGCGCTGGTGCCGATTTCTGCAATCGATGTGGTACGCCACCGATCTGAGCGTCTGAACCGGGCCTACGTGCGAGTGGTTGGCGCGCTCATGCGTGAGACAGAAGTCACTAGTTACAACGGCGTGATTTGGTACTTGCTGGGTGCATACATCGTCCTGCGCTTCTTCCCAAAGGACATCGGTGTCATGGGCGTGCTGCTCCTGAGCTGGTGCGACACCGCTGCATCGACATTTGGCCGTCTGTACGGCCGTTACACGCCGCGTCTCCGCCGTGGCAAGAGCCTGGCAGGCACCCTCGCAGCTTGGGTCACAGGAGTCATCACTGCAGCGCTCTTCTGGGGCGTCATCGTGCCCCGTGTTGGATCCTTCCCCGATGACCCGCCGGATGCGTTCATGTTTCAAGGCCGCCTGAACCTCTTCCCGGATGGCCTCCGCCGGCTCCTCGGCTATGCGTCGGACAGCACAGCGACGGCGGCGACGACCATCTCTGGTGGCCTGGCTCTCGGCGTTATGAGTGTCGTTTCCGGCATCGTTGCAGCGGGCAGCGAGTTGATCGATCTTTTTGGTTGGGACGACAACCTCACCATCCCTGTTCTCAGCGGAATAGGGCTATGGGGCTTCCTCAAGATTTTTGGCTAGACATCTTCCTTTTTTCCCCCTTGTTTGATCTGGATCTCTTGGACATGAATACATCATGTGATAGAGCGGGCATGACTTTTTTTTTTCTTTTTTCCTATGTGTATTCTACACTTTGCTTCGTCGCCCTTTGATTTTCTCAACATGTGTACAGGGAAACGGCTTATTAATGTCTGGTACATAAACCTGCTAATCAATTGTTCCACCCTTCTCATCTCATCGTGACCAAAATCAATGGAAAATGTAACCCTTGACGCCTCGTGGCTATTGAGTCCCGCAATACCCTACTCCGTAAAGCCAACATGGATTCCAAGCAAGAGAGCCCTACCAAGTTCAAGTCAAATCAATTAAACTCACGCGGCCAATCTTCTTCTTTCTCGCTCCTTTCCCCTGATCATTACCGCCATCGTTGGTCTTCTCGTCCTCTTCTGATTGCAGCGGTATCAAGCCATCTTCAGGATCGCCGCTCTCTTCTTCATACTCCACCGTCCAGAACCCGTCTTTGGTTTTGATAATAGGTTTTGCGGGCATTTTCTTCTTTTTCTTGGGCGATTGTCGTTGTTCTGGCGATGACGGCTGCGAAGTTCGTGTGTTTTCCTCCACAGCGGTGAGGACAGGCGATCCCGGCACCTCCGGCCGTGGAGTTACTGCCGGCTGACTGGGATCAGGCTCCGAGTCGGAATGGATGACTATCGGCGTCGACGATGCGCGGCGAGAAGGGAAATCGTCTATTGTTGGGTCCAATATCTCGTCTGTAGGGGGAGGTGGTGGTGATGGTGAAGAGTGTTTCGCGGTATTCTTCCCCGCAGTCTGTCGACGCTGTCGGTTTGCCCCTGGCGCCGGTGTCGGTGTCGACGAACGCGAACGGGGCCGTCGGGAATGCGTCTCCGATTTCTGCCGTCTTGTTCGTCGCGGCTTCGGACTGCCAGTGCTGGTGGTGTAGCTGCACGAAGCGCGTCCTGACGGCGCATCATCATCCGAGTCCAAGAGAATCGGCGAGTCACAGGACCCCAGCGCGGGGTGAGGTCGATGTGTATGCTCGCGCCGCGCCGGACGGCCTTCACCAGAAGTCTGATCCTTTGCCGAGTTGCTGGCCGGCGAAGACGGGCTCGTCAGCTGATTGCTACAAATCAATCGCTGGCCGATGTGGATATCTGAGAGGCTACGCCTGTCTTACCGTCTCTCTTGTTTCTTTCTTCTGGGCTGAGGGAGCGGCGCTCGTGTTCACGCTCTTTTCTGCCATCGCCGCTTCGAGAAGCTGCTGCTTTCTTCGAATCAGTTCGCTTCCAGGTTTCGTGACCGTAGCGTATCGAAGTATTTCTCCTGGTCTCATTGTGGGATCAATCGGCTTCTTCTTTCGCGGTCGCGGAGTCTTCTTTGGCTTGGGAGCTGCCTTCTCGGCCTGTTCTTGCTCCCATCGATCAACCACCTCGGGGATGCCGATCCTAGCGACGGTCTCGAAGACCCAGATCTTCTCCGGCTCATATGGGCTATACCGCCGCTTTGGCCTCTCTATTGCGGGTTCGGTGACCAGTTCCTCTTCGGCCGCTTCCTCTTCGTCACCTGCCTCTTCTATTGATTGTGATTTCTGCGATTGAGATGAGAGGTGCGTGCTTTGCGACATGGGAGGATTCGGCTCCTCGAGGTCAAGATCTATTCCAACCACATCAACAGGGATCATTTCTAGTTGCAGCTGGGAGAGCCCGCCCGTGCTGAAATGCTTCCGGTTCCGATACACTCGCTGCATGACGGGAACGTCTCGATTTGCGGAGAACTGCCTGGCAACGACTGGTTGCCCGAGACGTAGTCTGTACGAGACCAGCGGCTCTGCTAGCATACGGATTACCTTTCTCGCCCCAGAGACGTACTTCCAGTCAAACGCCTCTGCAACGAACTGTCTCAATTTGAGGACGTCGATTTCCTGATCCCAGGCGCCTTCTAGTCTATGCCGCAGACGCTCGATTTGTTCATCCGACGATACGATGGGTTTTGCGTAGAACCCCAAAATAGTTGGATCCGGGAAGTCGTCTGGGATTTTCACGGCCTTGTGCTTATGTTGGAAATAGCCGCTCTCATTCTCCTCGAGCTCGTACTGCAATCTTTGCCTCCATTCATCGAGACTCTGACCGGACGACCAGAGTTCAAGCAGGTCCTCGCCAAATCCGGCTCGGGCAATCTCAGCCGCGAGTTTGCCTCCGCACTTAGGAATTCCGGACGGCAGATAGTCGCCGCCACTCAGCAGAGCAAACAGGATCATGCCAGCCCTGCTCAGGCCCACGTTCTTGGTCATCCCATGAATATCCTCCAGCCGGTAACAGTCCACATGCGTAGCCGGGCCGCTTGTTCTTGCCGTGGTCTCCCTTGAGAAATTCATCACGGTCAGCGTGGATCCGAACATCAACGCATCGACGTCGTCGCTCATGACGGCGTCGACGATGCCCTCCTGCTGCAGCCGCGCGCACTCCGCCTCGGCCTCGCCGGGAGCGTCATGCCGTGGGAACTTGAACAAGTCGATGAGTTTCTTAGATAGGTGGATGATTGGCGCGGAACCGTAGCTGCGCCCAGCGGTCGACTTGCCGCGTTTGAATGGGGGTTTGTGTTGCCCATCATAAACGAACAGCGGATGGATCGGAAGTGCGAGTAGTCGGACCAGCCGAAAAAACAGCGTCCGCAGCTCCGGGTTCTGGCCGCCCTTGCCGGCCTGAACTTGAAAAAGCCAGATGGAGATGTCTACCGCGATGCGGATCGGGCGTCTGGTGCGTTCTAAGTGTGTCACAGCGAGGTTCGACAGCGCAATTCGCTCTCCGGTGCCGATGGCATTTCTGATGAGTCTGTGGTCGAAGTTAGGTTACTGTTCGGAGATTGATCACGGAGACGCGTACCCAGGAATCCCCATGCCTTGGACAGAATCATAGACGCAGTAGAATAGAAAATTCCTCAGAAATAAAAACCCAGTTCTTTTCGAATATTCAGCTCATACCTCGCTCGCGTGGGGAGTCGATTGTAAAAAGAGTATTGTTTGTTTTCGTTCACGGAGAGTTCCTTAGCGCGAAACAAAAGACTCAGCAACGACTTCCGAGGAGGACCACGATCAATACGGCCGCCTCAGGTGCCTCATATCACACAATAAATATGCAGACAGCATAGAAAAAAGCGACCGATTACAAATGGCGTCGACCGAGCCATCTCACCAGCGCACCGCGAGCAAATCGTCCGCCTCAGCGCTGGAGGCCGCTCGAGCCCGCATTCGCAAAGATGAACAGCACCAGTCGCACTCCTCGTACGAGCCGCAGACACCGACACGCAGGAATCGGTCACTGATCTCATCGTTGGGTTCGTCGTCATCGGCGCTGTCCTTCCGCAACGAAGAAGACGCCGTTATCCTTGAGTTTGGCTCCCGATGGCTTCGAGCAGGCTTCGAGGGCGACAGCGCACCAATGTGCGCAGTGGGATTCGGGCCAGCGCAGTCACGCCGGGTGGGAGATTTTCGCGATTGGATTCGGAGACCGCAGGATAGCAGCAGCAGCAACGGAGGCCCCGCCGCGAAGACACGACCAGTAGACCCTGAGCAATGGGCTAGGAACCATGAACTTTGGCGGACGGATCTACGAGACGTCGACTTGGGACTCGTGGAGGACAAGATAGAGCGTGCGGTGCGCGAAATCTACAACAAGTACCTTTTGACGGATGCCGGCAATGCACGGCTGGTCCTGGTGCTGCCGTCCGTAATGCCGCATCCGCTGCTGTCTACATTGCTGACGACGTTGTTCAATCGGTGGCGGTTTCCGTCAATCACATTACTACCGTCGGCGGCCATGGCAGCCACGGCGGCGGGCCTCCGGGCAGCGCTGGTTGTGGACATCGGTTGGGCGGAATCCGTCGTGTCGGGGATCTACGAGTATAGGGAGATTGAAACGCGACGTACCACGCGCGCGATGAAGCTGGTTATGCAGGAAATGGGACGATTGCTCTCAAAACGTGCGTCGGAATCGGAAACAACTGAGGAAAGCGAGGATGGGATCTCCGTCGACTTTGACTACTGCGAGGAGGTGGTGACCAAGCTTGCCTGGTGCAAGTCGAGTGAGAAGGACGAGAAGTTGACGAACAACGTCACTCTCCCGTCGCCATCGAGTCCAGGAACGGAGTGGACTGAAATCCCATTTACGGAACTGGCAAAGCTCGTCGAAAGAGCCCTATTTGCCACGGGGGTGGAGGAGCATGAGCTGGACGATCATGAGAAGCCCTTGCATCAGGTTGTGTACGATACGCTGTTGGCGCTTCCGACCGACGTGCGCGCCGCCTGCATGGCTCGCATCGTATTCACAGGTGGGGGCTCGAAAATCCCTGGCCTTCGACAACGGATCATGCAAGACGTAGAGTCACTCGTATCGAGGTACGGATGGTGCGCGATGCGCGGGCGAGTGATCGAAGACCAAATACGCAAAAAAGGGCAAACCCCTAACCCTGAACTACAAACTCAACAGCGGCCCGCAGCCGAACAGCCACCATCTCGCGCGGAAACTCCGGGCTCCTCCGCGAATGAAGAAGGGGAGGAGGTGGACTTCGTCGAGCAGAAACTGCGCCGGAACCGCGCCAAGGACGCAAAACCGTACATCCAGGGCCAGTTCCGGCAGATTGAAACCCTGGGCCCATGGGCGGGAGCGAGTCTTGTGACGAGCCTCAAGGTGCGCGGACTCGTTGAGATCGAGCGAGATAGGTTCTTGCAGCATGGCCTGGCAAGCGCGAGCCGGGACCTGGAGTTGAGTATCCGTCATGTCGCGGATCGGCGGTCCGCGTACGGCGGTGTGGGCAATCGATCGTCCGTTGGGGGAGACAGATCGAGTTGGACATTGGCTGGATGGGGATGAAGTGTTAGTCATGGATAGTAAACTAGACGGATGCATGATGAGACGGTGGTGATGATACGATTTGTCTGGCAGTACGATAGATACCCCGGAGTCCATTAAAAACTTTTTTTTTTTGATTCAACTAAGGCCTTAGAATCGTAATATTATCCAATATGGTAGCTTGATCTATCTTGACTGAGGCTTGGCTAGCCCAGAAAGTTCATCATTTGTGCTTCTTAGTTCCGAACTGGAAGACGGCGAGATTCACCGTAGGCTCGTCCTGCGGTCCAAAGATCTGCTTCTGACGCCACTCCGGATGATTGATACCGTCGATCCAGCCTTGGGTCTCGATGACGACACAGGCGTACTGGTTGATGCCGTCCACGCCGCCAAATCCGGCATCTTCGTTGCGCTTTTTCTGCGACGGCTTAACGGGGATGTGGCCGTCGTAATTGTCGCAGGTGAAGATTTGCAGAGCGGGCTGATTGCTGGCGACATCGAGCGTGATGCCCGTTGCAGGGGAGTAGAGATGGAGGATAGGCACAGTCGCGCCTGGCTTCTTGGGTTCGTCGTTGATGAAGCAGTTGTCGTACCCCGTGCAACCCGTGCCGCAGAGGTCCACGGCGTACTTGATGTCTCGGCCGATGGGTTTCGGCCGGGTGAAGTCGAGCGTGCGACGCTTGGTGTGGGCGACGTGGCCAATCTCTCCCGTGGGGATCAGGATGCCATCCGTCTTGACGTAGCGATGGGCTCGTGGCAGGTGCAGAATGTCATTGCGGACATCGGGCTCGCGGAACGCGTTGAGGTTCCAGTAGATGTGGTTCGAAAGCATGATGGGCGTCTTTTCCGTCAGCGCCTGAGACACGAGCTTGGCCGTCAGCTGCGGGTTGCCCTTGGGGTTGAGCGGCGTGACATCCGTGTCAACGGTGAAGGTGAGCTGCGTCAGCACCGTGCCGGGGAAGTCCTCCCAGCCTGGGTCCAACAAGCTGAAGGTGATGCTGTTGTCCGTGTGGGATAGAACAGTCCAGTTCCGCTGGTCGTAGCCGACGAACCCGCCATGCAGGGTGTTGATTCCGTCGTGCTCGTTCTTGGGTACCTCGTACTTCTTGCCATCGATGGTGAAGGTCCCATTCTTGATGCGGTTTGCGTACCGACCAACGACAGTTCCGAAGTACGTGTGGTCGGTCAAGGTGTCCCGCAAATAGTCGTGGGGGTCATCGTAGCCGATCGCAACATCTTGCAGCACGCCGTCCCTGTCCGGCACTAGCAGATGCGTCAACCGCGCACCGTACGGGATGAACGACGCGGTTAGACTGCCGGCGGAGATGTTGTAAATCTTGAACGGATCTGCGTCTTCAGAACCAGTGCTCAGGGACAGCACGGGCAGCGCAGACAGCGCCGCCGCAGACAAGTATCTGCGTAGATGCATGGTGAACCCCAGGATGGTCGAGACGATCAGGAACAGCAAACCGACGACAACGAGACTGGTCCTCCAACGGTGCGGACGAAGCAGCCCAGCAAGAAGGGACCGTCTGACCGCATGTAGCCCTTGGAATGGCGCTGGCATACCAGCGCCCCTGGGGAACTTATATGGCTGATCCCTTTGGTGGTTGGATTGTCGATTGTCGGTGATCCTGTCCGAGCACTTCGACGTCCACGCGGGGTGAAATGCCCACAGGGATGCCAATTACAGCATAGTACCTGGATGATGCGTTCGTGATTGGCGGTGACGATCCAGCTACGACCAACAGTAGCAGAGACAACCCTGGTACGAGCTATGCTAAATTACGAGGTGGTGAGATGATCTCATAATCTGGAGTCGATGTAACCTCTCCTCCCCCTTTTCTCCGCATTTTACGTAGCTCGTACGGAAAAATTACGAGCCGGGTAATTTATTCATTTAATCGAGCTTGTTTGTTGGCCAGTCGGAAAATTAATCCAGCTACCTCCGAAATTGAAGCGTCTCCACGCCGTCAAGACAAAGTCACCCTTAGTTCAAGGTACTCATGAATCATCAAAGAAGTACTGGCATGCAATTATTTGTTGTTGGCATTGGCTAAATACCTGTCATTTGATTTGACGAACTACAGTACTGCCTAATTGTGTACAGCCGCTTTGGCGACGTCTGGGCATGGGACTTCAATCGGTGCCTTCTTTTCTAGGCCGTGGCCTGTATGCCTCTCAGGCAGTAACTCGCGGCGCTTTGACAACCTGAGAGTGGCGAGATCAAGGTACCCGGACGAATCGTAGCAAGAGCGTGGTGTACTCATGTCTTAATCCCATCCGTACATGTCCTCGTGATCTCGGTCTTGGGAAACGACCGCAGCCGAGTAACTCCCAGGCAGAATGTACTATCCCGAAACCGAAAGAGCAAGCTCAAGGCCGCAAGAGACAACAGCCATCCAGGGCATGGGAGTACCACGTTTGTACTCATCGACCCGGAATATGGAACAGCCTTCCCGCGCAGTAGATACAGTCCCTGAAGTCAATCAACACCACAACCCCGAGAACGCCAAATAAAATCATTCAGAGCCGGAATGGTCTTCCTTGGCAGCCGCTGTATCGTCCTCGGGGCATGTTCGCGCGTTGTGCCCTGGATTTCCGCATTTTCTACAACACCGTCTCTTCTTCTCAGTCCTTCTGCGAATGTAGTTCTGCCGCGCTTCTATCAGTTGTTGCGTTCCCTGGTCGCTTTGAGCTTGGCTAGTTTGCCTCCCAATTGCTGTCATGCTTGGCTTTTGCCCAGGACGAGATTCAGCACTGCGACGCGTGATCAGCTTCTTGCTTTGTTGTTCCAGTACACCCTAATTCTGACCTCGACTCATGTTTCCCGCGCTCTTCAGAACCGTCTGCCGTTGCCGAATTCCCGTCCTCATCGTTCCCGATCGAAGACGGCGAGGTCCGGTTGATCTCTCGAGACTGCGTCTGTGGGGTCCCTGGCGTTGATTCCTTTGTCTCCGTGGAATTAGAGCGAGCAGGCATTTGTTGGGTGTCATTCTCCGCAGCAGCCGGCGTTGGCGACCGTAGCCTGGAATAGTCAAAATACCGGCTCAAGTTCACCTTGACCTGCGGGTGTCGCCGAATAAAGTTCGAAGCCCAGCGCTTCCCGACTCGTGCTTCACCGCGTTCGGCGAGTAGCCGATTCGCCATGGACTCAATATCATTCAGCCGGAGAGGATTCCGTATGTTGGGATCCAGAATTTGCTCCAAGAGTGCCGCCTCTTCCTCATCGGTCAGTTTCCGCGACTTCGGCCGGCTGTCGCGCTGCGATATTGTTCCTCTGAGTCTGCGGCTCAGCGTCGCATGGCTGACCGAGTACATCCTGGCCGCGGCGCGGGTGCTCAACTTTGGGTCATTGCGGAACGCCTGAACAGCTAGGAGGACTCGGTCTTCCTTATCCGACTCCATTTTTCGTTGCTAAGGTCATGAGCGAGGGGAAGAGTAGGAGAACAAACCGAGAGGAGCTGCCTTGTTTGGGGTGTCCCATGTTTCACCCACTTGGCATGTTTAGGGGTGTGGTACTTTCACGTGATTGATGATATATCACAAGTAAATTTACGTTATTCCAGTTATGGTAATCCAGATTTTAGTCTAATCCCTATCAGGCTAGTATGTTGAACACAGGGTCCAAGCTTCTTCCTTGAACCAAGATTCGCGCCTCAACAGCAACGAGGATTTCACCGTCATCGTCGGCGTCGTTTCTCTGCGTCTATGCCTCTTTTTCGTCCCTCGAATCATGGTGGACTCCTTTCAAGATTCTTCGTCCGCGCAGGTCACGTCCATTGATCAGGACTCCGTGCAAATGTCCTTGACCAGTCGACCAAGAAACACCACCAAGCAGTACGAACCAAAGCAGGTCGAGTTCAGGGTAAGGTGCAGACCAGTGAATATTTTGCGAGGATTAGTCATTACGACTAACTCTGTCAGGACTTTTGTCGCGAGAAAGGCTACTCAGATGGTGACATAGTGACGGAGGAAAAGCTGGACGCGTTCCTCACTGAGCGGGTGATGGGTCGCGCAGCCAGGAAATCTCGGCATTACCAGGAGCGCACGGACGAGAATGGGGAGCCAGTTGTACAAACTCTCGGTCTGGCCTCCATCAAAGCTTACAAGTCTGCGATCGTAAGCCTATGGAACTACCAGAGAAGCCAGGGGATAAATCCTCATGGCCACCCTGTTGGAGCGTCGGTCAAGGCTCTTTTGGACAATCATGCAAAACAGGAGACGCAGCGCAAGAAGTCGACGACGCAGTATGCGGACAGGGGTGCAGGTCCGATTATCAGCGAGACCGCGCCAATGGCCGATACCCATGCGGAGCCGCCGTACGAGCTGCGAATGTGGGAGTCGATGGTGGCCGACCAGCTACGTGTCATCAGGCAGGACATACGGGAGGTCTCGCAGCAATTACAAATTGTACAAAACACAGTAGAAAGTGGGCTACAGAAGCTCAGCCATCAGTTGCGAGATCTGATCAATGGCCGAATCCCCATGGCTCCGCGACCAACCGCTCCCGGCCAGGGACTCGCAGGAGCAGGACCAGCAACAACTGCGGCGGAGACGAATGATGGCCTTGTCCCAGGAAATGGTGATTTCACAGCGATGCGTGGGAGCGGAATGGATGAGCTCGGCGGTGCTATTGAAACCCTAGCCGGGATCATCCAACCTGTGTCTGGGCAGTCTGCTGCCACATCTGACGAATCAGGATCCGGTCATGGGACCCGATTGCCACGCACATATCGTCTCTCCCGTACGATCAAGACGGTTCCTGAATTGTGGCGGGAGTGGACTGAGGGGTTGAATGGAGGACCTTCAGTGCAGAGCCTGGATGCGGTATACGGTGCAAAGTGGCGAGTAGAGCAGGCTGAAAGGATGTTTTACAGCCGCAGAAAAGTGATCATCGATGACATCTTCAAGCGGCAGAAGAGCAAAGGAGGCAGCCTGAACGCTGCAGTGGCCGAGGTGGAACTCTTACGGCAGGACAGAAATCTTTCTCTGAATGCCTTGGCAAAAGTATTGAAGGAGTCGGACAGGTGGTCAAGAGCGTCGTCACAGGCCAATATGGACTCAGCGGCTGGCAGGGATGACCGTCGCCCGGGCACAGATGTTGAGGTGTGACGCTTGCCTAACGAACAACATTTGATTTCCTTTCGGCGATCGCGGTCTACAAGGACCCGATCCGCCATACACAGGGCCTGCACCCCCGTCGCATCGATGTGTCCAGAAAGGAAGACAGCACACAACTGGGTGGCAGCTTCTGGTCCATGTTACTCTTACCAGTTATCACCGTCCTCAGTGGCCAGCTTCTCAGCAGTGCCATTTGTCTCAGGATGCTTGCAAAGCGCCACAATTCGCGCAATGCTAATTATACGTACATAGCGTGGTCAAAACGGAGAATGGCAAACGTAGTTCGCCGTATGCTTGTGGCAGGTCGGTTTCCCAGCCTCTACTACGAGTACAGGCTGTTGAATTTCAAGCTGGTTATGGTATATACCTAGATGGAAGACAACGGCGGACTGAAGCACCTGATTGGATTGATAGCTGACTTAAATGGAGAACTAAAGATACAAGAATCCTACTGTGACTCAATCAACATGAACACAAGTGACTTGGTAGAGAAATGGATTGACTTCAGTTGACAAGATAACATGCACTGATAAGATAAGGCCACCGGATCATTGTTTTTCCTGCCAATTTATCCACTCAATATGATTGGTCGCCAGGTTCGGCGCTTGGGCCCTGGCCTACTGTTGACGGTGAGGATCGCGACTTAACATTGAGTACGCATACGATGCGGTCAAGGTCTTCGCGCGTTCTACGACTGACCGACAACAAACCTTCTTTTATGACCGCTCAAATTGATCCGAGTTTATAATAGACATGCTCGCACCTGCTTGTCCACAGTGACTACTGCACGCACACAGACGCGTCAAATTGTTTTTAATTACCCCTCGCCATGGCGTTGTCGTCGCGCAGCGGAACCTCGTCGCCCGACGTCTTGGGCCCCGATGGCGATGCGATGTATTTGATCTCGTCGCCGGCTCCCGATTTTATGCGACGCCAAAGCTTGATGCCTCCGGATGATTTCCAAACGCCACATTCCAGTGAGAAGGAGCCGCGCCGCAACAATCGCACGAGTCCGAACAAGAGCATCCATACGATTCGCTTCAACGACATTATTCTTCCCTCCAGCCCGACGATGCGCTTACCGAGAAATAAACAACAGGCGCTGTCTCCGTCAAAGATCCAGGCGGAGGGGAACCTCAGTCCATGGAAAATTCGCGTGACCGTTGAAGCGGAGCAGGAGGAGGAGAACCAGCGTCGCATTAGTCCTCGCAAGAAGGTCAAGTCCAGCGAGACAATTACGATGAAGGTGCCATTGAAAGGTGAAGAATCGTCTCCGTCCAAGCGACGGGGAGGCAGGCGAAAGTCGGTCTCATCACCGCTCAAAGCAAGTCCTGGTCGAACCCCGAAAACGGATATTACGGCGATTAAGCGGCGCGGACGGTCGAGAAAGAGCACATTAGAGGAAGATTTCATTGACACTGATGGAGTGGAATTGGGGCAACCTGGCGACTTAACTTCCATTGTAGATGAAGCGCCGGACCTGGGCTCTCCGACTCCCGCGAGATCGCCCGTTAACCTGGAATCGCTCCGTTCTTCGCCGTCGACTGATGATCTCCAGGCTGACTTGGCCCGACAAGACGACTCGTCGCCAGAGAAGGCATCTCCGTCTGAGGATAGAGGTGCGTTAACTGTCGGCATTGAAACAACTCCTTCAAGGAGACGCTCGCCGGCGCAGGAGGAGTCTGCTTCGTTGTCGTCCCTAAATACAATGCATGCCGGGCATACACCCCGGCCTCGGCGAGAGTATCCGTCGCCAACGTCGCCGTCCCTCGTTGAAGATCAAGCGCAAAACAGCACGAGAAAGGAAACACGGCAAAGCAGTGGCCTAGGTAGCGAGCGGATTTCTGATCCTACGGACGAACATCGTGAATTTGATACAATAATGGAAAGCGAGGGTTTCAGCATGGTGTCACTGGACACTCTAGCCTCTGCAAAATCAGGAAATCTTGCGCCTGTTCTGGGGTCTGCTAAAGCAGCTTTGAAGCCGTCTTCCGAGCGACAAAATGTGAATGTCGGTGAAACACGACAGAAAACTCGATCCCCACATTCGGAAAAGCGCAACACCTCACCGCCAAAAGCGTCTCAAGCACCTCAGGGGCCGAGTGCTAAACAATCAGAACAAACACCTGCTGGTGATGGGATATCCTCTGCTCCGCCGGCACCTGCTGCTCCCAGCCAAGCTCCGGCCAAGAAGCGAACGTTACTGAGCTTGGCGCGGGTTGTCCAAACGGGACTCGCTCTTCAAGGGATTCTCAGGCGTCAAAAGGCAGCATCGAAGCTAAAGAGCCCATTTTCCAGCCCTCAGCGTAGTGGTGGACGGGATCGCGGTGAAGAGATGAACAACCCCCGAATGCGGCTGGAGCGATTATTCAGCGATTTCGGGGCAGAGACGCAACGGGAGCTTCGAGCTGGTCTTAGATTCGGCGAACAGCTTGTTCAGAGGCAGATTGAGTTGGAACGGTTACGGAGAAATCGCAGCGACGGGAGCGAGGTTACTGAACCTCAAGCCGTTGCAAATCAGCCGACTCCTGCACGGGCTCCGAACTCGGTAAAGGCCAGGCGGGAGGCTGCATGGCAGAAGGAAAGGGAAGAAGTCAGTCGGCAAATTGAAATGGCTGGGTCAGACAAGGTCATTGTTGTCGACAGCGACGCAGAAGCTCGGCAGCAACTTGAGAACCATGAAGTGCTCGATGATGATGGCGATGGCGATGACGGGGATATTTGGCAGCTGGAAGCTCGAAATAATCGTTCAAGTAATGGTCGGCGGAACAGACGAGCTGCCGCTCGCGGTTCATATAGGGAGAGAGATATCAAACCTCGAGATGAAGGTTCAAGTATTCAGTCAAATGTCAACGATACGTCCGCTCGGGACTGGACGACACGGCACGATGATTTTCCACACCTTGGAAGATCACGCTTGTCGACGCTGCGGGATGAGGCAGTCGACCTTTCCGCGATCTTGCGCCCGAAAGATACTCCGAATACAAGAGAGTACTATGCGAAGACTCCTCAGGGGAGCAACCAGCGAGCCCGGCCTAAAAATCACGAGCAGCAAGACATGGTCCAGTCATCTCCGAGCCAAGCCAACGTTGAACAAGATCAAGAAGCCGATCCCACTGTCGAAGAGTATGAGCAGCGGGAGGAGGAAAACCATGAGGAGGAAGAGGAGGAAGAAGAAGAAGAAGAAGAAGAAGAAGAAGTACATTCTGTATCGGAGCATGAGTCTGTTGGCGAAGAGCCTGTGTACACGCCACAAGCCACGTCGACGCCGAGATTTTCATGGTTCCGTCGAGTCACCGGCGCTTTCACTCCAGCATTATGGAGAACGCGAAATCAAGAGCAGGAAGAGCAGCGATCTGAGCCAGAGGACGCTCGCGACGAAATATCGACCCATCATCCAAACGAGACCCCTGCAGACAAGCAAACTCCCATTGCTGAGCCAAAGCGAGGCTTGAAACGCAAGCGCAATGAAATTGCAGACGGTGAAGAGCCGTCCATCGAGCAAGACGAATCTTCGCTTCAAAGACCAGAAACCAAGAAACGCAAATCCATACATGCGCGACAACGACCATTAGCTCTATCCGGGTATTTTACCGACGACCACTACGTCGCGCTCAAACGGCTCTACAAGCTTGCGAAGCGTTCTCCGAATCGCTTCCCGTACCATCCGACCACCCGCCGCGAGGAGATGCTTGGCGACTGGCTGTGGACGTCGGACGGCGAACACGGCCTCCCCATTACAAAGATCCAGTTTGGCATCATTGACGAGTTCGTGCGTGAGTTGAGGGAGGCGGATATCGCAGCGGGAGGCTCCGGCGAAGTTGGCTGGAGTGAGGACGAGCTACATAAGCGGCTATTTAGCATTATTGTCGGGGAGCAGATCCGGAAGGAGAGAAAGGCGCAGATAGGAGGATTTTCTCGATTATATTAGTCCTGACAGGTTTTAGGGTCCCAGGAGAGGAGTTACTGGTATGGCGTCAGGTTATATGGTTTTGATATTGTACTTTTAGGCGAGATACCAAGGGTATTCTTGAGGTGTAGGTATGGTTGTGCAATAGAATTTTACTGCTACTGCTACGTTCTTGACATAAGGGATTCCTACGCCCATTTACTTTGCTACCTACGGAGTACGAATTTCCGTTGACCGACGCGAAGCCCAAGAGCCGATCATCAGGGTATTCGGGCAGTTAACCACCTTCGTATGCGGAGTGACGGAACTCAATTGTCTTTTGATAATTGATAATATGATCAGAACATACCGGCATCTCTTATTCCTCTCGAAGGACGATAGGCATGGAGTATTTACACAGCACATCTACTCCGTAGGTACCTACCTAGGTAGGTACCTTTACGGTTAGCTCTCGATGACGCGATATTCACTTATTCATTCTTTCAAGACGATGATGCACAGCGACAAACGTGGATCTAACCAGATTGCCCCAGCAATATTAAACACCAAACTGATTCCAGAGCCTTCCCATCAACGAAGACTCGGTAGATTTAAACGGTTCTCAGCTGCTAACAGCCAAGGCTAGTCTACGGCATTTGCAGCGCCAAGCCCTAGGAACATACCAAAATAAGGCTAGTCTCACCACTGATCCCGATGAATGACCGACACTATGCAGGTCACGTGAGGCGCTCAACCCTACATCACATTCGTCAAAACATCCGAAGCTTTCCCTTGTTTACCGTCGGGAAATTAAAAAGGAGTAACACTTTAAGTCATGGCGCGTTGACAGCTAATTAAGAAACAAACAAAATATGCAAGATCCCGGGGTGTTGGAAATCATTTCCGTTGATTTTAGCAGATTTACCGAGGGTTACCTACTACCCGCTAGCTTATGCGCAGATAAGATTCGCTCGGTGTAGTAGTTGCCGAAGTGGAAGGGAGGTCGCCGACAATCCCGACATTGTTGGTTTAGTGCGAGTGTGGGGAAAGGAAACCTTCCAGAGCTAACCACAGTAACTAGCTTGCTTTCTTCTGCTGTTTACTGCGGGGAACAACGGCAATCGGGAACAACGGCTCCGGGGTTGTCAACCTCTCCAGAGATCTGGATGGGGATTGATTCGATGGAGGTAGGTAGTGGGTACTTTGACGGGAAAAAGTTTGGTTAATTGTTGGCCTGTTGTTTGATTTGTTTCTTTGATATACTCCGTATAGCTGAGCTTTTTTGAGTATTGACGGCACCAATGATGAGTTTCGGTGTGAAGTCCGTGCAGCGGATTCGCGTAGATCAAAGCATCATTGATGTTTGTTCCTGAGCTACATGTACGAATTTATCCGGGATTGAAGCAATTGGGGATCGTATTTTGTGCTTGGCTAAGGATAGCTATGACTCTTCAACGGTAGAAATGTGATGTATAAGAACGAAGGGAGCTCAGTTTTTTGTTCCCTTGAGTCACTACCACCTCCCCTCTCCTGACCCTGGATCTTGTAGCCTGGATCAGTGGTAGTAGTCATGAGATTGAAACTCCTAGCATCAACGCTCCTCTTGGGCAACTCATTTGTCCATGCCCAAGGCAACGATGAGCTCCCTCCGTACAAGAATCCGAACCTGCCGACCGAGGAGCGCGTCGCGGACCTGCTGGGCCGGATGACGCTGGAGGACAAGGTTGCGCAGTTGATGCAGGGTATGTTTTCTCTTGTCTTTCCCTCCAGGAGTGAAAAGAGGCCGCGCTGACACAGAGTGCGTACACAGGTGATGTCGCAAACTGGATGAACGCGACCACCGGCGCCTTCAACTACTCAGGTCTAGTGGAGAACATGAAAACCAAAGCCGGAGGCTTTTACGGTACTCGATCCGGTTCGAAAGAATAGCGGTCTCTGTGAAGCTAATGACGTTTTGTGGTTTATAGTTGGTTACTCGGTTCCCTGGAAGCAATTGGCCGACCACATTCGCTACGGACAGGATTATCTCCTCAAGAACACGACGCTGGGTATCCCTGCCCTGGTCCAGACGGAAGGAATTCACGGCTTGCGCGTAATAAATGCAACCATCTTCAACTCGCCGATTGGATATGGGTCGTCGTGGAATCGAAAGTTGGTCCGACGAATGGCGGAAATCATCGGCCAGGAAACCGCCGCCCTGGGAATCAACCAGATCTTTGCGCCGGTGCTTGATTTGGCTCGTGAGTTGCGATTCGGACGGGTAAAGCTGGAACACTCTATGACAACTGGAATCGTGATTGTTGACGGAGACTATAGGTTGAAGAGACTTTTTCCGAAGATCCTTATCTCGCCGGTGAGATCGGGTACGAGTACATCAAGGGCTTGCAGAGCTACAATGTTTCGGCCACGATCAAGCATTTTATGGCCTTTAGTATGCCGGAGCAGGGAATTAACCTGGCGCCGGTGCATGGCGGAGAGCGCGAGCTGAGAACAACGTACGTATTTCATCGTCAATCACCTTTTGAGTTGGGACTTACTGACACTGAACAGATGGGCGGTGCCGTTCAAGCGCGGAGTTGAGGCTGGTGCTTGGAGTATCATGGGTGCCTATTCGAGGTGCGGAAAATTTCTTGACAAAACTCATAACACAACTGACGGATCGATAGCTACGATGGCATTCCCATGGTCGCCCATCCTCACGCATTGACGGACATTCTCCGAGACGAATGGGGCTACAAATACTGGGTGTTTAGCGACGCCGGCGCCACGGACCGCATCTGCACTGCGTTCAGACTCTGCGCGAGCGACCCTATCGACTCTGAAACAATCACCCTGATGGCACTGCCGGCGGGCAACGATGTCGAGATGGGCGGCGGTTCTTTGTAAGCCTCAAACAACATTGTTGCTAGCAGGAGTCATACTGACCATCGCAGCAACTTTAAGACTATCCCGCAGCTCATCGAGTCCGGAAAACTGGACATTAAGACCGTCGATACGGCCGTCGAGCGGATTCTCCGCGCAAAGTTCGATATGGGTCTCTTCGAGAACCCCTACATGGCGGCTCCGCCAGAGGAATGGAAGAAATTGATCCACTCCAAGGAAGCACTGCAGGTTGCTCGCGAGTTGGATCGAGAGTCCATCGTGCTACTGGAGAACCACAACAATATCCTTCCTCTGAAGAAGGAAGGGAATATTGCGGTCATTGGGCCGATGGCTCACGGTTTCATGAACGTACGTTTCAACGCTTTACCGGAAAGGGTGCATATGATCTGACTCGATCCAGTATGGTGACTACGTCCCCGAAGGAAGTCAATGGCGCGGCGTCACTCCGCTCGACGGCATTCGGGCCGCTGTCGGAAATCGTGCCAAGGTGCACTACGCCAAGGGCTGCGAACGATGGAGCAATGATCAATCTGGTTTTGATGAGGCGATTGCTGCTGCTAAGAAGTCGGATGTTGCCATTGTGGTGGTAGGAACGTGGTCCCGGGATCAGAAGGAGCTCTGGGAGGGTCTGAACGCGACGTGAGTCTCATCCCTTTCTATCCCTTTCTTTTTCAAGCTGACCGTGTGTAGAACTGGCGAGCATGTCGACGTCAACGACCTCCGCCTCGTTGGTGCTCAGGCTCCGCTGGTCAAAGCCATCGCCGACACCGGTGTCCCAACGGTCGTGGTGTTCTCCTCCGGCAAGCCCATCACCGAGCCCTGGATCGCCAACTCGACCGCCGCGTTGGTGCAGCAGTTCTACCCGTCCGAGCAAGGCGGGCACGCCCTTGCTGACGTGCTGTTTGGCGACTATAACCCGTCCGGCAAGCTGTCCGTAAGCTTCCCGCACTTTGTTGGTGATCTGCCTGTGTACTATGACTACCTCAACTCCGCCCGCAACATCGACGACTCCGGGTATATCGCGCCCAACGGGACGATCGTCTTTGGGCATCAGTATGTCATTGGCACTCCCGAGCCATGGTACGAGTTTGGCTATGGCCGGAGTTACTCGGAATTCAAGTACGGCCCCGTGCGGCTGGACAAGACCAATGCCACGGTCAGCGACACGGTGACAGTCAGCGTCGACGTCACCAACACTGACAAGAAGCGCAAAGCGACCGAGGTTGTCCAGGTGTATGTCGTGGACGAGTTCGCCTCGGTGGTCGTTCCCAACAAGCAGCTGAAGGGATTCGAGAAGGTGGTCTTCAATCCCGGTGAGACCAAGACAGTCCGCGTCAGCCTCAAGGTTCAAGATCTCGGCCTCTGGAACGCGCAAATGAAGTAT
The DNA here is from genome assembly GCF_041956635.1 of Thermomyces lanuginosus. Lineage (NCBI taxonomy): Eukaryota > Fungi > Ascomycota > Eurotiomycetes > Eurotiales > Trichocomaceae > Thermomyces > Thermomyces lanuginosus. Next base: position 35,226 of record NW_027192376.1, on the reverse strand, counting down.
GTTGTCGAACCTGGAGCGTTCATCGTGCAGGTCGGCAGCAGCTCCAAGGATATTCGTGGCAATGCCACGTTTTATGTTTCATAACGATAGGAAATACCATCCTGAACGCACCATGTATATATGAAAGCGGCGATGACAAAAAAAAAAAAAAAAAAAAAAAAAAAAAAAAAAAGGAAATGTATCTTTTCATGTATCATGTGCTAGTGGTAAAGCCGTCCTTTCCGAGCAGCAGGTTTTCCCGCACGGGTGTCACGATTTCCCTCAGTTGATTCACCAGTAGCAACGTGTCATGGAAGCAGACTGAAGAGAACGGTGACAAATTGCGTCACATTCTTCGATCAATTCCTCATCAAGTAAAATGTTTGAGTGGGTCATATGCAGAGCGTACGTTGTATCTCGTACTCATAGCCGCAAAAGGTTGTAACCTGCTGAGTAGCAACGAGATACCGCAATGCCTTGACTATGGAATGCTGCAATGCCTAGCAATTGCAAGGAACCAGCCACCAGGCATATAAATTGGTATTGTCAACAGACACTCCTTGATTTCACTCCACGAATTCACTGATTTGCTGAATAGCGTCAAGAGGAGTAGCCAGGCACAATGTCCAAAGTCATCCTGGTCACCGGCGCGACTGGCAAACAAGGGGGCGCCGTCATCAGGTCGCTGCTCGATTCCAATGCAGACTTGGAGATCCTCGCGGTGACACGTTATGCCGAGTCACCCTCGGCACAGAAACTGGCCATGCTGTCTCCCAAGATCAAGATAGTACAAGGAAATCTTGATCGGCCGAGTGAAATTTTCGATGAGGCCGCAAAGGTGTCCAATTCGTCGGTTTGGGGAGTGTTCAGTGTGCAGGTGAGGGCTTGCCAACTACCGTGAGAAGCATTGGACGAGACTCGGCTGACTGGACAGACTGTTGGAGTAACGAGAAAAGATGCGGAAGAGATTCAAGGTAAAGGCCTCATTGACGCCGCCCTCGAACGCGATGTCAAGTTCTTTGTGTATAGCTCCGTCGACCGCGGCGGTGAGGCCTCTTCCAAAAATCCGACCAACGTCCCACACTTTGCGACGAAGCACCGTATTGAGGAGCACTTGTTTGAGGCGACCAAAAACAGCAACATGCAGTGGACGGTCCTGCGACCTGTTGCATTCTTCGACAATATCGTGCCGGATTTCTTTGGAAAGATATTCTGCACCAGTTACAAAATGGTGCTGGAAGACAGGCCGCTGCAGCTCATCGCGACAAGCGACATTGGCTACTTCGCAGCTCAGGCATTTCTGAAGCCAGACGAATACCAGGGGCAGTGTATCTCTCTGGCGGGTGACGAGCTGAAGTTCCGCGACTTTGAGCGCATTTTTGAGGAAAAAACCGGCGAGCCACTGCCACTGATGAACACCATTCTATGTCGGCTGCTGCATTGGATCAGTGCAGAGCTGTACACCATGTATCGATGGTTCCATGACCGCGGCTACCAGGCCGATATTCCGGCCTTGCGAGCAAAACATCCGGAATTGATGGACTTCTCGGCATGGCTGGAGAAAGAGAGCGTATGGAAAAAATAGCCGGATGAATTGGACGGAATGGCGGTGTTACCGTATGAATCCTCGTTACCTACACCGTACTTTTAAGATTTGGCTAGGCCTAATGATTTTGGAGAGCATGTACAGAGTAGCTAGTGGTTATGTTGCTGCGCTCTCGGTCAAGAGCAAACCCCCATGCACATTCGCCGTTGCGCCCAAGATCCGAGATCCCGTTTCCATGAGCCGGGAAACCTTCTTTCCGTCCATCCGGACAAGAAAGAAGACGAACCGCCATGCATAAACGCGCAATGGCTTGCAGAATCCAAGTATCTGGACGTTGAGCTGTCAATCTGCACAAACTCATGTGATCAATCTGGGAAATCACGGAATGGAAACTGATGCCCAAGGCAGTCCAATGGTGAATCGCCAAGCAAAGAATTGGGCGATGTGATTGGCTAATATGCTCTCATAAACTTCCTCTAGCCCGTCGCTTGCATCACGACCCCGTCGATCGAAGATCCAGACCACGGCAATGGTTCTCTAGCGGGATTACATAATCTCCTCGTGGCATCGTGTTTGAGATTCTTCTGGTTTGCCCGTCAAAGAGAGAAAAAGAGAGACATGGAGGCGGAAGGAGGTACATTGTGAGGTTGTGGAGAGATGGAGGGGGAGATTCGATTTTATTCTACTTGCGTGATCCTCTGACTTCGTCTCCTCCTCTCAACATCGGCCATTTCCGGTGTCGATCGTGGCGATTAAATTGATTTTCTCGACTCTGGTGGCTCGCCCCCTTAACCGTTTGCGGAGGTCCTTATCGCCAAAACATTAGGACTCCTTTTCCACCCCCTGAAGCTGTGTGTGTGCGTTACGCGTTTCGTCATTCAGATTCTATCTTAAAGCGAAGGAAAATCAGATCGTGCGAGTGATTCCCTGGATCCTGCGGTGATCTCCTCATTTTTCAACCCGCCGAGTGATTTGTGTGAATCCTTATTCGATGTTGAATGGAATTCCACCGTGGGCAGACGGCATCGCTACGTCATTTGCCTTCGACAGGGTTTCCACTCTAGGGAATTGCCCAGCAAGCTTGTTTGAACGAACCCCCCTTGGCACGAACGATAAAAAGTGAATTGAATGCTTGTGTTGCCAGCACTTCTCAATTCGGCCATTGACCGGACGCATGAGAATTGCGCCGAAAATATTCCCCGGCACGAAGGATTTCTGTTTCTGGTTTTGTGAGACTCGGATTTCTTAATGTAGTGGCCGAGATGGCAGACAAGGTGACTACGAGGTCGCCATTCCGGCTCTCCCCAGAGGCCTTGGCCGATCTGGATCAAAACCGGGCATTTCAGAGCATGCGCCGGCGACTGCAGTGCAGAGGGCATGCAACGGAACAATTTAGGTAAGACCATGCTGGCACGAAATGAAATCAATCAGGGTTGGGGCGCGTGTCTAACTTGCCTAGTTTCTGCGCCTCCCACCACGGCGCATGCAGCGACGATGAAAAGACAACCTTCCTCCTCCACCGAGACATAATCTACACCATCCTTCAGCCGCTCTTCGACATCCTTGACCAGGCCACTCAAATTGCAGCCACAGCTTTGGGCGATACACAACGCTGCGAACTGGAGCGCATGTTCCGGGGCGATGCTCGTGGCGCTTTTACATGGCTGCATTGCATCCTGACCGACGAGCGTCAGTTTTGTCTAGCCGAAGGCTGTCCGGCCTGTGTCGTCCTACACGCCCTCCACTCCGAGCCGACCATCCGAGTTCTCGCCGTTGCATGCCTGCTGTGCGACGTTGCCGATGATCTCAACATAGCAAAGCCGCTGCAAGGCCATGTCTTCTGGCTTCCGGTGCTCGAGAAGGCTGTCTGCGACGATCCTCTCTGGGGCGACGGATTCTGGCCTGACATCGAGCAACGCGCGCGCAGCTTGGCCATGGATATCAAGCAGCTGATCGAACAATGCGCCGAGCTACGTAACCGCAATCCCGAAACGGTCAAGACGCTTGCACAGCGCTCGTCTTGCTCGGCCATCAGCATGCAGACTGTCACCGACCGCCAGCATATCTACCGCCTCCACGTCCGCTCCATCCCCGCCGAGCCGTCGGCCTTTGCGCGCCGGCAGTTGAGCATGATCCTCGAAGATCAGGAGCTTGCCTCGACTCGGTTCCCGACGTGTAAGAACGTCAGCCGACGACGATGGAAGCGTGACCAGGGCGGTCAGCAGACGCCAGTGGTCTGAGGTGCCGTGAGTTTACAGTACGCATCATTTTGTTGTGCACGTTTCCTGAGCATGGGCGTTTGGAGTATGGGAGTTGCGGGCATGGGAATAGGTTGGTTGCATTCGGTATCCGGGGTTTGGTTTGGGCTTGGGGTGATTGGGAGATCTTCGTTAATGCGTGCTCATAATGAGGGCGTTGTTTGGAGATGGATAATCCTGCCAGAGTAGCATCATCATAATTGAGTTTTTAGTCCCATCTTCCGCTTAGCATCAAAAGGCAGGCGACTGAGAAATTTTAACATCTCGGCTTGTAAATGAGACCTGATTACCGACATCCAAGAAGAGGAGTGACGACGATCAAAACCAAGAATGTACCTACGCCTTGACCATCAACCTCACCTCAACCCCGCCAGATCTTTTTGGCCCCTGGTCTATGCACGACTCAACCGCATACTCCGGCGTTAAGTATCCCCGCAGACAATAGGATCCTTTTTTTATTGTCGAGGAGCACAGATTCAGGTCATAAAAAGCGTAAAAGGATAGCGGTGGCAGTGTACCTAAGTTTAGTTTGCGAGATGGACGATCATGAGCGATTATCAAACCATTTCTCGCGCAAGAGAGGAAAGACAGGATCCCGACGCGATTAAGTTAACCTTTTCCTCCCCGAAGTTCAAGCCATATAAGTCTCCGTGATCGATTTGCCGTTCAGCCCCGTTTAATGTTTTGCAGTCGCGCAAATCGAAAGTCCACGTGGAGAGTGAAAACTAGGGGAAACTCTTGAGTAGATCCCGCCTGGCAGCAAGGATGATATCTCGCAATCCTTGGGCTTGTCTCGTTGAAGGTCAGGGCAGGGGGGCTTGTTTTGAACAAGGAGGGATAACCTAGGTAAACTCATCTTTCTCGCGTATGGAGCACGAGCACACTTAATTAACCGGGAACATTTGATGAATCATGCACGTCGCCCAAAGTGGTAGGCGGCACACCTAAACAAGAAAACAGTGAATAAACAACTGCACATCATGATTCGTGACTCACATTCTCACAAACCGTCTCATTCAAAATGTGTACGGAGTAAGTTTATTAAGTTACCCTGTTGTGTTCTGGCACTGGTGCTTTGACGCGCTTGGTACGGCGTAAACACAACTTTTCTTCTGCAGCCCTGCTGCAGGAGCCAGGAGCACTCACTAGGTTGAGTTCGCCAACAGAATTAACACGAAACATATCGGCCCAAAAGTCTTGCTCTTTGATTCGACCGGATATACGAACCTGCTCACTTGGTTTTAGGGGCTTTTTGTTGGTTGAAAGTTTGCTCCTTTCTTTTGGGATGATCCTGAGCGTCGGGATACGTATTCCGAGCTGGGAAGAAAGGTCTGCTCGGCTGCTGCAGGCTGAGACTGCTGAACTTTGAAGTATGCTTCGAGTGCTACAGTAGTAATGCTTGACTGCAAGCCATTGTGCTGGAAAGCGATGGCGACGCGAGCAAATGGCTGAAGTCTCTTTTGGCCACAGCTGACCGAAGCGGCTCTTCGATGGCGCTCAGCCATTCGCCTGCGGTCATGGTGTACGGAGAACGCAAGCGATCAAATCGGTGAGGAGCTGAAGTTGAAGGGCGTTGGAATTGCCACGTACCATACAAATTTGGGAGTTCGGAGTGCTTTACGACCGGGGCCTTGGGTCATCCCGGCCGAGCGAGCCGAACATTATCCTCATTCTTTGACGCTTGGTTTATGCAGACCAGCTTGAACAAAGACACGATGCTACGCGCTAATGCGAGGCCAAAGTCGCCCTGCGGCTAGAGCCGGAGTGACGATCAGGACGCTCAGGCCCCATGGCACTTTGAAATCGGATTGACGTTTGACAGATCGTTTGGATTCTTTCCGGTTGTCGTATAACGTCCTTACAAAGTTTACGGAGCACCTCCGTGATAGACGACAAGGGGAAGCGATGCGCATGCAACCATCGCCAATCGACAAATTACAGCTGCAGAAAAGCGCTGGACAAGCCTGGCTAAAGCTGGGGGGCCTTCCTTGACGAGACCAAGAGCTTTTACAGCCTGTACGGAGTAACTCCGTTGCAAATTTGCGTCTCTTTAGCCGCCTGAAATTTGAGGAACCAAAATTACAACATTTCGCGCATCTGATTGGCAGATTACCAAGCAAAATCACCCAACATGGTTGTCTTGGCACTTCCATTTCGGAAATTTACTATGAACCCTAGCCTTGTCCCTGGACGGCCATTCCCAATTGTGATGTCTCATATCGACTTGTCGAGGGGAGGTCTCCAGTCCTCCAGTCCCAGGCCTCAGCTGGCCATCCTTTTGCAGATCCTATGGGTTTTGGGTTTGGACAAAGGAGCTGGATGGGGATCGTGATGATAACGATTCGACCGGTCAATCTGATGCCGTAAATTGTTCCTGCAGCTTCTTATCATTCCCCAATAGGTCTAAAGGGACGAGTCCTCGTGCACACAGCAGGGAAATGCGGTGTTCATGTGAAAACGGCAAGTTGGATATACGAGTAATACCGATCGCAGAAGCCTAATGCGTCAAGATTGACAACTTTAGTCAAGCTGCTACGGCAGCTTGATTTGCGGTGCTCACCGCTTGGATATGACTGTGCAGCGGTGATCGACCTGGCCAATCCGTGGAACGTGCGAGTCTCGATGCCAGTCAAAACCCTGGAACAATCGGAAGGTAACTCCGTCCTGTAATGACTTGCTGTTCAGCCTAGTATTGGCGACCATGCCCTACATGTACAGTACTTAGGACGGGCATTGTCCGCAGGCTAGAGCCTTGGGAGAGTATGTACTCTTTCCTCGATGTGCTGTGTCAAATGGCCCGATCGCCGCCGCGGGCCCTGGAATGTAGTCGCCTGGAGGTTCTGGCCGCGTGGTTATGTCAATCCGAAAATCGGTTTGTTCGGTCCCCATTCTTAGATCGGCATGAAATTCCTTGGTCATGTCGTGGCAGACGTCTAGCGGACCGCTGTCAAAACTTCGCACCGTTCTGGCATGTACAGGGTACTTCTGCATCCGCTGTCAAATGTCGGGTGCCGAGTACAGAACACAACTGTCTTGCATTCCAGGAGCGCGTTCTTGACAGCCATGCATGTCGCTGTATCCGAGACGCCTGGGATATTTGGCTACCGTCCTCGTAGTGCTCGTACCAGGTACACCTATTGCTCTTGTATGCGTACGGCGTCCTGACATCATCATTTTTTTGTACATGGAGCAGCATGACATTTCAAAGAACGGGGCGCGCCGGCCTTGCTCAGCCTCATGAAAATCCGGAGCAAGGACGGCCATCCCCAATCGGCACTAAACTAGCCCGCCAGAGCCCAGGCTTGCTCGTGTTCCATCGCCTTGGACCCTGGAGACTCATCATTTACATCACCTGACCGAGGACCCCTGCAGATTTCACGAGTCCGATAGGCTGGTTGGTGCCCAGTAAGGGTTGCGGACAGACCGGCGACGGGCACGTTGGAAGCGATAATACTATTAACAGTGACGATTTGGAACAAGCATGTCGTCAGAGCGCGCGCCTGACATGAATCCATGACCTCCTGATGCGGTCGCTCGTCACCGAACCGGATCGAACCCACGGAATTCCGGGTCGACTTCGTCTCTGCTCTGCTTTCGAAAACGTCGAAGAGCGGTCCCAATGGCTCTCTGACACTGCGCCGTGCCGGAGCCGAAAAGAAAAAATTCAGTCCATCCTGGTGTCCGGGTTCCAACTCCAAGAAGTTCTAGACCGGCAACATGGCAAGAATTCTGCAGCCAAGTCTAGACCCTGGGCACGTACGCCTATCATCTTGGGGCCGATGGGGAAGTCTGGTCGAATCATGTCAGCCCATCTTTTCCTGCGCCTTGCCACTGCTGGATGGTCCGCAGGCCCTTGAACGGCTTCTCCGGCCGAGGCGATCGTATTTTGTACTGGCCATGCCGTTTCGTCCAAGAATCTGTCCTCTCCAGGTACCGCCGACCCGAGGTCGTTACTGGGAAAACCGTGTAATTTTACCGCAATCCCAACGGCCGTCTGGGTTTGTTGTTCTTGGGGGAAAATTGGGTTTTGTATTTTCAGACTTTTCCTCCCGACTTAATTCGAACAGTGGAGCCGTGGATCCAGATGGTCCAAAGGGCCCATCTCTAGGCACTCGTTCTAGGGCCCAACTTACATGTACATCGGGCCCCCCTTCTTCTTGGGCCTTGGGTCTGTCAATAACTCAGAGGGCCCTTTTTACGAAACCTTGCTGGCCAATTTCCTCCCTGCGACTCCTTTCGCGATCACAGCTCCCATTTCCATTCCCTTCCCTCGTCCTGTCCTTTCTGAGTACGAGTACGAGTACCAGTACGAGTACCTACGAGTAGAGCCCGTGCGAGAGCTGTAGACCTACTCGGAGCCCTACTGACTGCGACTTCGAAAGCCTCGAAACTCCATCGCCCGTTCTCGACCCTCTTCTCTCCACGTCTTTGCCTTGCCCCAACAAAGTCCGTTCCGTCTTAAACCGACTCGATTGTGCCACGAGATTCACCCCAAAGAAAATCCAAAACAGAAAAAGATCGGAGTGTCGGTGAGGGTGCCTGGTACGAGGCATTGCTCATTGATCACCTTGTTCCGTGACTCATCCTGGAGGAAATCAAGAATAATGCCTTGTTAGGGGGAAACAAACGGAGGAGAACAAGTGCCCATTCGATGATTGCTGCAATCCAAAGGACTATGGATTATACAAATGGTAATCCAGGACACTTGATGGCTTTCCCATCCTCGTTGGATTCGTGGCCGCGTGACGTTTTGCCCGCAAAGTCTTCTTCCTCCTCCTCCCATAGGCGAAGCTCCCAAAGTTATCTGCACTCGGTGCGATCGCCCACTCGCCTGGCCAGCTCGCCCCCGATCGATCAGAGTATTCCACCAATCTTCCCAGCCCCAGCTCTGCCCTCCAGTGATAACGCGACCTCAAGTTCGTCCGATTACCCGTCCTCGCTTCCCTTGACGCCTCCTGCAGACGAGGAGGTGGAAGACGACGACAACGATCGTCAGAGCTGGGACTCGGACGCTAGCATGCCCATGCTTGATATCCAGCTTACCCAGGCCCAAACGGATGGAAGCCGAAGCCATCACACGAGCTCACCATCTGGGCCTCCGGCCGACAGGGCTCGGTCGGACGACCCTCAAAACTCCTCGGACGAGGAGCAAAGAACGCCCGTGCCGGACCAGCCTCTTGCACCATCGTGGTTGCAAGCCAGCATCAACTATGCCCGTAAGTGGTGGACATCCCCATGTGCCACGTTGCTGGGGAGCTAATCGAGTCATCTCTCTACAGTGTCCTCCCTGCCCAGCTTCAGTTCTCCCGGCGACACGTTACGGGTTGTCTCTCACACACTTCCATATCCCCGAGCCTCCGACGCGAACGTCCGACTTCCCACGAATAACTCTGTATTTGGGTCGATCATCGAGGCGGTGCAACGTCGTTCGCACTCGCAACATTCGCCGTACATCGATATCACTCACGCGGTACCGGGCGCATTCACCGTATCCGAGTTGCCGTCATCCCCTCCAGGCACTCCTGCACGGTTCGTTCCCTCGGGCAGCTACTTCGATTCGCGGGTATTCGACAAAGCGGCACAAGTGCCCACGTACTTTGATTTTCGCGGCGGTCGGATACCGAACATCACTCCGAGGTCGGTCGGGCCGCCTTTCAGCATTCACATCTCGATCGTCGAACGATATCTGCCTCCTCCCTCGAGCGCCGAGTACAACGCACTGTTCTCGCCGAAAGGTCCGTCGGTGCTCATCGATCGACTTCGTGAGTTATCGGCGAATTCCGGAACCCTTCTCTTTATCTACCCCACGAGGAAGGGTGCGATGACGTTCAAGAATCAATATCTGGGACCGGTCCTGGAGCCGCTCCTCCGCCGGTTGGGTGTGGTCTACGGCCTCCCAGCGAATCTGGGCCCGTTGCTGGGCCGGCTCGAGGCGGTGGAATCAATGGATGACTTTGAGCTCATGACCAATAAGATCGCCAGCATATGCGAGTCCATGAGTGCTCGTGACGATTCGTCCCGATTCGAAATCGTGGGCGCACTCCGGGGGTCGGTGGAATTGGATCATAAGCTCTGGACCGAATGGTTCATCCATCAGGAGAGGCCCCGTCTAAAAGAGGTCCTCAACACCTGGCGGCAAATGTCGGGTCGCCAGCACGGTAACTGGGGATCGGATTTCAAGGAGGTGACGTCCTCCATGATTCTCAACGAAATTGTCGACGGACTCACCACGAGGCACGACCGCTGGGGAAGTCCTATCCGTGAACAGATTGAACTAGGTGTTTTTGTTATTCGAAGGACGTATTAGACGACAGCAACTCGCTTCTCAAACATGGGAAAGGGATCGGAGAATATTTTTTTTTTTTTTTCCTTCATGACTGCATGTTTTGTCACTGTTCTCAACATTTTCGGTTTGGGCATCAAAGGTCGAAAGCAACTTGAGGAGGCGTTCGGGGTTCATACATTGTACGGAGCGGCGGGGGTTATGGTTCTTGGGTATTGGTATGATGATCTTGCTCTAAAATTTTTATGTACGGTGTAGTGTTTTCATAATACCCCAACCCGTTTTGTCCTTCTTGCTACGGAGTACCAATTGCAAGGAATTTTTGTCCCTGGCAGCATCACGGTTCTTCCATTTTTCGCCCGCAGGGCACGTGGTGCGCATCAATGATGGGGGTGTGCGAGAAAATGAGAACACAGTATGGATGACTCAGCATCGGCACATTGTTTCTCCTTTCCGGCTTCGGCTCCGGGCAAATCGACCCATTTGCTATTTACGCCGCTCAACAGGCTGAGCATGCTTCTATCCTCGTCAGCGTTGTAGGAAATTCTCTTTCATTTGTGTTGCTCGATTGTAATTTCCATCCCATTTGAGCCGGTGCTGTTCATGTTCATGCTCCTTTGATAGACCACCCTCTCCCTCACCCACCTTACTCCTGTCTGCGCACCGGACTCGAACAAATTCGAACTCTTATGGCCATGGCCTACTCTCCTGGACCGCCATCCCCCACCGCCAGCGGTGCGTATGGGAGTTCGGGAGGCGGCCTGAACTCGCGCGGTCGCTCGCCGAGTCCTTCCGGCGTGCCATTATCGAAACGTGACAAGCGGCGATCCGCGCTGCAGGAGCGCCTGCAGGACCTGACCACGACGTTCAGCCAGAACCGTGATACCCAGTTCCGGCAGCAGCTGCATGCGCTGCAGTGCGATATGACCCTGATCAATAACGCCGATCCGTATCAGCCGGGCCCGCTGCCGGACTCGCCCGAGGATATTGCGCGACTGATCGAGATGACCGTGGGCGGGGGCAAGTTCGGCAAGGAGATGGCCAGCATCTCGGGCATGTGGTATTCGCGATTTGTGCAGGAGGTCAATCAGATCAAGGAAGATAATGATGGAGAGCTTATGGCACTTGCGGTACGTGGCCTAAGAGGAGAGTCAGGAGTGCAGTTTTATTGATGTTCTCTTTTCGTTTGCTCTTTTATAGCACCGGCATAGCGAGAATCTTCGACGCTACAAGCAGGAATATCTATGGCGGCAACATTTTGCAGCAGAAGAGTACAAGCAGCTCTCGAACACCCTCCGAGAACGGCTGGTGCAGGCAATTTCCGGAAAGAAGTCACGCTTGATGCGAGAGAAAGAGCAATTCGACATCAGCGACACCAATGCACTGCTCCTCCACCCGAATCAATTCACTCTCACCAATCCGGCCAGTCCCGGCGGAATTCAGAGCAATCGCAAAACACGTCATACGAGGAATCGGCCAGGCCTGGATGAGTTCGGGAATGGCATTGTGTCGGACGGCAACAAGAGGAAGAGGAAGGCGCCGCATGATGATGACATTGGCTCACCCGCCCGTGACGGACACTCGACGCCTGCGGAACGAGGCAAGGCTGCCATGTCGCAGCATCAAACGGCTCCAACATACAGCATCCACTCGCTGTTTACAGACAAGGAGCTGGCAGCCCACGCAAACTATGCACACATTGCCACTGCGCACTTCTTCTCTACATCGAAGAAACAAGAGGGCGCGTCGGGCACGGCGACAAATGGTAACACTACGGATGCTGAAGACACTGATGCTGCCGGGCAGGAGGAAGGAAACGGGACTCCTGCAGCCAGCGACATGGTGCGGACGGCCAGCCAAAACTTCCACGCAACGCGCTCGACGCGCACGCAGGGTAGTGCTGGGCTCAATGCCTTGGCCGAGCTATCTGACAAGCCCGCGACTCGGCCGAACCTGCCGTACCATATCCTGGCCAACCACAGCTCACGGTCCAACGCAAATGCACCTGCGCTCCCGTCGCTAATGAATGAGGAGATTGACGATGACTGCGCGCGTATGGACCGGCTTCAATCGAAGCCCCCAGGGTGGATCGACCGCGGGCTCATCGAGATGCTGGTCGAGCCAATTCCGGACGAAATCGACGGCATTCCCGCGAACCCGGAGCGATTCAGCCTGCTGCACCCTGAGTTTCCGGTGGACATGGGCATCAAGTACTATCCGGTGTCGGGGAAGAGCAATGGCTATGAGATGTTTCCAATGCTGAACGAACGGTCGACCGCTTCAGCCTCGAATGGACGGCGTGGGAAGTGATTCGATCGGTGGGTTCTCTGCTCATGGCTACCTGTCAATGCATGGGATGTCATCATGTCGGCTGGTTTGGCGTTACATCGTGCGTTTGATCTGGGTCATTCGTGGATATTCTGTATGTATGTACTCGTAGTCGTCAATATTAGCAATGGTCAAATTCATGACATTCACGACTGCAGCGAACGACTGATTGATAATCTTTCGAAGCGTCGTATGACTCTTGCTCACAGATGAGCTCATTACGCGATGCATGGCGCAATCCGAAATGACGTCATCGGTTTCCACCAATCACCCTTTTCCGTATGGGGCTGACTAATCACGTAGATATCGGATCCTGGTTTCGCGCAGTGCGGAGAGGATTTCTCGCATCACGGCGCCATCGCCGAAAGACTGTTTCGGGTTGGTGATTGGCACACAGAAGGCCGATGGGGGGAGAGCATCGTGCTGATTACAAATTAACAATCAAGCCATGGGTTTGAAATCAACAATGAAGATAGACTGAGGGGAGACAGGAGTACTTAAACCCCGGAGGGGCGCATAGATAGAAGGAGCATCACTCTGCAGAGCATCATCATCTGTTCCAGCTCTAGAGTCTACAAGCATACATCCTCGGCAGTCAATTGTCCATCTTTGATAAAGAATAAATCATCAGCATCAGCGTCAGTAAAAATGTCGGCAACAATCACTACGGCCAACACCACTACTCTCACCACCGAGCTCCAGGCCACAGACCCCAATTACATCCCCCGTGGGCCTGTCGATGCGGAGATCACTTTCTACGTTCCTCCCGCGGACGGCGCCAAGCCCTACCGCTACGTTGAGAAGCCTCCGGAGGGCGTGCCACAGATCAACTACCGCACGGAGACCAAGACCGTCCGGATTAACGACATCCGCGGCCGCGAGGATGAGTTCCACAGTGACACGCACGGCTTCCAGGTTGTCCGCAACGTGCCCTCGGCCACCACGCGGGCTACGTTTGACAACGACGAGGAAGTCAAGCGTATCTACTACCCAGAAGTTGAGAAGCTCCTCCTCGAGCGCGTCGCCCCCGAGGCGCATAAAGTGATCATCTTCGACCATACGGTGCGCCGTCAGGACCCCGGTGCGCCACGTCAGCCGGTGACCTTTGCGCACGGCGACCAGACGGACCGCGCGGCGGCGCACCGTGTGAAGCTGCATGTGGAGGACCCGGAGGAGGCGGAGAAGTTGCTCAAGGGTCGATACCGAATTATCAACGTCTGGCGGCCGATCAATGGCAAGGTGCAGCAGGCGCCGTTGGCACTGGGGTCGGCGACGTCGTTGAAGGAAGGCGTTTTGGTTCCCGTGGAGCATCGCTATCCGACCTGGACGGGCGAGACGGTCGCTACCAGATATAGCCCCGATATTGAGTGGTATTACCTCTCGGGTATCGACGATGATGAGCGTCTGATCATCAAGTGCGCGGATTCGCGCGATGATGTGGCCAAGCGTACGCCGCATACGGCGTTTGTTGACCCTCGCTCGCCAGCTGGGGCGAAGCCGCGGGAGAGCATTGAGGTTCGATGCTTGGTCTTTGGATAATTGATTAACCTATACTGTAAAATAATTAATAGTCAAGAACAGTCATGAATGATTACGTTGCTTTCAATACTTTTTTTGAACTCCAGCGGTTGTTAAATTAGGGCTACGGAAGTGCAATTCACTCTTTGGAACTGTTCACGATAGCAAGTGTCAACCCAGTGAAATTGCAAAGTTAAATCGGGCTGTTCGTTCTCAGTAACCCTAACTCGCCCGAAGTTGACGAGGCATCATATCAAGGAACTAGATGGCGACACCTCTGACGTAACTCATTCCAGAGGTACCCTATCACCGACATCGATTACTATTGACTAGAACCCATTCGTAGAGATGATGAGCTAACATTGACGATATGGTCTGTAATCGGTACTTGTACTCGAGCCTTGAAACAGTTCAATACTAGAAAATGTAGATAATCTTGGACCCCCTCTCACCATCAAATTTATTATCGCTACCTTTTTGTATCTAACGAACAATTGAGCCAAATTGACACAATGTTTGCCCTCCGCACCGCAAAATCCTTTGTCCCACGCAGCGGCACACGCCTCTTCTCTGCCGCCCGCATCCTCAACGGCTCCGTCACCCAGACGATCAAAGATGACCACCGCGAGATCGAGTCCTACTTCAACACCATTCTCAAGTCCAATGACCCGGACGAGCGCACCCGCTTCCAGAACCAACTCACCTGGGAGCTTGCTCGACATTCCATCGCCGAGGAGTTGATCGTCTATCCTGCGTTTGAGAAGTATATCGTTGATGGACATGCCATGGCGGAGAGAGATCGGGGGGAGCATCAAACTGTATTCACCCTTTTTTTTTTTTTTCTTCTCATATCATCCTAATCTAACTAAACGTGTATAGATCAAAGAAAAGCTCAAGAAGTTCCAAAACCTGCGTGAATCAGACGAGGAGTTCGAGCCCACGCTCAAATCCCTCATGGCGGATCTCTCCAAGCATATCAAGGACGAGGAGGAGCATGACCTTGTCAAGCTCGAGGAAGTGCTGACCAAGACAGAGAGTGATGGATTGGCGAAACAGTTTGATCGGACAAAGATGTTTGTGCCGTCTAGGTCGCATCCTATGGCGCCGGCGAGGCCGCCGTTTGAAACGGCGGTGGGTTTGATGACGGCGCCGATTGATCGGTTGGGGGATTTGTTTAGAAAGTTTCCTTCGCAGTCGCCGTAGATGTTTGTTTTTTTTTTTTTTTTTTTTTTTTTTGAGCTGTGACGGGGGTTTTCTCGAATGGCTAGCCATGTCTAGGTACAAAACTTTGACTGTATCTATGTAGGCAAGACTGTACCAAATCTCGATGTGACACAATATCTTATATATATAGAGTCAAACAGTAGCAAAGTTGTCTGCTCAGCTCCTGTAAGCAATATTGTGACTAAACCCGATTCATAGTTCTAGACTATATATATACAAAACATCCCGAGAGTATCTGCGAATCCTAATCTGTACAGTAACATGCTTTATTATGTAGACACATTAAGCGCAAAAAAAACGGAGAAGACGCTATTCAAACCAGCACAAACCCGAGAATACCACCCACTCCCGCCAGAAACGCCCTTCTAACAGTGAACTCGGTCGCCGCATCCGAGAAAGGCGGAGACAATGGCGAGGGAATATCCGTGACATCTTCATCTGTTAAGATGGACGTTGTCGATTCCGTCGAGCTAGTCGTTGTCGTCAGTGTGGTTTGCGTCTCGGATTCTGTTTCGGTTTCTTGGGACTCATCCGGTGTGGTAGAGGAGGTTTCAATTTCTCCTCCCTCGGTATCATCTGTGGTGATGGTGGTTGGAAGTGGCTCATTATTTTCACCCTCGTCTTCTTCTTCTTCTTCTTCTTCTTCTTCCTCATCACTCGTGTCGACCGGGCTGGTGATCTCTGGCCCTGGCGGTGGTGGACCGCCTACGGACGTTTCGGTTGCATCGTCAACTGGGGAGGAGGTGATTGGGGGAGCACCGTCGACGTCCTCAGTGGTCGTCACATCCGGCGTCGGCGCTGGCTCGAAGAGGTCGACAGAGGTCTCCCCGGCGGAGTTGGTGGTGGTGCTGAAGGTGACATCCGGCACGATGATCGTGCTGCTGGTGACGGTCAGAGTCACGCATTTCTGGCTGCTGGAGCTGGAGCTGGGGCTGCCACTGTCTCCACCCAAGTTGTCTCCTCCTTCCTCGCTGGCCGGCGGAGCGGTGGCGGTGTTGGTCTGGCTCGAGGCTGGAGGCGGAGGCGGAGGCGGAGACAGGGTCACGGTGTTCGGCACATCAGTGATAATGCCCGGGTTTTCCTTGACGTGGTCGCTGCAGAGGCCGGTGAAGTAGGACAGTGCGGCCTGCACTTCCTTGTCCGTGCCCCAGGCTGTGACGCACTCGATGATCTTGGAGGTGGTCTTTTCCTCCCTGCAGTAGCATGACAGGTCGGTGTTGTCCTTGCAGTCATCGGGAAGCCAGGTATTGATGCACTTGGGCAGGACTGACGGGCAATTGGCACCGACGCCTGTGCCGGGGTTATTGTCCTTGGGCTTGTCTGTTGGATTATTTGTCTCTTGAGGCAGGTTTATTGCGGCCTGTGTACTTGATTCTGCCGGCTTGCTTGACTCAGACTGTGAGCTCGAGCTGCTGGTCTGAGAGCTTGAGCTAGTGTGCTTGCTCGACTGTGCCGGCGGGGTTGTCTGTTTCGGCATATCACTCCCTGCATGTTTGCTCGTCGTCGTCGCGGCAGTGGAGCTTCCCCATACTGGCGGGAAAACAGGACAACCCTTGTCTTTGCCCTTGCCATTGTTCTCAGTTGCCGTCTCCGACGGTCTATTCTCGCACGGCATTGTCGTGGTGCGAATCTCCGTCGTAGTCGTCGTCTTCTTGTCCGCCGGGCAGTCTCCATTTTGTCCCTCGGCACATGTAGTGATGGTTTTAGTCGTGTGGACAACGGAAGGCGAGCACGCCGGTCTCTTCGTAGAACTCGCGATTGTCTGGCTCGAGCCAGGTTGCGAGGTGTTCACTGACGGAAACTTGGGCCACCCGGTGCTGCCAACGATATCGCTTAGAGCCAACGACTTCCATGACGGTGGTGGCGTTTCCGTTTTGCTCGAACCCTGTGACGCCGTTGTGGTATCCTCGCCCGTATTGAACTTGGGCGGCTTGGCCGGGTTGCAGTCGAAGCCGATGTTGTCAAAGATGATCTTGGTCTCCTCGACTTCACTGTGTTCCGCGATACTCCATGAAACCGACACGGCACCACCGCACTGATTGTTGACCACCTCCGTGCCATTAGATTTGCAGGGCACAGTTTGCCTGCATTGTGAACCATCTGGCATCTCGTAGAGGAAGACGACGTCTACGTTCCGAGTCGTCGAGACATGGAACGAACGAGCAGAGAAGCCGTTATTGCCGTTGCGGCTCATTTGCAGGCCACCAATCTGCTTGGAAAGTGTGCCTGTGATGTGTTTTATGCCCTGTTGCAATGGTTAGTCCAATTCTATCTGAGAGTTGACAGCACGTACTTTCTTGCCATTCTTGGTTGAGCAGTTGAAGCCTGTGAAGGTAAATTGGTTATACTCGGTGAAGGTTCCCTCCGCCAGATCAGCCCAGTCGAAGCCGTTCCTTTGCTTGTCTGAGCAGACGTTGTTGCACGTCTGGGGAGTCGAGAAGAAGTCTTTGGTTTGCCACCACTGCACGAGTTAGCACCTATGCAACTCATTATTATCGTTCAGAACCTACTGCTGTCGCGCTGGCCTGGTGCGCCCCCAGAACTGCGGCCAGCGCAAGGGCTAACACTTTCATGTTGAAAGCCCTCGAACCTCTAAATGTCAAAGAATGAAGGCTTCAAGGCCTGACAATTTGAATCTACAGACAGACCTGCCGCAACGAAGAGAAACGAACGACCAGCATGCAGGCAAAGGTATGGGACAGAGAAATTCTATTCCAGGGCCCTGGCCTGTTATTTGAATCCTCCAACGTCCCACTGATCCTTCCTACAGTGTAGTAGAAACTCCTACAATGCCCTAAATAGATGGTCTCGTATGACGGATCATAGGGGCCCAACACCAACCACTACAAACATGTCAATATTGAATCTAATTTAACAACAATTCCCAAAAGAACCAGCGTTCCAAACAGCCATATTGCCCCTGCCCAACGTGAAGGAAGTGTGAAGAATACTACAGTAACTACCAGCGCGTACAAGCACCAACCATCAACCTCATACCAGGAGTAGTAAGTCGGATCGGAAGAACCCATACCATACGAAACAGCCCGCTGATTCGTTGGCCCAGTCCAAACAGATCCTTGGGGCTTCGCTAGCGCAGGGACGGGCCACGGGCGCTAAGAGCCATCCAAGCAGCCAAGCAATTGGGGCGAGAAATCTTAGCTTCGGAACTTGAAACGAACAGGTGCGTTTCTTCAGTAAGCAAAAAAGGCATTGGAAAACGACCATGTCGCCTTGAAACATTGAAGAATCGTGTTTGATCGACTTTTCGGAACAGCGGTCGGTTGGATGAGAGTTTTCTTGCCTTTACCTTTGCATTTTGCGCTTAGAAAGTCATGATCTCATCGATCCCAGTTTAGAGTTTTTTTTGGTATTGTTCCTCTCTGGGTTCCAATCTATGAAACGGCCCCCAAGCGAGACGCCTGCAGCCTACAAGTAACGACCATCAAGTTTTGTACAAAACATCAAACTTGAAACAGGCCAGTACGAAGGAAGCAGTACAGTGACTGTTGCTAGCCTTGCCTAATGCCAATCCAAGCCACAGGTTCAGTCCTTCATGACTGGAATGATGGAATAGCCATTGAGTTAACTGCGGGGGATCATACCAGTTCATGGCTAGATTGGGGGCCATTCGAGTCTGGAAACAAACCAAGAACTTGCTACCGGGGAACGGTGGCTGCATGACGATAAATGGCTGGATTCGTTCCTGCAGAACTGAGAATCTGTTGAATGCTAGTCGGTCCAACAATCGGAGAAGTGGCCATAGGAAAAATCAACTGGATCACGAGTTAAGCAATCGAATAGAGCATTCTTGACGCATTTCATTCCGAGTTGTTGCATGGAAATTCTGTCCAGCTGTCGACAGCGTCAACCAAGTGATCAAGAGTAAATGCAAATAAAATGCCATTTTCAACACCTATCTACAACGCCGAGGTATCAACAATGCCACAAGCATGCTTCAAATCCGAGCAAAAATGAAAACAAATCAAGTAAAACCACAATAACACTCCTCCGCCCACAAGTAGACCCAACTCCTACCATACCAGTTCGTCAAGACATCGAAAAAGAAAGTAAACGAGTGACTCATATCATGTCCACATCTTCACGTCCCAGGTACGCCGTAACTCTCTCTCATATCCGACATCCCACATTCCTCATCTAGTAACACACCGCATTAAAACGGTAACGTCAAGCACATGACATCATACCAGACTCGACAAGCGGGATTATCAATTAGAACGCAAGCGGCCCGTGACGATGGGCACTCAGCAACTTGCGACGTACAGTCTCGCCACCCTTTCGGTTCTTGGTCTTGTTCTTGCGAGTCGGCGTCCGGGGATCACTGTATCGCGCATGGCGGAACACACTGGCGGCTTGGGATGGGGAATTGGGCAAGAACTCCCGATGGTGCGGGAGGCGAATCAAGGTCTGGTACCGATTGTGATGCCGCCGGAACGCGGTGACAATCCCCCGGTCAAGGTGGTTCAGGAAGCGCTCCGCGCTGTCATTGCCGACGCGACTGGGGGTTGGCGTGCTGACTCCTTGCACTGACGACGTGGCCATCGGCGACGTGGTCAGATCATCATCGAATCCCTTGTCAGTCTCTTCATCCGACGAGCCGTCGCCAAAATCAATGAAATCATCCACATTCAACATGGCCTCATCATCATCAATGTCGTCATCTTCATACGAACTGTCACCCGGGAAGGTCCGCGAAGGATAGAATGCTTCGGGTGGTCCCATAGCCTGTCCACCCGGCGTCGCATCATTGCCCAGCGCCGTCATCATGAGGTTCGCTCCGGAGCTCAGCATCGGGCCTGTCTTCATGCCATTTGGGGAGGTGACCGCGTCAGTGTCGCTTTCATCAACTACATGCATCATGGTCGCGCGGGGACTGTTATTGGCCGTGCCACAGATACTGTTGGTGGCTGATTCCAGCCAGTCATGTCGAGACGAAGCGTAGGCCGGAATGATGACGAGGTGCTTGCCCGTGTTATCTACCAACGCAACCGGCTTGCTGGGATCCGCTATGAATGTTCCAAGAATCGGCCCACGGCGGCGGTGGGGCGCGGACCGACGATTTGGCGATTCATCATCCGCAGGCTTCGACGTCGAATCCCGGCGCATGATCGTTCGAGGCTGCGCAATCTTCGCCGGGGGTGGAAGATCCTCGTCCGTGGTCTCGCCCTCGTCCGCTGGGGCCGGTTAGTCTCAAAGAATCTACGAGTATATTCGCAATACATACTTTCGTAGCCGCTGGATTCGTCTGACATGGCGTCCGACTCGGCATGGTAGATGTTAGCAGGGTGACTCGAGTCTAGGTCGCCAAAGACATCATCGACCCGATCCTTGATTTTGCCGTCGTAGTCGTAGTCAGGTTGGTCATTTTCGATCATTTGGCGCAGGGTAGGATCGAGGCTGTCCTGCTGCAAGAAATCGCTCGGTAATTCATCATCCGAGCTGGACAGGGACTGGTCGGAGCTGGAGTCGGAATTGTCCTCTACAAAGTGTACATGACGGGGCATTGGGGTCTCCACGGCTTCGCTGGTCAGGTCAGTCTCGCCAAAGTTATCCATATTGCTGTAAAGTTGGCTCTCGTCCAGGAAGGTTTCCGTAGAGAAGAGGTTATTGTTCTGGAACGTGTCCAAGCCTCCCCAGTCTTCACCAGCATCCGAGAGCGAGATGATGCTCTCTGATTTGAGATGCTCATCCTCCGACGCAACAATCAGCTGCTCCTCCAGCTTTTCCACCTGGAGCTCTTCGTCATCATCATCGTCGGGGATCTCGTCCACGGCCGCGTAGTCGGAGGTATCCGAATCATCATCGCTGCTCTGTTGGCCTTCGTAGCCATCGTCATAGGACAGCTTTCTTCCCTGTGCGCTCGGGGCGGACCGAATCTTTGACCCCGTCTTACCGCCCCGTAGTCTAGTTCCGTAAGACGGGGCCACCTTGGCAGGGTCACCTTCATTCTCATCATCCGAGCTCGCCTCGGCAGCATCGAGATCGGAAATGTCTTCTATGCTCGAGATTGACGAGATTGTCGATACTGAGGAGATTGAGAGTCTTCGTTTTCGAGCAGCGTTCGGAGAGGTCAGAGTCACGGGCTTTGGCTTATTCTTCGGCGACACTCTCTTGATGCGCTTGGCTCGGGCGGCTTTGAGTTGAGCCATTGGATCCGATCGGCGTTGTTTGGTCGCCGTTTTGGGCGACTTGGGCGAATGATTGCTTCGAGTCATCTTCGCGGATATTCGGTGTCGGGCCGGGCAGCTCACGTCGTGTAATTGGAGGAATTGGAGGAACAGAGGACTCAGGGAGGAAGGGAGGAATAAAGGAGAGGGTGATAGGATGCGAAGGAGGAGGAGGAGGAGGAGGAGAGGATAAGGAGCAGGAAAAAAAGGGAATACTCGAGGTAGCGCGTCACTTCACAGCTTCTTCCGTTATGGCACTCGGGAGCAATTTCGACGCCCGGGCACAAGCGTCGAAAGAGCGACAGATATCGTCGAGTCGGTTGCGATTCCTTGAGGAGCTGTCTGGACTGAGGAGGCCAGGTGTCGGACACCCAACCTCCCCAGTGGGCGTTTACAGCTCAGCGAATGCCATTGCGGCTTCACTTCCTATCGACGATATCTGTTGGACTAAGAAGAACTGAAGGGAAACACTGGCGACTAGGACAAACTGGAGGGGAATGAAGAGCCCGGAGCGTTGATGGACAGAGTTTTCCTCGAAGGGGAAAAGAGGGAAAAAAGAAGGGGAAAAGCGAAGCGCAGGCGGAAATTCTTGAATAGGTCATCGATTTCGGCAAAGCCCGAGTGGGGTTCCTGCTTCACCGCCAGTCGGCTTTTACCACCTTCATTCGCCCACTTTTTTATAATCAGAGAATCACCATCTGCATGCCATGTCCGGGGCCGGCTTACTTTCTGGATCCAGCCCGTGCAGGGCGCTTGCGACAGGCATTCATACATACAGCCTAGGTACACGAAGGGTATCGTCTGCGATGAGCTGGCAACTGTAATCTATGTACATGTACCTCGTCCCAGCCGCCATGATGAGGTCTGGTAGGTTCTGGTACGGCCTTTCTCCCACCGATTGCTACCGGCTCTGACTTGTCAAGTTGCCTTGCAGCGGGCCCCGCTGGAAAAAGTGATCGAGCCCCTCATCATGTCCTGCGTTCTGTCGGCAGGAGGATGTTCCATCGTGGACGTTAGTCGAGGATAAGCGCGTTCAATGCAACCTCCGAAATCGTACACCACTCGATGGATAGAGGCGAGGAATTCCCGGTTACCGTGACCCGCTGGTTCAGTGACCGGCATTGCGACACAAATTGGGGTCGGCGACACCCTGACAAGCCGCTTGCCTGGCTTTTTCCGGCTTTTTTCGCCTCCGAGCCGCTGCCAACGCAAATCACCAGATCGCGGCCCCGTTTTTTCAGCTTCAATGGGCCCATCCAAGGCAACCTTATGAAATATTTAGAACCGCCACTCCGAACAGTCCGCTTACGCAAATGCGAGCTGCAAAAGCTGTCAATTCTGTGGCGACCGTGGTGCAATTGGTTGCGACAGCCGGGCAGCCTGCAATTTGCAGCGATGGTGAAATTGAATTTTTACATTTCTTTTTGTTTGTGGGGTGCAGTCGGCTCCTGGCAGCCGGAACTTAACGCTAGGAGCCTGGGCCACTTGCATCGGCCAATCAGATCGCGCCTGGAAACAGATTGCTGCGGCTCACGTGATATATTGACCTCGGTTGGGATATTAAAGCCAATAGGGAGCTGCATGATGGATCCACAGGAAAAATTTAGGTTCGGTTTCAGCTGATTGGTCACTTCCGTGCTCGAAAGTCAACTGGCCTATCCCATTCGCACACATTCAGCATTTCCAGGAAGGTACGAGGACGAAGTACACTCGGATGCATTGTTGCTTTTGCCAAAGCTGCATGTTTCATTACTCGTACAGTAGTCTGAACTCAAGTCATGCCATCATCAGGATAAATACAAACACAGTTCATCAATGTCATGGCCGCACGTCATCAGGTGGGGACAATCATCGTCACGTCCCAGGGTACGGAGTGACGTTGCTCAGACTGTTCTCTTTTCTCGATTGAGATCGGAATAATGAGAAGGGATTGACGGTAGACCACCGGCGAGTGCCTCGATCAGCAGATTTGCCATTTCTTGCAGTGGCCGAGGGCGCTCCCGAGGCCGCAGCTCCAATGCGACCGGGGTCGTTGGCGGTTGCTGGATCTCGAGCCGCGGCGGCTGATGCAGGGTGGTCTGGATTCGTAGTTCTGTGGTCTTCGTCTGCCTGAGAGGCACTTTCGCGCGCTTGCTGGACCCGTTCAATTCCGTCTCGGACCTCTTGGACGGATGCTCCCGGCGGGGCGACGGTGCTCAGGGTCTCCGTTTCGCGGATCTGCTGATTGTAGGTCTCGTTGAGTTGAGCCACCTCGGCGTCGGTCACAAGTCGTTCGTTTTCGAGGCGGACCTCCCGGCCGCGCTTATGGCAGTACCAGAGGACCAGCAAGACAACTAATAGCGCGTTAGCGGTGCAGGCATAGGCACTATCTTAGCCATTGGACTCACCAAACACGGCCACGGACCACAACACGTTCATGCACAGGACTGCAGGAAAGCGAGCTCGCAAGAAAGCCACGATAGACCGCAGCATTCCTACAAGGGCGGCTGGCTTGCCAACTAGCTCTTTGAGACTTGGTGTCTTGAGACCCATCTTCGCTGCTGCCGCGGCAGCTTTTCCTGCATTCTCCGTATTGAATCCACTCTGTGATGCCTTTTCTCCAGCCGCAGCTAATAGTTCCGGGGCCAGTGACTCCGTTATTCTGTCTGGCAGCTGTTCAATCAGTTTCTGCAGGAACCCAGGTAGGTGTCCGAAGGTCTCTCGCAGTTGCTTGTCTCCATTGCTCAGCAGAAGCTCCAAATCATGGTATGCGGTGGGAATGCCAGTCACCAAATCTCTGAAGATGAGCATAAACTTGTGGAGGAGTCTCTGCGTTTCGCTGCTGATGGAGAACACCCTATTATTTTCGGCTGCCAGGTTCAGCCGCTCCAGGATGACTGCTAGGTCGTCTTTTTCCTCCTTTCGTTCTTGCTCTCCAACCTGCTCTCCGCCCGCGGATGGTGGCTTCGTCGCGATCTCGGACGTGCTGGGATTTCCATTTTTCTCTTCATGGATGGATCCTTTCTGTTGCCACCGTAGTTAGCATACTTTTCCGTCGTGATATGGCCGCATAACAATACCTTGATACTGATGCTCGATCTTTTCATCCAGCTCCATCGACGACTCTTCGAGCTGCTTGGAGATGTTGGAGAGGTCGGAGAGGTCGAAGACGTCGGCGATTGGAAGCTCTGAGTGGGTGTTTGCGTTCGTTCAGGCGTTTGCTGACCCTGTTTCTTCTCCGCCACAGCATCTGCGGGCATTTCCTGTTCCAGGTCCTCCATCGGGGAGAGCGGGAGCGGAATATCCTGTGCACCGTCCATCAGGGCGATCTGCGGATCTTTGCCGTTCTGACTTGACGTGACCTGTTGCAGGAATGCCTCGTCGTCCTCTGTCAGAACCGGACTTGGAGCTCTGTTGCCCGGTCGCCATCTGCTGGCTTTGGGAGCAATGCTATTGATATACTGAAGTGCCATCGCTTCTAGATATGCCAATATACCTTGCCCAAAAGAAACAGCTAGATGAGAGTATAGGAGAGAAAACTATGATGGATCATGAAACGAGCCAGCAGAGCGGAAAACACTTGTCGCCCTGCCTTTGCGGCTTGCATGCGACCGATGATATCACATGTGGAAATGCAATCATGATTGGTTCTTTTTTTGTTGGCTCAGATTCCGCGACTCCAGCCGGGACCAAAGATCCTTGTTTGTCTTAGAAAGTTAATTTTGATCCCCGTTTCTATTCAGCTCCAGATTGGATCTCACCGAGCGGCTACTAAGACCATGAGGACTCCGCATTCCTACGGACTTTGTATGAATTTAATGCACACCCCATTAATTGAGCATCTTGACCGCATGGAGAGGGCATATTTACTGTCTATTATTGTAGATACCCATCTAATTGAGTTTTAAGCCTTCCAAATCAGTGCCTTTCTCAAGAAAGAGGCTCAGTGTGCCACGTTTGAACGTTGATACTGCTACTATGGCACAGCACCGCGTGGTCAACGGGGGTAGGATGAATGCAGATGCCGGTCATGGACTACTCTCGATTCGCTCCTGATAGTCTTACACCTAGCCATTGCCATTCAGTGCGACATCCAGTGTAGCCCACGTCGATCGAGAATCGACAGAAGGTCGTAAACCACAACTGAAGGACGGAGAGTCCTATTCGCTTCCCGGAATGCTCTACCAGATGGCTTCCACTGGAAGACTCCCAGGCTGGCATCCTTAGGTCGAAGAGAGTAGAGCGAGTTGTTCACGGCCAAGTCGGTTGAATCCTGGAAGACCGCGAGGGAGATCGCCATGGATTCAAGGCAAACAAAGTCGCCCTGCGGATTTCAGCCTATCACTCCATCGAGATCTAAATATCACGTGACTTCGTCTGTGGCAGTGGCACAAGTAGCCCTCATCGCTCAGGCATCATTCCTTCTTTCTTTTCGTCGCGCTTCGGAGAGTCGACCGCCGGCAACGTCGCCCACGCACGTCTGATTTCAATCAGATTGCGTGTGCAAAGTCCTGTGCAGGATTGGGACTGTTTGCATGCTGTCCCCGGTTTCGACCTAAGTCGGAGACTCGTGTGCACAGCAGCCACTGTTCTGTACAGGTTTCGACGAACTCCCCCGGCCAGAAACCTTCGCAGCGTCGTCCCCTCTTTTGTATTGGTTTAACGCTGCCGGAATCCGCCTCCCGGGCGGTGCTTTTGGCACCCGGGTTCTTTCGTTTTCATCGCCGTGCTCCTCTCATTCGACCTCCGCGGCAAACACGACCGTCATGTTCAAACGCTCTTTTGCTTCGAAAGATCGGGTGACCAAGACTGTCAAGTCTGCCAAGAGGTCATTCCGGGAGGACGTGAAGATGAGGATGCAAGAATCGTGGGACAGTCCATTGGAAACGTGAGTTTGGCCTCTCTATTTTTGATTGTGGAGGTGGGTCTTGCTGATTGTTGGCCAGTCCTCTCACCAGTCCTATCGTTACCATGCTTGTGGGTCATGAGCAGCGTCTCTTTGCAGCTCATGAGGATGTCCTGTCACGGTCCCCCTTCTTCGAGGCTGTGCTGAAGGGCCAGTTCCTGGAAGCCGGCCCAAAGCAGGTGGATCTGCCAGACGAGTATGCCCATTCCTTTCCCATCTTGATGAACTTGGACTAATTGCTATGCAGAGAACCTGAGATCATTTCCTGTGTTCTCGAGTTTCTCTACAAGGGTGACTATTATCCACGCTTGGTACACAACAAGCGCCGTGCCTCTTGGGAGCTCGAGAACGCCCAGGATATCCATGGAACCGGTGGCCGCGGGTCGAGCGAGGCCACAATTTTTCATTCTCGAGTAGGCGGCATTATCCTCCGGGATACTGCTGTCTACTGTGCTGCCGAGAAGTACGGCTTGGAGGAGCTCAAGCGGCTTTCGCTTCGCAAGCAGGGCCTGCAGAGTGGAATCCCCGTCGACGTGATCTTGCGATCCGCTCGGTATGCGTATGACAATACGCCAGACACGGACTCGCGACTGCGCGCTCATTACCTTGCTCTGATCATTCGGAGTCGCAAGACGTTCAAGAGAAGCGGAACCATGCAAATGGAAATGGAGATTGGCGGCAAATTGTTCTTTGATCTGTTCGTGGCGATGAGCAATCACATCGATGACCTGATGGAGATGAAGTAAGTGGCGCTCGCTTCTCTGGTTTCTTGCATGCGAATGCTGACTTTTGATAACTAGCAACCGGTCTCCAAAGGGTTTCTAATGGTGTTGTTTGAAGTCGCCTCGGATCGATCAAGCGAGTTTAGATTTCTAGATTGGATATACGGATGTTTGTCTCCAACCAGAACGGCAGGATAACTGAGAGGATGCGGAGACGTTCACGGGTCTTCTTTTCTTTCGAGGTTGGCCGCCATTTGTTTGCGGTTTGTCGAGCTACGCCAAACCAACCTTACATCGTTTAATCTCGACCGTGTCCAACTCCGCTCGCTCACTAACGATTTCCTTTGTTGTTGGTGATTAATGAGCAATTTGCAGTGAATCTCCAATATCAGAATGTCTCATGAGGAAGGAGGTTATTGTCATGTCCTATTTTTCTTCCCTAAGAGGACAAGACTGGCCTTCATCCTCACCCTTTTCTTCTTGGCAAGTTGTTACTGGATGTTTTACGACTATGGTTCCCACTGTTTGCACGCCTTGATGGCAGTGTCTGCTTGATTGTGTGATATTGCCTTATGATCTAATGATCAGACTGGAATGAGTTCGGCCACCTCAAGATTGCATCCATTATTTGTACGAGTAAAAAAAGCACAGTAGGGCTACGGTACCTGGCAAAGGCATTGAGCATCACATGCAAGATGTGGTTGGTTCTGTGCAGCCTGAAAATATAAGTCTTGGCATTAAAATTGAGACAAAAGTATTTGAAAATTGCAAATTTCGTAGGTAACTAAATCGAGGGTTCAGACCACCTCATGGTCGATCACATCAACGAATTCCTCCATGATGGCGACCAGGTTGCCTTGTGCACCTTCAAGACGCCTTTGCCAATGTCTCCGGCGCCAATTCTCCTCATCCCCCATCAATCATCAAACCCGTAGACCGCCAACGGCACCAAAGCCCATTCCCAATGTTCGACACATCCGCGATAACCCAGACCTCTACTCAAAAAACTCCATTGACCGAGACTACGCCGCGTACGCCGAGTATCCGCATCGAATCGTGCAATTAGCCCAAGAAACCGTCCGACTATCTGAAGTAATCAAGGAGCCTCGGGCGAAGATAAAGGAAATCGAACGGTCCATCGGACGATTGGCGGCGGCTGAAGGAGGTGCGGAGAAGAACGCGGAGCAGATCGCATCCTTGCGACAGGAGGCGCAGAAGCTCAAGGCCGACTCAGAGGAAGCGGTGCGAAAGAAAGAGGAGATTGAAGATGAGATCCAGCGACTCGCACTCTCGCTGCCGAATCTCTCCCATCCAGCGACGCCGCGCGGTGATAGCCCGCAGCTCGTGTCATACCTCAACTTCGACCCGAACAACCCACCGTCATGGGTGAACCAACGGACGGAAGACCGATCACATGTGACGATTGGCACGAAATTGGGGTTGATTGATTTTACGAGTTCGAACGCGACGACTGGTTGGGGGTGGTATTTTCTGACGAATGAAGGTGCGCTGCTGGAGCAGGCGCTCGTCAACTACGCCATCAGCGTTGCACTGCGGCATGGGTGGAAGGCTGTATCTCCTCCTTCCATGGTCTACTCGTACATTACCGAGGCGTGCGGGTATCAGCCGCGCGATCAGCACGGCGAACAGCAGATCTGGGCGATCGAGCAGAGCGAGAAGGACAAGGTGAAACCGCAGCGCTCGCTGGCGGGCACGGCGGAGATTCCCTTGGCGGCCATGTACGCGGGCCGAGATATCTCCGTGACCTCCCTACCAGTGAAGCTTGTCGGTGCGAGCCGGTGCTACCGAGCGGAGGCTGGCGCCCGCGGGGTCGACACCAAAGGTCTCTACCGGGTGCATGAATTCACAAAGGTGGAGCTCTTTGGGTGGGCGGACCGCGCGGCGGACTCTACTACCTCGTCGCCGCAGACGGATAAGCTCTACGACGAGCTCCTCCAGATCCAGATGGAGATCCTATCATCCCTGGGATTGCCCTGTCGCGTTCTGGAAATGCCGACTGGCGACCTCGGTGCCAGTGCGACCCGCAAGCGGGACATTGAAGCACTGTTCCCGTCACGGCTGCGCGCGAAGGAAGACGGCAAGCCAGACCTCGAAACGGCCTGGGGAGAGGTGACGTCAGCGTCCATCTGCGGGGACTACCAAACCCGGCGGCTGGGTACACGCACGCGCGACGTGAATGGGAAGAACCCGCGGTATCCGCACACGGTCAATGGCACCGCGATGGCGGTTCCGCGGGTGCTGGCGGCGATTCTGGAGAATGGCTGGGATGAGACACGGGGAGTGGTTGTGGTTCCCGAAGTGCTCCGACCGTGGATGGGCGGTTTGGAAGTCATTGGAGGGAACTAGCTCTGTAAACTGTAAATACTGTACAATACGACGAATTCCTTACTACTTGTACTGTACAGGGAAAAGTTGCAAGAGCAAGGACGTAGGTTGTGTCGCGGACCTCCACCCGGTCACTTGAGCCGCCGCGGGGATGAAACAAACAAGGCACATAAACTTGGCCCCTCACTGGTAACCTTCTACCTTCGATCTACTATTCAGAAAAGAAGTTACAGAAAAGAAGAAAAGCGGGAAAGAATGGCACCCACCATCACCCGCATCCCTTCCTCCGACATCGACACTGTCTTCGCCCGCACCACCAACCTCGCCTCCTCCGCGCTCAACGCACGCATCCTCTCCAAATCCGACGACTTCTTCGCCTCCGCCGACAACCTACTCAACCCAAAGCCACCCGTGTACAAGCCGGACCTCTTTGTCGAGACCGGCAAATGGTATGACGGGTGGGAGACGCGGCGGCATAACCCGGAGCCCTACGACTGGGTGGTAATCAAACTCGGGGTGTCCGGGGCACGGATCCGAGGTGTGGAGGTTGATACGGCGTATTTTACGGGGAATTATGGCGAGAAGGCAGCGTTGGAGGGGGTGTATGCGCCGGGCGGGAGTGGTGGTTCATTAAAGGATGAGGATATTGCAGACAAGGGGTTTACGGGGTGGAAGACGATTCTGCCGCCGCAGGAATGCGGGCCGTCGCAAAGACAGGCGTGGAAGATTGAAGGAGAGGGAGATGGGCCTTATACGCATGTCAGGTTGTTGATGTACCCGGACGGTGGTTTCGCGCGGTTGAGGCTTTACGGGGAGGTGATTCCTCCGCCACCGGGCATCGGTGCGGCGGATGGATTGGAGGAGTTGTCGTCGGCGCTCATGGGCGGAGTAGCCGTGGGCGCATCGGACGAGCATTACACGCCGGCGAGTAACCTCCTCCTGCCGGGTCGCGGGGTGGACATGAGCGATGGCTGGGAGACTGCGCGCTCCCGTGCCAAGGACCATGTCGACTGGGCGATAATACGACTAGGTCTGCGGGGGACAGTGAGCCGGCTGGTGGTCGACACCAAGGATTTCAAGGGCAATTTTCCGCGAGAAGTGCGCGTTCATGGGTTTGTTGGTGATCCGGGTGCTGTAGATCCCAGGCATGATGACCCTGGATGGATCGAGATTCTCCAGGGCAGCCGCAAAACGCAAGCGCATACAGAACATGTCTTTGAAGGCGGGGATCTGAGTCCCGA
Source organism: Thermomyces lanuginosus (assembly GCF_041956635.1). Taxonomy (NCBI): domain Eukaryota; kingdom Fungi; phylum Ascomycota; class Eurotiomycetes; order Eurotiales; family Trichocomaceae; genus Thermomyces; species Thermomyces lanuginosus. The sequence goes on along the minus strand of NW_027192376.1, from coordinate 4,711 downwards.
CGCGGCGGGGAAGGTGTTTAGCCATGTCAAACTGACGTTGGTGCCGGATGGCGGGGTGAAACGGCTACGGGTTTTCGGCAGGCGAGCTTAAACCCTATCTTATGTCAACTTCGCAACGTCATAACCTAAACGGGAATCAACTTGGGACCAATGGCACATGTGACGAGCCCATGAGAGATTCAGTTCATCGAATCGAGAATAATTCTGTGGTACGGCTTTCCAAATATGTGGAATGCTCCGCTTTGAATTAATAATCCTACCGAGACAATGGAGTCCCCGCTCGGGTTTCTTACCGACGACAATGTATATATATACGAGCTGCAGAGAAAAAGAAATACATTCAAAGTATCGATTGGCCTCTAATCATAGTATAAGGTAAATCTGTCCAAAATGTCTTGCCAAGCGGTTGTGATTCAAGCCGACGCCGACAACAACAACAAGCTGGTTAAGCAGTCGGTCCCAATCCCCGAACCGGGACCTGGCCAAGCTCTTGTCCGCGTGCAGTATGCTGCGCAGAACCCGACGGATGGTATGCATCTTTTGGTCCATGTATGAAGACTGATAATAAAAGTCAAATTCTAATCGACGGCAGTGCAATCTTTTGACGCAAAGGTCTTTGGCGCCGGCGCTATTCTTGGCTGCGACTTCTATGGTGTTGTCGAGAAGCTGGGCCCTGGTGTGACGAGGGTTGCTAAGGGCGATGTGGTCGCCGGGTTGATCTGGGGAGGTTAGGATCAATTCAATTGCCTAAAGATAAGGATGCCGTGGCTGAATTTTGATGGCCAGGTGAAATCCCCGGTCTGGGTGCCTTTAGCGAATATACCATTGCCGACCAGAACATTGTTTTCAAAGTGCCTCAGGGTATTGATGGCGCAGCGGCCAGTACCGTGCCGCTCGCAGCCAATACCGCCTGGCTGGCGCTGTTTTCCAAGCGGTGCTTGAACATTGACCGTCGCAATGCGGCCAACACGCCGGTTCTCATCTGGGGTGGAAGCTGTAAGCTCCCTATTCCAACCATTCCTGAGGGTAAAGAGACTTAAAGTATGCACAGCCAGCGTTGGCCTCTTTGCGGTACAACTTGCGGCTATCGCCGGCCTGAGGGTCATCACTACGTGCAGCCCTCGCAACGCAGAATTGGTACGCAGTCTCGGCGCCAGCGAGGTATTCGACTACCATGACCCGGACGTAGTGGACAAGATCCGCGCCGCAGCGCCGGGGATGCGCTACGCGTTTGATACCATCGGCGACGGAGATACCTCTACTTTGTCCTCACGGGCACTGGCGTCGAATGAGCAGGTGTACCTTTGCACGGTGCGACCAGGCAAGGCGTTCACGGAAAACGTCACAGCCAACACCATCGTTAGTGACGTCCTAGTGTGGACGGCCTTTCTTAAGGATCATTCGTACAGAGGACAAATTGTCTATCCCGTAAGTAGTACTGCTTCTAGAAGAACTTTGCTGAGCCTTGCGCGGAAGACAAGGATTATACTAAGCGAGGGTTTGACCGGATTAGGCATCCAAGGAAGATCACGACCTCTCCACAGAGCTCTATGACGTTCTCCCCACGTGGTTGGAAACTGGCAAGGTCAAGGCTAATCCAACCAAGATCTTCAATGGGTTAGATGCGGTCCACGAGGGATTTGATGAGTTCAGATCGGGCAAAGTGTCTGCATACAAGATTGTGTACCGCCTATGAGTTTCAAACTCTAAAGGGGGCTTGGAGGTTGAGGCTGAGAGTCTTGGAGGGTCGGAGCTATTGGAGCTCGTCGCAAGTTCTATACGAGATTGCCGTAGTAGGAAAGGCTCGTATTTAGATCTGCGCGCGCTGCGACGTTTGACAAATCACCTGTGCCGAAAATCATTAATCTTGGCCAATGAGAGAAAGCCACTGACGATCATCCGAAATGTAAATTTGGGAAGAATCTCGTTTCCTGCGATGAACTGGCAGGGCCCAGAAAACATATAAACCTCCAAGAGCACCTCGAGTGAAGATGTCTGAACGAGGAGACAATCAAGCTGTACTGTCTGGGAATCTCCGTGTTTAGGCCAGGTTCGAAACCAAGTTGTCAACATGTTGGTCGCACGCTCAGAATACCGTACGTCCTGGTCCCAGCGGCCCTGAAATGGTGGTTGGTATATATACATTGAGCACTAACCCCATACGTGAACAGAGGAAGGAAGCATCTGGATCTACGCACCAAACAAGGGTGCCCCGATAGCATTTGCAATTCTATTCGCCTTGTCAGGGGCGATACATACTTGGCAGAACATGTAAGGAACTCATCATCTCCTCTCAAGCCATTGCTAATCCAATGCAGCAAATACAAGTCATGGCGTGTCACGGGCCTATACCCATGGGCTGCGATTCTCTTCACAGCAGGTTTCATTCTCCGTGCCTTTGGCGCATTTGGCGAATGGGGTAATCTGGGCATCTTCATCTCGAGTACGGTGTTGCTTCTTGCTGGACCGTATGTGAAACCTTTGGGTTAACCCTATCCCTCTTCTCTTACTGATCATAACAACAGGCCCGTCTACGAAGCAGCAAACTTCCTCACCCTCGGCCGAATCCTCTACTACATTCCCTACCACTCCCCCATCCACCCAGGTCGCGTCTTCACCACTTTCCTAGCTGTCGGCGCCGTCATTGAAATCTTCACTGCCAACGGTGCTTCCCTCAGCGCCAACCAAGAAAATCCGGAGTCTAGGCGCAAGACCGGTGAGGCCCTCCTCAAGACGGCCCTGGTCCTGCAGCTGGTATTGATGGCCGCTTTCGTCTCGCTGATCCTGCGATTCGCCTACCGCTGCCACAAGGCCGGCCTCCTTACACGCAAGCTTATCCGCCTCCTGACCGTGCTCTTGACCAGCTGTGCGCTGATCACGGCCCGCACAGTCTTCCGGACCGTCGAGTACTTTGTGTTCGTCGATGTCTTGTACAATCTGGACAAGCTCAGAAATGGGGAAGACGTCAATCCGCTGGTCTCAGAGGAGTGGTTCTTTTGGGTGTTTGAGGTGTCTGTGATGTTCTGCAATACTATCTTGCTGAATATCTTTCATCCGATGAGCCAGCTGCCGCGGAGCAACAAGATTTATCTCGCTCCGGACGGTGTGACTGAGGTCGAAGGCCCCGGGTTCAAGGAGAATAGGCCGACATGGCAGACTTTCATCGACCCGTTCGATATCTGGGGCATGATCACCGGAAGGAAGCAGGAGCGGTACTGGGAAGCGGAGCACGTTAAGACTGGCATGGGGGGCCAGGCCTGATGTCGCTGGGCGATCTTTCCTGACATTCGTTACTTTGATGTTTTGTGGTTCTTTTTCTTGGTCATTACGTTTGATATCCCATTGATTATACCCTAGGTGAATAGAAGCTCCTTATCATACATAATCAAAGTTCCCATGCATTATAATTCCTCATCTAGGAATCAGTCTTCTTCGGACGGCCCCGTTTCCTCACAGTCTTCTTGCCGTTCTCCTCCGGCTCGGGCTTTTTCTCGATTCTTGGACGACCGCGCTTTTTTACCGGTTTCTCGCCGTTCTCCTTCTTGTCTTTGCCCTTGTCATCCTTCTCCTCTGGCTCAGCTTCTTTGTCGGCAGCCTTCTTCTTGCGCCCGCGCTTCTTTGGCTGCGACTCAGTCTCTGGTGCGGCCTCCGGCTCGGACTCCGGTTCGGCCTCTTTTACCTTTCTAGGACGACCACGTTTACGCCCAGTGTAATCGGCGGTCTCCACCTTGGCTTTCTTCTCCGGTTTTTCATCCTCATCTTCGCTCTCGTTGTGAGAGCGTTTCTTACTCGCTTTCTTTCCGCCCTTTTCCTTTTCCTCCTTGCCCTGTTCCAGTCAACATCCGCGCGTAGATTTGAATTAATAGGGTGAAGCACACCTTATCCTTCTTGGAAGCCTTCTTTCTGAAACCAGTACTTCCGGGGCGATTCATTTCCACATCCTGGATTCAAGTCATCAACCAACTCGATGCGTCGCGAGACGAAAAACTTGCCCCCCGCCACTCCTCATCATCAACATGCCCCTGCTTCAATGCCCGCTTCACTTTCTCTTGATTTTCCTGAGAAAGCTCCTCGAAGCCGTCGAGCATCGAGACATCATAATTTCCATCATCGTCTGGCTCGCCAAGGGCATCTTGAATGTTCTTGATGACCTTGGGAGTTGTGCAGCCCCTGACAAAATCGTTAGCACAACATCCCTTATAAACACATCATTAGACCGGATGAATTTACCAGTGCCGCCACGACCATGACTGGAATCGCTCTGTGTCGATCCATGTTCCTACGCGCAGTTCACCTTTCTGAATCTTGATCTTCTGGTCCTTGCATTCTTTGTTCTGGCAGCCAGCTCGGCCGCTTGGGGCTTCTTCTGTTGATGCATTAGTTTATCTGCGATTGACAATAGCGGATTGACAACGCGTTGAGACAAGCAGAGAGCACCATGTAAAAAAGTAACTCGTACGCATCCATGAAAGGAAACGCGACGAGACGGGGCGCTGGTTTGATCCACCTACCGAGCCGATAAGTACCCATGACAGAATGACGTGTTACTCTCAATGGCAAATTCTTCACCGAGACAACGATGGAAAACGAAAAGATCTAAGAGCAGAAAACACTTGCAGAACGTGTTTCTGTGCTCTGGCCGATTTTCACCGTTTGAGCTGAGTTCATTGTTTTGGAGATGAAAGAAAGGAAAGCGGATACTGTCAATCAC
>NW_027192375.1:166419-168081 GCF_041956635.1 Thermomyces lanuginosus | reverse complement strand
CAGGCTATGTTGCTGCTTAGTCAGCGCACAATGTATTTAACAAAGCTGAGCCCGACAGTGTCGGAGATCAGCGGTCAGCTGCTACAACCTGCGACAACCTGCTACAATCTGCTACAACCTGCTGCATCCTACTGCATCCTACTCACTCTACTACATTCTACTCCTTCTACATCACGCTTCAGACCTTTCTCAGGCGTAGTTGTACAGCCTATCACGCTCTGCAACCCCGATTCCTAACAGGATCGCGGTACACTTCTTGCAGCCTGGCGAAAAGCTGGTCGGCCGTCTCGGCGTACGCTGGGTTTTCTTCATCCAGGTAAGGCCGCAGGTGGTCGGCAGCCTCACCTCCAACGCGCCCCGCCACGTAGGCGATGCGGAGCTCCTCCGTGTTGTACCGATCAGCATTTGCCCGAAGCTTCCGCTTCATGGCCAGGATCCAGTCTTCAAACTTGGGCTCCACTTCCTTGCCGTTTTCCTTCCCTCGAAAGATCGGAGGGTCTGCGACTTTCTCAGACTTTTGTAGTTTGGTTGGGAAGTCCCCGGTACTGGACGCTATGACGCTCGGCGTCACGCCCGCTTCTCGACCAGATTGCATCTCCTGAATCCGACGCCCGAGGACGCGCCATTCCGCTTTGTAATCGTCCCGTTCCTCCTCGAGCTGCGATTTTTCTTCTTCCAGGGCCTCGACTCGGTTTCGGAGCTCTGCCACTTCTCGCTCCAACGCACTGATCTTCTCCTTAGAGACCCGGTACTTGTTCTCATAGGCCCGGAGGCTGTTCACCTCCTCATGGACGTTCGCAAAGATCAACTCCAGGTCCCGGTAGACTTGTTGAGGATTGTTGGCGATCTTCTCTGCGAATTCCTCGAACTCGATCTTCTTTCGTCCGTGAGGCCCGTCGGCAACATAATGCCAATGCGTCTGGGGTGCGTCGCCTTCTTGCTCGTCGGCTCTATCGGACTGTTATGACCTCAAAACTAGGCACAGCTACAAAGGTCGGCCGTCAATCTAGTGCAGGTCTCATTCAAGACACTAAGGATAGAGAAGAAAGAAGGTCCTAGGAAGGACGAAAACTATGTACACGAAAGTGGGTCATGTGACCTCTTAGCCCTAGCCCCGGTAAGGTATGCTGGCCTCAGGCAGAGGCCTATGTTGGCCCTAACACTGCCTAGCATTCCTGACCGATCTAGATTCCTGCCTGCCCCTGGTAACTGATATCTGCCTGTACCTGAGCCTGTGTATATAGACCTGCTGTTTTCCCTGTGTTTTGTAGCTCCTTGAGCTACGTCTTGTCTTCATCCTGTACCTGTACAGTAATAGCAAGCCAGTAGCAATTCTGTTCTGTTACACACACCCCTTCCTCCTGCCTGCCTGTCCGTCCCGTGACACTACGTAGCTCCTCCCCAAAGGAACCGGTGTGTGTCATTATGTCCAGTATCCCTGTGCAATCTGAAGACGTCACCATGTCTGGAATGCCCGCATTTCCCAGGCCTCCCGCTGAGACCCAGTCTGTCGAAAACTTTGAGAACCATGTCCGCGAAAATCCAGCTGCATGGTACAAATTCTACCAGGAGATTGATCAATACATCCGACTCGTCGACCCGTACGCCCGCAACTTGGAACAAACTTAACGAGCCAACCGGCAAGAGCTGGAAAAGCTGCGA
>NW_027192375.1:126519-164380 GCF_041956635.1 Thermomyces lanuginosus | reverse complement strand
CGGACAGGCTGGTCTGGAAGGAAGGGGTGTGTATAACAGAACAGAATTGCTACTGGCTTGCTATTACTGTACAGGTACAGGATGAAGACAAGACGTAGCTCAAGGAGCCACAAAACACAGGGAAGACAGCAGGTCTATATACACAGGCTCAGGTACAGGCAGATATCAGTTATCAGGGGCAGGCAGAATCTAGATCGGTCAGGAATGCTAAGCAGCTGAGCTAATGACGTAGTGTACGCCCAGCCTGTTTGTTCAGCGTGATTGGTAATCCTGCGCGATGATGTCATATATCCGAACATCTGGCCTAGCGCCGGGCTAGCGCCGTGACAACTGGTCATAATCATCTCATCGTCGTAGACGGTGCTGAAGTTGAAATCGCCCATGTTCGGATCGGTCCGAGGAAGAGAGCACGATGATAGGATAATAAAATTGAGGGTACTGACCTTGAGAACTGGCGGAGATCATGACGCTGCCGTGTCAATTGCGAAATGAAGCAAGGAAGGCGCTCCCTGAGCCTTTCTTAGTCGGTGTTGCTTGATTTGTTTCTGATAACAAACTGTTCTGCAACAGCTGCAACAAACGGAACGCAGAAACTCGATCGGCTCTTCAATCAACCCTCCAATTGAACCCAACAATCTGCAGCAATGCTTCCAACTCTCGCATCAACCCTCGCTTGAACCCTCCGTTCAACCCTAGCCAAGAATTCGTTAACCCAAATCGGTAACATTTATCGGACCATACCATCCTTGTAACCCTAATTATCGTCCCACTTTCATCTTAACCCTCCGGCCAACTCTAATTATCGGACCACGTCTTTGTTGAACGGCAATATCTCCACGACGGTGAGCTGTTTTAGCAAGTTGGTGGTATTGCCTGAAAGCTCGCCTCGAGAGCTTTCTTTTCATCTATAGAACGAGCTGAATATGCCACTATTTTGTACCTGGAATTTCCTTTGTAGTTTAAATGTACATAAAAAAGAGTACGGAGTAGGTAGTTCATTGCGATAGAGATTAGTCATGCGACTAATATGTCGGCTGAGCTTCTTGGTGCTTTGGCACGATGAATAAGGCTGCTGATCCACGATTCATCACGAAGATGGCGGGTTCGATTTCATCATAAAATCCTTCCCGCAATTCCTCATAATATCTTCTCAATTTTTTATGCTCAATCGGCGCTTTTTCGCACAACGGATTATCGCAAAGAGGAATAACAGACCCTCCCTTTCCCATTTCCACAGGCTTTTGGCGCTCGAAGTATATCACGGCCCGAGCCCAATCCTGTCGAGTAAGCCAATCTCACATCCCGCATCCATCAAAAGTAGGGCAGGGAGACATACTTTAAGATTTGAAGGTACCAGCTCCTTCGACAGGAGAACCACTTCCTTCGTAAGGGAATCCCCTTCGTAGCCCCAGCCCCCATCTTCCTTTCGAACAACTATCGCAGAGTTTTCGGTGGTTTTACCCGACAGTTCAAGTATGAGATCTTTTTTCTGCGTCGTATAGTTTCAGCAGTCGGTGGGAGTTCCTTTGGACTCATTTCACGAGATGTCGACACCCGGTTCAGGTAAGGAGTAAAATGATATTGTTACTGAATAATTAGAATCGCTGTACCGGATGGGATCACGAAGAGCACACCTGTGAAAACAGAGGCAACTACAAAAGTGCGGGGCGAAATTTCAAAATGGTAAATTAATGGAAATACAGATGTTAATTTTACAATGTTCACATGGTGGGGTGACGGTTCCTAAATGGTTAAAAAATGCCTGTGGTCGCTTAAATGCTAACCCATTCTAAACCATTCTTAATGCAAGAACAGTTCATTACAGAACATAACGCTCACACAATCCATTCGATTCCTGCAACACTTCGTCAAAGACAAATGTGGTATTGTTGGATACAGCTTTTGACCATGGAGTGCTGATGTAAAATGGGTTAATCAACTGTACTTTTATGATGAAACTATGCTGGTTGATGCGTACAACATTTCTCCTGCCGTTTGGGTTCTCTACAGCCTTCTACGAGCTATTACGAGGCTGCGTTGAGTGCTAGCCCACAGTTCAATGTTCAAGTGAAAGAAAGCTCAGGTGCGAGGATTGCCCAGTCGAACTGAATTCAAGACTAACAGGATTCTCGATGAAACAACTCGCAGGAAGGCAGTTAGGCTGATACCCTTGTCCTGGCCGTTAAATGTCAAATCCTCCAAGCCGGCCACTTCATGCATCAAGACGCATCAACCACCCATGTGCAGTGTAAGTATGACTGGTCTTCGAGACCAACGAAAAACTCGGGTGGATTCCTTATGCTGGGCACACCAAAGAGGCGCGTAACCCACTGAGCCGGCGGATGGGGAGGCCAAGTAGTCGGTCACAGCACTCTGGGATATCGGTTTCTGGGGCAAGTCTCTCCACTGCAACAAAAACATAGTCTTGACTATGAAGCCGATGCACCAGAAAGTATAAGATCCGGGCGTACAGCCTATGACAAGATATGAAGTCCCCAGCTTGGAACTTTCTGTGCTTAGTTGGCCTGCGATATGTCAGTAGTACGTGCCAGGCATGCAGAGGGTGTCTTACATGTCATCGAAGCGAGAGACGTGTAAATCTGAGCCCTCTTATCGAGAACATCTATATTTCCAGATTGAAGGCCATAATCTGTTCTATGGGCCTCGCGAAGCTGCTCCCGCAACTTCCGGTCCTGGTTAACAGATACCCACGATGGAATATTCATTGTTTTGCGCACACGATCTGAATTCCAGATCCGGATTTTCCTGCCCGCCAAGTTGAATGTCCGCCTTGAACCATCCTCTCCACTTCCTGCAGGAGATGTTCCATCATCCAAGTCGTCGGATGCGGAGAGTAGTTCGGGCACTTCTGACTAATGATTGTGAGGGGCTCTCGCACTCGTTTCTCAAGACGGCCAAGGTCTATCCCGAATAGGTGCAGAAATTGCAGCACTCGAAGTCTTCCGAACAGGAAAGCCATTAGGTATTTCTGGATGGCATTGCCTGCCCAGTCCTTGAAATTCCTGGACACAGGTCATCATCACAATCTGATACCCACCTATGCTTTCCTTCTTTCGCCAGCACATTGCAATTCATCAGACTGCATATTTCCGCGCAAATTCCGCCAGGTGTAGTCCGATGTGAGCGTTTGGAAGTTCGCAATTCCCAAGATAATTATGGCTTGGTTTCGATGCACGACCCTGAGGCGTCGCAGTTTCGATCTCACGGGGGATACGCCGTTGGCGCTTCGTACTCCTGAACATGGTCGTCTCTTCATGTGGTCTGGCTGCACACTTCTGTGAGCTCTGGGAGCACAAACGACCATGAATGACAAGGCGGTTTTGTCACAGCACCAGCCCAGATGTCCCGGATACCTGACATGATGACTCAGGATTACCAATCAAGCTGAACAATCAACCTGCGCAATAGCCTACGTCATTAGTTCAGCTGCTTCGCAATCCTGACAAACCCTGACAAATCCATGTATCTGATCCTGTGTATATAGCTCAGCTCCTTCACTCTGTATTTAGTGGCTCTTCGAGCTACGTCTTGTCTTCATTCTGTACCTGTACAGTAATAGCAAGGCAGTAGCAATTCTGTTTCTGTTATACACACCCCTTCCTTCAGGCCAGCCAGTCCGGCCCGTGACACTTCCTGTGAGAGCAATCAACGGCACCAACCGACGTACAGGCGACGGAGCTGGAGGCTGTACGTTGGGAAGTCGAAAAAATGAGATAAATTCTCAACATTTGCACCACAGCCAGTTTAAGAGACGAAGCTCGAGATTCGGCATCTCAACTCATCTCTTGTTATTTTGCGAACCATGAGTCCTTCGAAAGCGTCCCTTCGGTTCTGTAATAACTCAAGCGGAAGAGTCCCACTGGCATTAGGGCGTCCATCATCTGATGAGGACGAAGTTGAAGATCTGCGAAGGATTCCGAGGCCCTAATCTCTTGCGGTGAAGTTATTGGGGCCATTCCAGAAACCGATTGCCAGATCATAATTGCCGCTGTGGAAGAGTTTCGCCCGTTACGCAATGTAAAATGAGACCAAGATTGGCATTCAGCGAGGCCAATTGATCATTGTGTGGTGTTACTGGCAGACAGCTTTGCAAGGGAAGGCGACCAAACCGTTTATTTTGACCTCGTAACCCTAAGCAACAGGTTCTCTCAATAAGATTCTCTGGTACGTATCCAGTGTGCCTACTAATACTGAGCTACTTGTGCTGAACAATCATCCTATTTGTCCAGTATATAGGTAAAAAGCTTGTTACTTATTCTGAGGGTTCGGTATGAGGTGAGAACCAACTCTCTCACAGTACGACACAAGACAAAAGCGTAGATGTACTGTCGTCCGGATCAATTCAAATACGGCTTATTCTTGAAACTGGTCCTGAATTCTATTCCATTACGCGCACAAGATTAGAATTTCCGATCGTCATCGTCGCTCTGCCCGTGCGGCAAGTTCTTTTTGGCGATCTACATATGCCTGTAGGATCGACTGCAGACCCTCATTCCGACGAGCAAGCAGCATCACGTCGGAAACATTAATTGTAGAGCGACCGGCATGTCTATTTCCGTTGATCACGTTAGCATTTGCGATGAAATTCAGTCGATGCTTTCTGATATCATCGATCCTATGAGAGAAACAAGGGGCGGGAAAACGCAAGATGGGAAAAACAAAGAAATGAAGTACCTCGCAAATGATTCAAGGTCCTGACTGACAGTTTCTACTCGCAGTTAGTCAAAAATCCTTAGTACTATTTCTCAATTCTCATCATGAAGAAGCCATTCAATAGCGGTCCAACCTTATGGACTTCAAACACCACATTCGACATACCAATTTGTGCCCACACCATTTCTGTGAGAGCTCCAATAAATTGTGGAGTCGCATTGACTCCCATTTCAAGTGTCTCCTCGTCGACTATCTTGCCAATCGCCAACCAAAGCGCGGATTTCAAGCGCTGAGCATGAACCATCAGACGGTCTCAATCTCCCGCTTGACCAACGAATCAAAAGCGCCATACCTCCTCTAGAGCTTGAGCCTCTTCTGTTTGATTATCGTTCGACATCTATAAATAGGAAGAACTATAGAGAATGATCAAGCATTTCTGGATATGTAGGAATCCTGATAAGCGAGTTTCAGATAGCCAGGCCGCTTTTGCTTGAGATTACGAAGGGGACGACGCAAACGACAGCGGAGAACAGAAAGCAAAGTTGATGACAGGAAGTGGGGCCATGGGCTTGGCAAGTTTGGGTCAATCACGTGGCGAATTTGCCCTACCTTGAGCGGCGCTGTGAACGGTTGGGAAACATCCGCATCTAACAGGAACCGACGAATGGCAATCAACGAGGAAGGTTCGAATGGTACCAAGTTCCATGAAGCATATCTAAAAGCGGACATATGGCAAAAAGACAGGCGAAACATTTTGTACAAGATGGGAATCACTTCATGATCTGGTATCGGAGGAGGAATGGCCAGTACTAGCATCCTCGAGGGACAATGATAGTACTATTTATTGTCATGAGTAGATCCAAATCATAGAATACAAACCAAGAAATGATGGATAAAATCAAGAAATATTACGATCCTAACACCACACGGATACCAGAGACAAGACGGCTAACAACCAACTGGCTTTTAGAGCAAATACTATGGACAGACATCCATCAAATACTAATTGTCACGAAAGGGCAAAAACCGAATTTATGATTCATGGAAGTCTTGTCAAATCATACATTCATTGATACTCAATCAAGTTTGATATTTATTCTGCGTGCTATTCATATATGCAAGGCATGATCTCGTCTACTGTCATTACGCTGAGTTCAGTATGCTGCTTTCATCTGAACTTCCTCAGAATAGAATATACATGCAGGATTATCAACGTCGTTTGGATCGAAACCGGCATTTCTACTATCGACTGCCTTCGTTGCGCTCACTCTGGTGATGATCCCTACCACATCGTCTCTGTTTCTTACAATCATCCACTCTTCTCGCGATTAGTATTTTCTTTTCGACCCATTCCCACTGTCATAGTTTCAATTGCCTTGCCAGATTTGCATTGATATATATAAATGAGTTCCTGTTGGATATATCGCGATATAGACTGAACTGGTTACTTCAAAAGAATCTCCTGAATAGGGAGCGATATTTTCGTGTCAAGCATGACCAAAACCAGGTAATCTTCATTGAGCGTTGCCATAATCTACCAATGACATAAAGGCAATTCGGTAGTGTTAACTCATCATCACATCCAATGTATCAAGTCTTCAAAAGCAAAAACCTTCTCGCTTGCCGTGAATGGACAACCGAAACGAGTGGCATCTATTAGGATTAGAAGGCTCTGATTGATCATATTAGACACTGGAATTAGACTCTTGAACCAATCCATGTTTTGTCGGGCCCCTTGGACTTGGCTGCATAGAAATACCCTGACGTGCTAAGAAATAATGTGAAAGGTTTCCAAGGATCAATGGATTCTATGGCTGATCACCCATAGAACAGTGCAATTTCTGACTTGTATACAGCATCCGGTGATATGTAACGAATCACGCATATTCCTTACGTATTTTCCTTATTATCTGATGTCTTCTTGATGTTCTTTTGTTTCTCGATGATGGATATGTGGAGCTCTTTTTGATGTAACGTACCTCTACGTACAATTAGGGGCCAATCCCTACCGCCTGGAATGCGCACAAGAAAGCAGAATCAAGAAGCCGATATCAGCGTGCCACTCCGGACTGTTGGTTTGTCCACTTTTACCGGACACACACCACACGCCTCATAACTTGCAGAACTAATAGCATCAACTGCCACAAGCCGACCATATTTCTTTTCATTCACTGAAAACAATATGTCGATACGCAGGTAGCTAGCACCACACATCATAAAGGATATAACCCCTGCACCCCATTCCCCGAAGTCGACTTCTTCATACCCTTCACGGAACGCCAAAAAGCCACCAGGACACAACATTGTCGAACAGAGGATTATTGGTAAACTTGGCCACCAATAAGTGGTTCACGGTGCTGTGGACAGATTCGATGAATCGGCTCTCCTTTATGCCTTCATCTCGCAGAAAGACGACCGGTGACGTCCCCCCACGCAGGGTTTCGACATGAATACGAATCCCCACAGTAAGCAAAGCACTTTTCCAGCGGACAAGCAGAAAATCCAAAGGCGGCAAAAGACGCTACTATGAATAACAATGCAGAATACCAGGTGACTCAACCGACAAACACCTGAATGCAACATGCAAAACTTCAACACGCCTGAAAGCATGCCGCAATTAAGGACTAGAGCCATCGCCAAGGTACAACGATGAAACCAAAATACGATCAGCAGTTCGATGCAGCCAAAAATGATATTGGAATATCCAGTATTCCGCAAAGGACGCGCGGCCGTGCAGACATCCGTACTTCATTCACAGTATGCGTCATCAATGTCCCGAAATTCAGCATGGTCTTCCTTGAGTGGTCGTGCCAGCATCTCGAGAATACTGTCCAACTCAAACCAGTTGTTCGGGTTCTGAGCAAATCTGCGATGCTTTCGAGACATGATGTGCTACGCGACACCGGTCAGCAAAATCCACGAGAAGAGAAGAGGTGTATCTAACCTCATCAAAGTCATCAAATCTGTCACGACAGTTTTCACAATATCCTGGCTTAGGGTCCCGCTTTTTCTCTGGGACAGTTTTTCGGACACCATATTTGCTCTCTGGGGCGTTAGGCTTGGGATGGCCATAGTCCTTGGACAGCTTGGCACCGTCTTGTTGTGTATAATCACGCCCTTCCGCAAGCTGTCGCAATTTTGTTGAGCTTGAGACAGGTTTCTGGACATCGCTAGGACGATAGGATGGTCCAGGGTTTGTGGTGACAAGGTTTCCAGTGTTCTTCTCCAGCACCTTCCTCTTCAACTCATGCACTTCTTTACTGAGGCCAGCTTTCGCTCCTGCAGCGGCAGCAGTTGAAGACACCATTTGCGAGCGAATCGCAGATGTGATGTTCGAAGGCTGAACCCCGGAGGCTGCCGGCTCCTGACCAGGATGGAATGGCCCCGTACGCTTTAAGGTGGGGACAATGAAACTCTCGGAACTCTTGCGTGGGGAAACTGGTCGTGTGGAGGGCGCGATCTTGTGCTCAGCGTGAGCCGCGAACGCCGTTACGCTACCTTCGGCTTTCGAAGCCGGAGCAACCACGTTTTCTGCAGGCTCGACAGGCGATGGGTCTCTGTTCTCAAAATTCTTTTTCGAGGACTGAACGGCCTTCTTCGCTGTTGTCTCTTTCCTCTCTCTCTTTGCAGCGAGTTCCTTTCTGGACGGAGGCTCGTCGATGAATGGACATCTACCCAATGGTGCACTCCTGAACTGAGGCCACGCTCCATCTTGCCTTCTGGCAACCTTGGGATACTCTCTTATCATCACGGGACGGGTTTTTTCCTCCATATCATGGACGTATATGTAGGGCCCCTTGAACGGGATCATGTCCTTCATTACTGCGCTAAGTTCCCGATCACCGTGTCCATGCACAAGCTCGTTTTGAAGTGCTTGAGATAGTGGCATATCGCCGCGACCCCTCGCAGACGCGTCATTCGCTTGACCTGAAGGATAAGGAGCGTCATCATTATCTTGAATCACCCAGAGAACTCGCGAAAGCTTCTCAAGGCTCCAAATCTTCATCCCCATTTGGCGTGCTCGATAGAGTACATCAGTACTGCTGGTGGCGTGATCGCGACGTGTATCGATCTTTTCCAACATCGACGGATTAACCGTTTGAACTGGACGGTCGGTTAACTGCGTCGTGGTATCATTACTGCCAGATACAACGGGTGGCGGTATTGGACGCGTCGTGACGACGTGGGTTACTGCTCGCGAGAAAAAACGTTCCTCACGCTGTACTCCCACATTAGGACCAGACCACATCAACAAAATTTCGTGAATAGGCATGATAGAGCTGCGGTCAGGGGCTTACCGCGCCAAGGGCAAGCACGTCTCGAAGGCACTTGCTGCGGACATCTGCAGGAACGCAGTCAAAGTAGAAAATGAAGTCAGGAAAAGCCTTCCGATAATGTCTGCGCCATTGCTGAAGCCTGTGATTTCGTAGGTCAGCTCACAGCACATCAAAACACGTTGCGTCGAAAACACTCGCTTTTCTTTCTCTTTGCTCGACTGTTGTTCTTTTGCTCGAGCCGCCTGCAGTTTCCTGTCCACCAACACTTTCTGTGGGGAACCACCGCCTCGATCAACAGTCTTCCCTTCATTCACGTATGTATATCGGATTTTCGATGGCGAGCGAGATTCTGGGCGTTCCGGTTCGACGAGTTGCTTTCTGGACGCTGGCGGCACATATGCGGAATCATACTGTACTTCAGAGATCCGCTTATGTTCCACCACCTGCTTTTTCGATGGCGGGGGGCAATACTCAGGGTCATATTGTAGCTCGGTGCGGGACCGCTCCTGTTCAAGCAATTGCCTCTTTGATGGTGGTGGCTCGTAGACAGGATCGTACTGCGGTCCAGCACGTGGTCGTTTGATGGCAGTAGAGCTGCTAACTCGGTGAGGCGAATTGGTGCCGTTGGGAACCGTCGCGAGGGGCCTTCGAGTCGACATGGCGAGAGGCGATCGAGGCGAGGGAGGAACAGACACCGATGCCATAGGACGGCGATCGCGAAGACTACCGGCACGAGGCTCGAGAAGGCTTTTCAAACCCAGAAAGGGGGGAAAAACACGCCGCAATGGTCAAGTACGCGACGTGGCACGCCACGCGGAGAAGGTTCCTGCCAGGTTTTACAGGACCATGGAAGGAAAATCAATGGCGATATCGAGAATCATGGGAGCTGACTGTGAGCACGAGAAACATTGACTGCAAGAAGGGGAGAGAAACGAAGACAGAAGCCCGAAGAACGATGTCTGTCAAAGAGCTGCGGGCTGGAGTGTTTACTTTAGGGCGGTTGTTTAGAGAGGTGGATCCCAAATCTGCGCGCGGGTTTTTTTTTTCAACCAACGAGAGCGCGACAAATTCAGTTTGGGTAATTTCCTGTTGCAGTATTTTATGCCTTAAATTTCAGGCATCAAGCTGCTGTCCATTCCGTTGTCGATTCCACCTTTTCGATACTGTCCCTCATATTCCTAGCTAATACGTACAGTAATTCGGAATGAGCTTTTGGATTAGGCAGATCATCTGCAGTTTCTATATTGAACATGAAGGTAATCTGTCACAAGAGGAGTCAAGTTGACCATTCAGGTAGTGTACACCATGCTATTTGCAGAAGACGAGTTGTTCAGTGATGATTTCAACTTCCTCGATATTATACAAGCTGGTAGAGTTTTGTGCTAGGAGGCTGGAATGTTACGTTATGATCGCAAAGCTTCAATGTCGTCGATCTGTGAGATTGGTCAGCGAAATGTCTCTTGGCGGCGATCAGTCAAGCATACCTCCTTGACAGCTTCTGGGGACAGTATGATAGGATGATCATCTCCCACACAGACACTGTCTTCAACACGAATGCCAATACCCCGGAATGCCTCCGGCCAGCGGTCATCGTCGGGAACATAGATGCCCCTGCCATGCGTCAGTAACGGCAGCATTTTGGGCACAAATTTGGAAACGTACGGTTCGATTGTGACGCAATGGCCGGCACGCAGGTTGACAGATCGAGGATAACCAGCCGAGTCGTGAACATCCAGGCCGATATAGTGGCCCAGGTGGTGGGGGAATAGAACTCGTATAGCCTGTGGAGGGTCAATTCATTCCTCGGCCACGATGTGAACCACTATATACTTACATCCCCCGAAATGTTGAACCCGAGCTGTTTAAGCTGATCACGGAGACCCTCTTCGGCAATTCGATGAAGCCGATCAAGAGACAATCCCGAGCTTTCCCGGCAGAGAGAAACGCATGTGCGATGAACATTCAATACCGCAGTGTACAGATCGCGTTGTGGGCCGGTAAATTTGCCATTGATGGGCCATGTTCGTGTGATGTCTGTGATGTATCCACCATACTCCTGCATGGAAATCAGTAGACAAGTCTTACCGAGGAAGTAATAAAGTAACCTACACCGCCGGCATCCACCAAGACGAGTTCTCCGTCTCTAATCAACATCAGCAGCTGATCCAAGGCCGACTGTCAAAACGCTCACCTTAGGATATCGTCGTTTCGGGTGTAATGTATACTCAACGCATTCTGAATAAGTCAGTACGAGTTGAACAGGATCGATTTTATCCAAAGTCACACATACTCGACCCCCTGCAACCACAGGAACAAATGCACTGCCATCACATCCTTGAACTTTGAATTGATATTGGAGGAATGCAGATAGATCCTTCTCTTTATTGAAATGCTGCCGCATCGATTCAGTAAAAGCACGTCCCGATGCCTGACCAGCCAGGCGCATATTAACCACTTCGCTATCACTTTTGAATACACGCAGTTCGTTCAGAATCGGGCGCAGCGGTTTAACCTTGCGGGGTTCCACGATCCTCTGGATTTCCGAACCACCGGAATTCCCATACAGAAATCTCGACAAGACAGATCTCGAAGTGTCAAACGTTTTGATATCGGTGTAGATTTCCGATGCACCTGAGAGAAGGGGTGGGAGAAGTTCGCTAATGCGTTCGATATTGCCCGACTGTTCCAGTGAATCAGCACATACCATCATCCCAATATTTGTTCTTTGAAACCCATAGCCATACCTCATCAGCATTGAACACATCTATGGCAGCCTGAGTGCCGGATCGAGCGCCCTCCCAAAGCTCGGCTTTCGGGTCCTTTTCGCGGACGTAAAGGTGAAAGATATGGTTGTCGCCTGATCCATCGTTTGCTACCAACATTCAGCACAACCACATCCCAATTACCATATTCGATGTTGCGTACCGATCACTGCCAACGCGCTCGGCTCGTTGAACCCTGCGCTCACTCCTCAGCAACCGTTGCACTTTCCCCGTAAATTAGATCCCCTACCTGTCAAGTAAAAGAAATCGGGATCCTGATGATACTCGTAGAAAATCCCCGGGGCCTTGTACTTAACCTCCGCCGCGGCCAGGACAGCAATCGCGTTCTTTGGTAGCCTGTTTGCGAGTCTTGATCGGCGTTGGGCATATTCTTGCGCAGTTATCCCCGGTGTCACTAATTTCCAGTCAGCTGTATTCATCGAAGACATGATCGAATTGCGCATACATTCCCCGGGTCGCAGGATATGTGGATGTGTTTCATGCACCGGCTGTCCAAATTGCAATTCCGCGGCAGACACTTCCGTTGCAAATTGCCGGCGTGGCGGAGCAATTCCCCGCGGTGATGGCAGCCATCGAAATCGAACACCGCTGTTCCACCGCGAGCGTAACAATAACGAGCGCTTCCACATTCTGACCTCTCAGCTTGATAGTTTGCTTGCTGAGGCTGGGACCTGCTTCAGACGGATATCGGCGAAGATGTTTCTCCGCAGATCTTGATGCTTTGTGAGGGGCCAGCCAATCAGAAGCTTGGCATTGTCAGCGGGTGAGGGACACCTCCAACGCGGAGCAATTGACTGAGAAGCACTTCAAACTCCCAGTCATCCGAAGGAATTAATCCGAATGAGAATGTTTTTGCTTGAACAATATAACTACTGACAGCCATATACTATAGTCTTATTATTAATGGCCGATTCAGCATCCGAGTCCATGACCTCCCTCATTCCCGCGGCTGACCTCCAATCCTTCTCCGAATTTCTTCGAAAATGCGACCGCATTGTCGCACTGCTGGGAGCTGGTCTCTCGGCCTCCTCTGGCCTGCCCACTTTTCGTGGCGCTGGAGGCATGTGGCGAGCTCGTGAGGCAACGCAGCTGGCGACGCCACGCGCTTTTGAGAAATCCCCGGATTTGGTCTGGCAGTTCTACAGCTACCGAAGACACATGGCTTTAAATGCGAAGCCAAACCGTGCCCACTATGCGCTGGCTGAATTGGCAAGGAGGAACAAGAATTTCATCACATTATCCCAGAATGTTGATGGTGAGTATTATCTTGTACGGTCTATCAACTGGAATAGTCAGAACGCTCATGGATTCACTGCTGTTCATAGGACTGTCACCGCGTGCTGGGCACCCTTCAGAACAGCTTCATCTCCTCCATGGCTCCCTCTTCGACGTCAAGTGCACCTCATTCTATTGTAACTACAGCCGAAAGGACGACTTCACCGATCCAATAGTCCCCGCATTAGCGATTCCCACAGAGGGTCCTCAACCTCTTCCGTCAGAGTCCGATAAGACAGGCGCAGAAGCTACCGCGTCACTGTATGGAGCGATGAAAGCAAAAGAGCTTGATATATCTGACCCGAACGTTCCCCTACCGAGCATTCCAGTCGAGGAGCTGCCCACATGTCCTCAGTGTGGAGGGCTACTTCGTCCCGGCGTCGTCTGGTTCGGCGAAGCACTACCGTCACGCACAATGCGAGCAGTCGAAGAATGGTTCGACACTTCACTCCGCATTGACCTCATGCTTGTCATTGGGACGAGTGCCCAAGTCTGGCCCGCGGCAGGCTACGTAGAAGAGGCCAGAGCTAAAGGTGCCCGCGTAGCGGTGGTCAATATGGACCGCAATGATGTGCCAGGGGGTGAACATGGCTTACGGCCAGGTGACTGGTTCTTTCAGGGAGATGCCGGGATAATTGTTCCGGAAATTTTGAAGAGCGTGATTGGGGAGAACTATGAAACTGGCCAGCAGTGATCTAATTTCTGCGAAGCTGACTTGATACCCGTAACAATCAGACTTACCCGGCAATTACATGCATATGTATTCGAATCGACATGGGTGCGAGAATATGCCGTCCATTGGATTGGCAAGCACTTTTGATCAGTATATCCAGCACAACGTAAGGAACGTTGAGACTCTATCAGCGAATAAATCATCTCTATACGGAGTACTGCTCTGTTGTGACAAATAACACCAACGTCGTGGAAGCGTGCTGGCATATCTTCTTCTGCAGCCTTCATTATTGCTCTCAGCAACTTTAGGTATTTCTGACGCTCTTTCCCGGCTCTTGCTGGTGGGATTCGTCTCCTACTAGTACTACTCAGTTGCAACATTCCTCTCCCGATCTGGTGATATGACTTGCGGCTCTGTTGAGACCTTCCCAGTTACAGTGCCTTTTGAGGTTCCGTAATCAGATGGTAGCACACAATGAGATAAAAAAGGACTGAAGCCAGCATTGCTTATGATGCCCAAATTTTTCTTGCTACTAAAGCCCATGCCTTGTTTATATATTTGCACCGAGTGAAACGCGGACGGATGTCAGCGAGGCGTATTATTACGTGCTCACATAGCATTTCTATAGCAGTTGCTGTGACTGTGAAGCTGATCGCATAGACAAAAACAGCGGATTTTCCATGCGGTCATAACATCATAGCTGTACTGAGTCACACTTCGATCGTCTGGTGGTCAAAAACACTCGGCTCTTCTAGAGACCATGCTCAAGTCGTTTTTGAGCCTTCTGATTGCATTGGTGATACTAGGAATACAAATGTACTGGGCTGGAATGATGTGATAATGCTGAGGAATCTTTGCAGGTAAACAGTAATAGATACTCCGTAGTACAGATACCCAGCAACACCAGGTTGTTGATGCTCTTGCCCCAGCAGATGGATGTGATTTGCCCTGCTCGAGGCTTCAGAATAGACTAGGCCCTTCTGATGTTCCGTTCCGAGTTCCGACTGACTCTGCTGACTAATCTGTTGATCACGTGCTAGTTTGGTTGCCGGGACATCGCAACCTAGAGCGTGAAAGCGCGTCTCACATCAACACACAACTCCAGTTGCCTAGCTTACTAGTCAAGCTGGCCTCAGGCAGCACAATTGCCGGCTGATGGGATAGGGAATCTAACGCAAGAGTCTGCGTACATGCTCGGTATTTTGACAGCTTTCAGCCAGGGCCCAGACTAACCGCCTGTCCAAGTCGCCTTTTCGCTGAATATCAGTACGAGTAGTAGTGCCTCCGGCTTCCCACAGTGATTTGGTCGCATAATGGAGAACGGAGTCTATCATTCATCCCAGGCAGGAAAGTCGAAGGAAAGACTTCAGGATGCCAGCCGGAAATCGGATTCGGGCAAAACAGCTCCATTGAGAAGCGGTCAGCAAAAACCTTCGAATCCTTTTATTATCCCAAAGAAGAATCAAGAGCGAGCGGAACACCATCGTGCGCCTGTACGTTTGCCATCACAAACTGGTACTCACCATGGTGCGACACAACCCGGACAGCGTCCCATTAGTACAGCCCCATTCGAGCCTTTCCAGCTGCAAGAGCCAGCCGCGTATAACTATCAACACTCATTGGGACGCAACATGTTTGACACAAAGCGATCATCCCTACCGACATACGCTCCGAAGCAGACCTCGGCCCCTTCATCTATTCCTTCATCTTCAGGCCAGAAAGTCACAAGTTCGACGAAAAACATTCAGAATTTTATTGATCTAACTGGCGATGACTCGTCATTGGCGACAGCACTCGGTCGGAAAGAAGAGTTTGGAAGCATTGATGCATATACATATATGGATTCGGCCAAGGCACAAGAGAACATAAAAGCGTTGCTGGAAGGAGCGTTTGAGGATGAAGATGACAAACCACGAACAAGAGCTAGGAGGAAGAAGCTGGAAGCTGATATAAACGATCTAGCTGCAAAGCTCAGCAAAGTTTCCGTGGGAGCACAAGACACGGAAAACGCAGAGGAAGAGGAGGAGGAAGAAATAGACGATGGCACGCGAGAAGGGTTAAGAGTAAAGCTTCTCCCGCATCAAATTGAGGGTGTCAACTGGATGTACGAAAAGGAAACTGGCCAAAGGAAGACGCGAGGCGTCGTCCCCAAAGGCGGAATTCTCGCAGATGACATGGGTCTCGGCAAAACAGTACAGTCCATTGCCCTGATCCTCACCAATCCAAAACCTCAGGCGGAAAAACGAGACGGAAAGGATGACGATGAAAACAGTGGCAAACGGAAAAAGACAAAGGATACGCTTGAAGGTGTTGGCAAGGGCACGTTGATCGTTGCACCTCTGGCATTGATCAAGCAGTGGGAGTCTGAAATTGAAGCCAAGGTGGAAGAGTCGCATAAACTTCGCGTTTGTGTTTACCACGGTCCAGGCCGCACCAAGTTCGATTCCAGTTTGAAAGACTACGATGTTGTCATCACGACCTACGGCACTCTTAGTTCGGAACACGCTGCAGTGAATGAAGTTCCGAGCCGTCGAGGGCTGTTCAGTGTCTACTGGTATCGAGTCATTCTGGACGAGGCGCATACGATCAAGAATAGAAATGCAAAGGCCACACAAGCAGCGTACGCACTGAACGCGCATTACCGATGGTGCCTGACTGGAACTCCCCTGCAAAACAACCTTGATGAGCTGCAGAGTTTAATCAGGTTTTTACGCATCAAGCCATATGACGATTTGGCGTCCTGGCGTGACCAGATCACTCGGCCATTGACTAACGGGCGCGGGGGTCTCGCCATCAAGCGCTTGCAAGTGTATCTGAAGGCCTTCATGAAACGGCGGACAAAGGATGTCCTCAACCTTGGTGAGAGTCTTGAGCAGGAAGAGAATGGCGACAAGGATGGCGAGAGCACAAACACATCCAGTGGCTTCCAAATCACCAAGCGAGAGGTTGTCAAGGTCCAAGCGGAGTTTACACCAGCCGAAATGAGCTTCTACAACCGATTACAGCAGCGGACTGATCGTCGTCTAGCGCAAATGATGGGTGGATCAAAGCTTGACTATGCGAGTGCTTTGGTCCTTCTACTTCGCCTTCGCCAGGCCTGCAACCATCCTGATCTCATCAAAAGCGACCTTGCGGAGGACAAGGACGTGCTTTTGAACAATGACAATTCGTCCTCTCCGAGCAAAACGACAAAGGATGATGAAGTGGACGATGTTGCTGATCTGCTCGGCGGACTGAGTGTGGCCAATAAGAAATGCGATATTTGTCATGCAGAACTGACCTCTACTGAGTCCAAGAGTGGATCAAGCCGCTGTGGTGAATGTGCCGACTTGGATATTGACCTGACAGCGGCCCAGAAATCTAAGAAAGAGAGCAAAAGACAAGTTACTGCTCGTTCAAAGCCCGGATCGAGGAGAAATCGGCGTGTTGTTCTGGACAGCGATGACGAAGATGAAGGCGAATGGCACAATGTGGAAGCTTCTGAGGCAGATCAGGAAGGCAACAGGGCCAGGGATGTTATTAGCCTCGCGAGTTCCGACGATACGACGGCAGATTCGGAAGATGAGGATAACGACAACGAGGATGACCTTGTCCCGTCCACCAAAATCCGATATCTTATGCGGATCCTGAGAAGAGAAGCTCCAGACTACAAGTTCATTGTGTTTTCCGTTTTTACGACCATGTTGGATAAGATCGAGCCATTCCTGAAGCGTGCTCACATTCGCTATGCCCGTTATGACGGGAGCATGAAGAACGATCTCCGCGAAGCAAGTCTGAATCAGCTGCGCAAGGACCCTCGGACTCGGGTTCTCTTGTGCAGTCTACGAGCCGGATCTCTGGGCCTCAACTTGACCGCAGCCAGTCGGGTCGTTATTCTCGAGCCATTCTGGAATCCTGTAAGCCCTCCCAATTTTGCCATAATTACGGCTGACATCGTCTGACCGTTCAAAACAGTTCGTCGAAGAACAGGCCATCGACCGAGTCCACCGTATCAACCAGACCTTGAACGTGAAAATCTACAAACTTACCATCAAAGATACGGTCGAAGATCGAATCCTCGACCTTCAAGAACGCAAACGGGAGCTCGCAAACGCGACCATCGAAGGCAAGGCAGCTGCCGGCAAGCTGACCATGCGAGACATGATGGCGCTGTTCGGCCGAGAAGCAGAGGCACGCTTCGAGCACGAGCACGGCGCACCAAACCTCTCGCAGAAGACTAAATTGCTACGGTCGAACGCTCCTGACGACGGCTACTACACTCGTGAGTCGTCGCGCGAGAGGCTAGCCAGCAACCCAAGACAGGCTCAGAAGGCGAGAAGCTCTGCTTCGAAGACTGAAGATCCTGTCTATGGGAGGAGATGGTAAACTGCTTATATCCGATTTCTCGTACATCTTTCGATAGACTTTCAGCACGGTCATTGGACGGGTTGTTTGGTGTGCCTAACGGGTTTGAATGCTTTGCGGATTTTTCATCATTTTCCAATTGCAGCAAGCGAGGTCCGGGCTTGTCAATATGAGTTCGACTTTCATAGATATCCTAGCTTTACTTCCCTACCGCTGTTCGGCAGCAGCCTTTATAGCTGCCGTAAAAACTCAGCCTGCATTAATGTATGATGCGCATTCCTTGCAGAATTGTGATTCTAACAGTACTTTGCTATGTTACTATTTCACGTCACCTGCCACGGAGAGCAATTTTATCTCTGATTCGCCGGGCGAAAGGTTGCATAGAAGCGGTATCCAAGTACAAAATATCGATATCATCTGGAACAAAACGCAGCGGAAAGCACGAAGAAGAGGTAGTGGTCGCATGCGAGCAATCTCAGAGTTGTGGTTGGCGGCAAGGCTGCGGAAGAAACTGCGGATTTTCCTCGTAGCTTGGAAAATATATATATATTGTATATGGATGGGCTGTTGGGTCTACGCCATCAGATGTCTGTCAGGGAATTGCCAAAACTACGTTTTTAGTTGTCGCCGGTGCAAGGGACTCGCGTTTCAGATGTTACCCGGATATTTTATTGAAGTAGTAAAAAAAAGAATTTAGTTGTGAAGCATAGTCACGACATAGCTCTGTTCAGGTGCCGTCTTTTCAGAATCAGGAATCGGATACATATCTGGGCGACTTCGACCCGAGAGAGTTTCCCATTGGAATAAACCGCTTCGCTCCCGGAACATCAGGGACGAAGCGAGGATTGAAAAACCAGATCTGCACGCCATCATCGCTGGCCAGACCGAAGACCTCGCGGTCACCAAAGGCCAGTAGCCTCGGTTCATCGTCATGCAGCACCGATCTTACCCTCCCCAGAGGTCTTTTGAAGCCCATACTAGTCTTGATCTCTCGGATATCCAAGTAGTGGGGTAATCGTGTTGTGGTCTGGTTGTCGTCGTTATAGATCTCAAGGCAGTTGTCTTTGCGGTTCCAGTGGTAGACAATGTTGTGGTTCAGAAACGCGCTATGATGTGAGTCGTGACTTGGGATCTCTGGCCGGAACCAGTTCCACCGGACGCTCAGTTTGCCGACGGCAGGGTCGTAGATGAAGTCGATCGAGTCTTTCATAGGCGATGTAGATTCTACACGTCTTACAGTCTTGCGGCCATGGGTACAGATGGTGCCGAAGCCGCAAGATTCAAGAGTTGGACGTAATTGGTCGACAGTCTCTCTCGATATTGGCAGATGAAATCGCCTGCGGTCGCAAGGCTGCCCATTCATCAAAGTCCACTTGGTCTGCTGCACCTCTGGCTGGGGTGTGTTCCAGTTGATCTCAAATGTAATCAGCAAATTCTCAGCCCAGTCCAAATGCCAAAGGCATAGATCAGTGAATCTCCCATATTTTTCAATGCGATTTGAGCTCAGGTCCCAAACGTGAAGGAACCAAAACCGCTCCATTTCACCCAACCTGTCAGCAATGACAACCTTGTCCCTTTGGAGATGAATTCCGTTGGGAAAACAGGGAAAGTCTCCTCCTGCACATTGCTGTTTTGTGTGGATATTCCACGCCGTCAGATAACTGCAAGCACTCATGTGAGATTATGCGGATGGAGCGGAAGCATTGCACGTCGTCGTACCCATAATCATGGTGAATAACATGGGAATCGGAAACTAAGGTTTCCTTGTTCCCACTCCATGATGCTTGTTCGATCAGCGTGGATCTTTCTCCAGTCTCAAGATCCAGTACTTCGATATCGTCAGCAGCATATGTATGATAAAATAGCCGTCGCGAGTGGTACCAAACATTAAACACTCCCAATTCCCTTTCTGTCCACGGGAGAAAGATCCTCTTGACGGGCCGGCCACTCTGCAACCCATGCTGCCACCGAATATAGGCTGTCGCGTCGGCAGCATGCTCATCAATTCCCTCTAGATTTAAGAAGGAAAGCGATTGACGCAACGCAGACTCGGTGACTGCATCGCATGAGAAAACAGAGTGCCATCGTTTTGAAACCTAATCCTAACCCTGTTAAAATGAACGACTCCAAAGCATCGAGAAACAGGTACTGCGGACCCTTCGGTTTCGAACAATCGCAGATGAATCCAGATACTTTACAATCGCAAGCACAAGTTCGAGAGGCAGTGAACCAACAATGTCATATTGACTCTGGAAGCGTGCCTTTGCAGCATCCAAGAGTTTGTCCGCTTTCCGTCGATCTTGATTTTGATTCGTATGGGAACTGCATGCTGATTAGGCACTATGTTTTCAAGCAATAATAACTCAATTGTCTTCAACATACGCGTTGCGACAATCAGCGTCGTCAACTGGCTTTCCCGCAAAAGCCGACGGAGGAGGGGCTGGGCGACCGATGGACGGATTCATTTCCAACGTCGATGAGTCCAGACGGTGTCAGTGATAAAACTTTGCGAAGTAAATTTTATAATTAACCCTGAGTACTCGTAAAGAAAACTCTGTAAGCAGTTCTCCGTTGGTACAGTTTGGACAATCACTGAAATTTTGGGGGGTCATGCAGATCCAGGCAACGATCCATCCATCCCAGATTTATTTGTCGATTTAAATCTCATCAAATAGTATCTTGCACTAGTAGACTCCCTCCAACGAGCACCTCATCCCAATACTCTGCACAGAGTGAAGCAGTGAGATTTCCCAGCTTCCCACCTGGCTGCAAACAAGTAAATTTTATGTTTTTTGATGTAAACTATTTACTCTGTACTCCGTATTGTGCGAAGAAATTATGCATGCAGCAAAACTCGCTCCTCAGGCGCCTAGAAACTTTACGTGGTTCAATCACGTCTAGTGGCGCGCAACTATGGGCCATGATTGGTCTCGGGAGCTACGATCTACAAAGCTGATCTGCCGAACACCTGGGGTTGACTTCGTGATTGGTCTTCGATATGGGACAGGAACGGGACTTTGCGACGAGAATCTGACGAGTACAGGAGAGTGTTGATGATGGAGGAATTGATTCCCGCCGTCTCTTAAGAACTGGATGTTCCCCTCGCTTGGAATGAAGTTTACGAGATCATACACTGCCATTTGCTGTGAGTCCTCCGCGACAACAGGTCAAGATGGATAGAGGCATCGGCGACCTGACTGCATGCGTCTGGACATTCTTCTTCATCGCCACCACCTTCGCACAGCTGGAGGACGGTCTGCACCCAGATGCCGGCGACGTGGCTGCCCAGAATGCCGCTGGAGCTGCAGGGGCCGGATCCGGGTCGAATCTCAGTGACAAGGCACGGAATCTAATCATCGCCCTGTCCGTGATCGCCGGAGTGGTGGTGATCTTTGGCCGTACGGATTCCATCCTTGATGCAGCTCATCAGTCCGAGTACTAAATAGGATCCTTTCACAGTCACTTCGGCCGCACTCTACGTCGTAGCGAAACGCAGGCAATGGGCCCTCAGAGAGAAGCTCCGTCAATCCGCGAGAAAAGTCACCGACAAAGTTCTCACACCGCTCACGCCGCGATTCCCCCGATCAGCACGAGAACCCAAGAGTCGTCCCCTTGAAACCCCCAAGAGTGATGGCCATCAAGGACCTCGAGACAGGGAAATCCCGGCCAAGGCCTCATCGAAACCGAATGACTCCACGAAAATGGATCGGAGCCGCAAGGGGCAGACAATCGACCTCGAGCGTGGCGAGAAACTGCAGCCGGCGAAAACGGTGAGTGACGATGGCCTTTCCGCCGACGAAAAGGAGAAGTCGAACAACCCCGCCACGCCACCGAAGACAAGCTGGGGAAGTCGGCTAGCCTTTTGGTAGCGGTGATCAATATGGGGCAGCTGGCCTGTCTTTTTTTGATGTGGCAAAGGGTTTGATGTTCAGTGTCCGTGTCATGACAGCTCGATTTGTCCGTCTCTTACGTTGTGATATCCATGAGCTGAGTTTAATTTTTTTGAAGATTGGCATTTTCTTATCGCAAGGAACCGCTGTGCATGAGGCTCAAATCACAAATTTGCACGTCCAACATGCGGAAATCATCAGATGTTGTAAGAGATTTAGAGCCCCTTGCAGCGGTCGAAGAGTCATAAAGTCCCAAAACAAATGTTGGCGTCTAGACCTTTTTCTTTAAAGGTCTGGGCCGCAACGCAGACCCTAAAAAAGCTTTTGAGGAGGACTCCGAGCCGCCGCACGAGGTCGGACCGATGGAGGAGTGCCGGGATCCGTCTTGTTCTCTGGATGCCTTCTCCATCTGGTAAAGTCAACCGCCAGATTCAGGTTGGAGAAAAATCAGCCGATCCAAGTTGACAGCCGGAGCTCGCCTCCGGCGCCCGCTGATTGGCTCCTGTCCAATTTAAGCAGCGTCGGCTCCAGATTGAGGCAAAGCTAAATCAAAGTTTGATTGGCTCGATGATGGTTTGGTCGATGAGGATCTGGACCAAAGCCGGTTTGGTGGCTGCACTATTCCTCTTTTGGGCCAAACATCGTCAATTCCGGGCATTGCTTGATCAAGCCAGGAATTGACTTGACGAAGAGTGCCTGTCTGCGTCCTGTAGGAGATGGTAGCTTTGTCCCTGAAGCATTCCAAGAAACGCTCTTTGGAGGTGCAAAAATTCACAGAACTGAGCCACAGTTTGGCACTCCGCTGGACCGGTTCCTCCCGTTTCGGACTGTCTGGTGCATGTTATATCTTGCGGCCAGAGCGTAGCCACGAGAAGACCCTCTGATCAGCTCATCCTACACTCATTGCTATATCTCAGGCGGCAAAGTGCCAGCAGTCCCCCATTCGCTCACTATCCTGCTCCGCCGTGGGAAACTATACAGCACGGCATGGTTCAATTGTCAGCTCGGCAATAGAGACTGCCGAGCAGCCACGTCATTTCACTCCTGCGCTCTATAACGGACGCCCAAAGTTCTTCAAGAGAGATCCTGTGAATCACTTCTTAATGGCAGCGAGTCTTGTATCTTTGCTTGGGACATCCGCATCTTCCTCGAATTCCGCTCCGCGCTGAGATGACAGTAACTTTCTCGCCCAGCGGCAACATGCCGAGCGCAGATGATTCCAGCAGCCAAGCATCCATCATCGGTGCCAGTCACGACATGTCGATGCCGCAAAACCAGTTCCCTCGCTGGAGCTCAGCAACACCAGACCGGGTCTTCCCAATCCGGTCTGTAATCTCTGTCAGCCCCCGCAGCGATGGGCCGTCCTCCCCTGGATATACAACCCAAAATCCGTTTTATGAACAAAACCTCGATAACATGCAAGAGTCGTCTGAAACGTCGCAGACAGGGGGTGCTTCGGCCGAGCTGTTTGATGATCTGTCGGCGCAAGCACACGATGTTGCCTTTGAGGAACACATCCCCAGCTCACCTGTTGCTAGATCCGGGCCGAAGCACCTACGCCATCTAGCTCTCGAGACCGTATCGGGACATCATTCTAGCGACGAAACATCTTTCACCTCCAGCACGGACGGTGGCGTGTCGTTGAGCAGGCAAGAACCTCGCCGGAGCATCACCAGGGATTGGGAAGACGAGGGCCTGTTAACGTCACGCTTTCAACATGTCGAAACCGAAGATGGCCATGTTGTGGTCACAGGCAACAGCGAACCCTATCAGTCCTGCGAAGACGAGCCAATTCACATTCCTGGGGCGATTCAAAGCTTTGGAGTTCTGTTTGCCCTGCGACAAGAATCGGATGGGAAATTAGTGGTCCGAGTTGTCAGCGAGAACTCCGAAGAATTGATCGGTTATACGCCGAAACAGCTGTTTGAATTGAACAGCTTTACCGACATCCTCAGTGACGAACAACAGGAGAACCTCTTGGACCACATCGATTTCGTCCGCGATGACGATTGCGATCCGCGGACTCATGGTCCAGAAGTTTTCATTTTGACAATCGCCGACCCTGCGGGGGAAGCGAGGAAATTCTGGTGTGCCATTCACGTTCCCGAGAACCAAAAGGACTTGATCGTGTGTGAACTGGAACTGGAAGATGACCATATCCATCCACTGAACGTGTCTGGCCAAACCACACCAAAGGAACCCTCTGACACGCTCGGCCAGCATCCCACACCAGAGGAGTTTGCCTCCAGCACAGTCAATGTCAACAGACCGATTAGAGTTCTGCGCAGTGCTCGTCGTCGCAGGGGGGAAGCGACAGCCATGAAAGTGTTCAACATTCTGTCACAGATCGAGGAACAGCTCACCAAGGCTCCCACCTTAGACGTTCTTCTAAACACTGGGATTGGGCTAGTGAAAGAGCTCACCGGCTTTCACCGGGTTATGATATACCAGTTCGACAGCAGCTGGAATGGTGTCGTCGTGGCCGAATTGCTGGATCCAAAGGCGTCCAAAGATCTGTACAAGGGGCTCCATTTCCCCGCGTCGGATATCCCAAGACAGGCTCGAGAGCTGTACAAGATCAACAAAGTGCGCTTACTTTATGATCGCGAAATGAAGACTGCTCGGCTGGTTTGTCGGACGATGAAAGACCTCGAAACTCCGCTGGACATGACGCATGCCTACTTGAGAGCCATCTCTCCGATCCATCTGCAGTACCTGGCCAATATGGATGTCCGTGCCTCAATGTCGATCAGCATCAACGTCTTCAACGAGCTGTGGGGTCTGATAACCTGTCATTCCTACGGGAGCCAGGGCATGAGGGTGCCGTTCCCCATCCGAAAAATATGCCGCTTGCTCGGGGATACGATGGCCCGCAATATCGAAAGATTATCCTACACGACACGACTGCAAGCTCGAAAGTTGATCAATACCGTTCCCACCGGGACCAATCCTTCGGGTTACATCATTGCATCGTCGGAGGACTTGCTCAAGCTGTTTGGTGCCGATTACGGCGCGCTGTCAATACGCGATGAGACCAAGATCCTGGGCCGACTATCGCACTCGGACGAAGTTCTGGCGTTGATAGAATACCTGAAACTGCGTCAACTCAGCACCGTTGTTGCTTCCCACGATGTGGGCCATGACTTCCCCGACTTACAATATCCACCTGGCTTCAAACACGTGTGCGGCCTACTATACGTTCCCCTCTCTGCAAAGGGGAGCGACTTCATCGTCTTCTTTCGACGTGGCCAATTGACGGAAATCAAGTGGGCCGGCAATCCATACGAGAAAGAGTCTGGAATCGGCACTCTCCGACCGCGCAGGAGTTTCCAGACGTGGCGCGAAACTGTTCGCACGCAATCGCGGGCATGGTCCGAGACCGACGTCGAAACTGCAGCGGTTCTTTGCCTTGTCTACGGAAAGTTCATCGAGGTCTGGAGGCAGAAAGAGGCAGCTCTACAAAACACGCAATTGACCAAGCTGCTCTTGGCCAACTCGGCTCATGAAGTCCGAACTCCTCTCAATGCGATCGTCAACTACTTGGAAATTGCATTGGAAGGTTCTCTAGACTCCGAGACTCGGGATAACCTTGCCAGATCATACTCTGCGTCCAAGTCGTTGATTTACGTGATCAATGATCTTTTAGATCTGACAAATACGGAGAAGGGCAAGAGACTGATGAAAGATGAAGTGTTTGATCTGCCAATGACTCTGAAGGAAGCAGCGGATATGTTTGACGGAGAGGTGAAGCGAAAGGAAATCCAGTACTATGTGAGGACGCATCCAGGAATTCCGCGTTTGGTCCTCGGCGACCAACGTCGTGTTCGCCAGGTCATCATGAACATCATCTCCAACGCGGTTCAACATACAACGGCAGGAGCCGTTCATGTTGACATGCGGCGAGCGCCGGGACAGCCAGAGCAGTCGAACTCCGTTGACATTGAGATCGCTGTTGAAGATACTGGGACAGGCATGTCTCGTGAGACCATGGATGCATTGTTTCGGGATTTGGAGCAAGTCTCGACGGAGGACGAAAACTACTATTACGAACATGACGGTGAAGTTGTCGGTCAGCAAAAACGTGTGCTCGGCCTTGGTTTAGCACTGGTGGCTCGAATCGTCCGGAACATGCAAGGGCAGTTGAGTGTCAAGTCGGAGCAAGGAAAAGGCAGTCGCTTCAAGATGACACTGCGATTTCCTCTACCAGATCAAAGGCAACTGAGTTCGGGCCTGCTTGAAACGATTCCCTCCGGCGTCGCAAATATACCTGAAAGCAGTCCAGAGGTGTTTCTTGTTGACCGCAACATGTCTCGACTAGACATTCCAAGTCCAACAAGTGCGGAAATTGACGCGAGAAGAAAGAGACGAGATAGCTCACAGAGTAATCGAAGCCAGGCGGATCGATTCATCAACGCTATCCGGCAGCCGGCCATGTCCGTAAGAGATGAGTCTCCGAGCGGCCGCGCAAGAACCGGCAGTCCTTTGAACTCACTTACCGAGCCACTGGCGAAAGCAGCGTCACACCCAGAAGGAGTCCAAAAAATTCCCGCAGGCTCGAGCATCGTGGCGCAAAGGAATATTCGCAACAGTGACGATTTGCAACATGTCAAGCCTCTGGGATCACCACGGGTTCCAGGTCAACAGACTGTCACCGATTCCGGTGTGCCTCTAAGTGGTCTCCGAATCCCTCCACTGGACATTGGGCGGCCGCAATCACCAACCGATCGCCAAAAACCCGATGCTGCAGCGAAAACCACGGATAAACAGCAAACGGGCTCGAAGTCGTCCGGCCATGGGGAATCATCGAAGCCTGAGCCCGACTCGTCTCTTCATGTTCTCGTGGCCGAAGACGATCCGATCAACAGCAAGATTGTCCAAAAACGCCTCGAGCGCTCCGGCCACAAGGTACAGCTTACGGTGAACGGAAAAGAATGCATCCAGGCATATCGTGCCAACCCACAACTTTACGACGTGGTTTTAATGGACCTTCAGGTAAAGCTCACTCACCCACGCAAACAGTATTGTAACATAAGCTAACTTTCATTTCAGATGCCAATTGTCGACGGCATGATGGCAACCAAACACATCCGCGAATTCGAAGCAGGCTCCGACACGCCATCATCCGAAAAGGCGAAGAGCTACGGTCGGATACCCATCTTCGCCGTCTCCGCGTCCCTTATCGAGAAAGACGCACAGATGTACATCGACGCTGGTTTTGACGGGTACCTCATGAAACCGATTGATTTTCAAAGGGTCAATCTCCTGCTGCGAGGGCTTGACCGGGAAGAAGCACGCAAGGAAGTCACGTACCAACCGGGGGCGAACTGGGAGTTAGGAGGTTGGTTGCCGCGGGACGGCATCCGGGCATGATTTTTTCCTTTTTTTTTTTTTTCTTCATTGCTGCACTTGACACGATTCTTTTCTGAACGTAATTTTTTTACGAACGTATATAATTAGATACGTATTCTTATGATGGGCGAACTTAACAACACGATCAGTCATGAATAATACCTATACATCAGATGCGCTCAGGGAAATCTGTACAATGCATAACTCATCAGACATAACATCGGATCTAACACCCTCGTCTATACAGTAGAAAGCCCTCACACCTCAACATGAAGGACCCAACAACCAAACAGGCTGTACAAAGAAAAAAGTAAATCGGCTACTGTACAACACCCCCTAGTAATACTCTGGCAAATCCCCAAGATCTGGAATCTCATCGCCGCACCTAAAGTCCGGCTCGTAGGCCTTTGCAGGTAAAAACCCGCCCTCCCAGGCCTGGCGGTAGCTCCACTGCGGCGCCGACTCCGTCTGCCACGTCCAGTAGAACCAGCCATACGCCGCTTCAAAGGCAGACATTTGGGCTTCCGCATAGGTTTTGAGGAGGAGTTTGTACTCGTCCGAGTACGACGACGCGGGGGCGTTGGCCGGCGTGCAGCTGCAGGGGGTTTCGTTGTCCTTTCTCTTTTCTTCCTCCGTCTTGCCCATTTCGGTTGGACAGCGCGGGTCGCGCGGGTCGGTGTAGTCGCCATACCAGCGGGTGCCGCGGCCGACGTTGTTCAGGTAGCGGGCGCAGTCGGTGTCGGCCTGGGACCATTCGCCGCATATTGTTGGGCCCCAACTATGACAGGAGAAAAATCAGTATTGTTCAATTCTCTGTTATTAGTACGGGGGAAAGGGGGGGGATGTTATACCCATTGGTCTTGCTATTGACTTTTTTCAGCATCGGCAACCACTGTTTACAGGCCAAGTCAATTTTGCCGCGATGGGTGAGGGCGATGAGGTCCATGTTGAAGATGGTGTATTGGTGGGTGTCGAGGAGCATGCCGTCCGGGCCGTCCTTAAGAATATGCTGCCACTTGTCAAGGTTCAAGAAGCCGTCATGGAACGCAATCAATGCGTCAACGCCGTTCTTGCGAACCAGCTCGGCTGCCTTCTTCGTCCAGTCCAGGACCGGTCTGATTGGCAGGTTTAACATGCGCGGCTCGTTGGCCAGGCCGTAGATGGTGATGATATTCTTGTACCGCGGCTGCGCAAAGAATTTGGATAGGCGGTCGTGGATGTCGAGCGAGCGCTCCCCATTGAGGTCGCCATCCGTCCCGTTCAGCCAGTTCGCTTGGCCCTGTCGACCGCTGTGGTTCCAGCCATTCTGACTGCCGGGCAGACCGTGCAGATCAAGCTTCACGCGCAGCCCGTACTTGCGGCAGTACTCGATCGCTCGGAGCAGGTACCGCCAGCCGATTCGTGGTACATATGGGTCGCCGTCATAGGTGGTGACGAGCCAGTATGAAAACGGGATTCGAACATGGTCCAACCCCGCCTCTGCCATCAGTTTGAAGTCCTCCTCGGTGATAAAGGTCGCATAGTGCTTTTCTAGCACAGCCGCAGCGGACGAGCCCAGTTTCTTGCACAAGGTGTACTCATCAATAATGCCTTCAGAAAGTGGATATTTCGAGAAGAAGGACGGGGTGATGAACGGCTCAATACTTAGCCAGCCGCCTATATTAACACCGCGGATCGGCTGCTTGCCGTAGGGAAACTTCTTGTTCAACGGCGGCACATGCTCGTTTGGCCGCGCAGAGTCGTCCCACTCCGAAAAGAGACCCATGACGGGCAGGCCGCCGACTGTCTCATCGGTGTAGGTTAGATTGAAATCCCGCGTGTCGTACCATGTGAACGGGTCAAGCTCGGTTCCCTTTGCTTCTTTCTATACAGATATTAGTGTGATCGACCCACCCATCGCAACAGATATCACTTACGGGAATACTGTCGGGATCAATCTCCGACAGGCTTGCAGTGAGATCGCTATCCGAAGAGCTGGAAACGTCGTCGCCAGAGTCGCCGCCATTCTGCTTGGAGACAACAACCCCAACAGGAATGGCAATGATAAGCACCAGCGCCAATATTCCAATGCCTATCAAAAGTTTCTTGTGCTTCTTCCAAAACGGAACACCTGCATCCTCGCTGTCTGGATCGCCCTCATCTTTTCCTGCTCCAGAGCCGCCGCCTCCGCGGAGCCAGAGTCGAAACCTCGAACCGCGGCCTTCTTCCAACACGGCCCCCGACACTAGGCGTTTCTTCTGGGATTTCCGCGCGTGATAGTCATCATAATCATCATAGTCTTCCCGCTTTTCATACACAGATTCTCGACGTCTTCGGCGCTTTTTCTCGACTTTCAGATCCTCAACCGGGATCTCTCGATCTCGACGACGATATGCCTCTTCATATTGCTCCACAAATTCCTCACGCTGCTGCGACTCGTAATAATCATTCAGTCTAGCCAGAGCATCGGCGCTGAGTAACTGCGAAGCACTATTGGCGGAATCCTGGCTGGTATGTTTCTCTGCAACCCGCTCCCGTTCCCGACGGCGTTGTCTGCGTGACTCGCGGTTCCTCCTCCATTCATCGTCACTTTCCCTGTGTCGATGTCGACGTTCTCTCACGGCCGCCTCGCGCGTGGGACTCCCCTCGACTCCTCGGCTGTGTCGGCGACGACCTTCTCGATCCGCTCTCTTCTTCGGCGAAGTTGCAGGTGACTCCTTTGCTTTCGTCGCACGTTCCCTCCACAGATCATCCCCATATCTTGGCCGTGATTCCTCCGGCGTTCTTCTCGATCGATGTCGTCTCGTCGGTGTGTCTTCATATTCCTCTTGCTCCGCAACATCGTCGGCGTCAACACGGTCGTATGCATGAGTCCGGTAGCCGCGCGACTGCCCACGAGATGAGCGATGTCTGTAATGTCGTTCCTCCTCCTCGTCATCATAGTCGCCATATTCATTCCCATACTCCCGACCATCGTAATAATATTCTGGTTCCTCGTAGCGCCGTCGATGAGAAGAGCCTCGTTCTCGGTCGCGACGACGCTCGCGACTGCGGGAGTGCTCGGGCATGTGTCTCGAAAGAGTTCAGTGAGGAAGCAGAAAGAGTTGTCATCGAATTATCTCCATCGCTGCCCTAAATAGAGGCAGATGTTCGGCCCAAACTTTGCGACAATTGTTTTTGTTGATGTGACCTCGGTGGTACCTGAATGGAACGTTTGTCGAACCCCGAAGATCTATGATGTTTCTGATAGCCAATCAGTGTCGGCAATAGGTACCTGAATGGATTCTTATGCGGCGGACATGTTGATTTTGTATCAATGAATTCCATTCAATGTGGCTGCTCAGCGCTTTGGGTAAGTCTTGGGGCTCGGTTGCTGCGACAACTGGCGCCGCCAGTTCGGGATGGTTCTTAGTGCACACCCCATACCAAGGATAACTGCCGTACTTGCATACGAGTAGGTACCTCCCTTAATTAAGCATAACCTAACACGAATGGATGTATGCAGTACCAATTGGCAGACTAAACTGTTCTTGGGGATTTCTTGGATATTCGCCGTACCTTGATACGACACCTGTGGGAGCACCGCAATCGTAAGTACATAAGTAGGCAGGTAGGTAACCTTGCAACGGAAGAAATAAACAAGAGAAAGGCTAGACAACGATATATTGAACCCGATGTACCATTGATGTATTTAGAAGAGTATTATTCAGCCGTCATTATTTTACAATGTATAGCATGAACAACCGCACCTCCCATCACAATTGGGTATGCAACAAACCACCCTCATTAACACTGCAAGCAAAGGTTTATCATTATGGGTAAAGGATTAACGTCGTAGGTGTCTCGGTTCGCAACTCCAAATGGAGGATCGAAAGTCAGTTTAAGGGTGCCGCGCCTCGAAGGGACGGAGGACAAAGTGATGTAAATTCCGGCAGCGCACCATGCAGCACCCAGTGGCATCCGGAACAGCGGCCACAAGCCGACGCCGTCGTCTCACAGCCACGGAGTTCCATTCCGCGGCTCATGCGTTCTGCCGCGCCGCAGCGAGTGTGGTCTCGGCCATCAAGAGCGGAGGTCGGCAATGAACGCACACAAAACATCTCCGCAAGGAGTTTATGCCTTCAACTGATGATTTGGCGTGCTCCTTCTTTGCCCAGCACACCGGGTTCAGTCGGCTTAGGACTGCGCTCGCGGCCCTTCTTGCGACTGAGGAAAGCAAACATCCCACTGCTCGGGGGTTTGGCTCCCTTCTTGATCAGGTTCTCGTATCCTTCTGCGGGCAAAGTCGAACTTTTATCCGCCAGTTCACTCCAGCTACCGGTCTCGTCTAGAACCATCTGCACCCCACCGCCTTTACTCATCTTGCGCGAGGAGGATTTCTTCTGAGTGTAGACCGCGGGTTGAGGACTACTGAAGGACCCAATAGGCGGCGGAGGAGGCGCGACAGAGGGAGCAAGTGGCGACTGTCCCGATGATGTTTTCGGACGCGCTGGAATGTTGTTCTCTTTCGCAGCCTCTTTCACTTCTGTAACCGGCGGAGGAGAACTTCGTCTTTGGGTTTCGTGGGAGGTAGTGTCGCGTTGGGTGGCTGCTTGTTGATACATGGATTCGCTCGCGGAGCGAGTCTGGGAATCTTGATTCGGATTGGCTGAATCGGGCTTAGCAGCAGGGAGCTTTTCCTCAGCTTTCCTGATCTCGGTCAGCTGGATTCTGGGATTGCGTTCGAGCTCGGAGAGTTTTCTTACCCCATCTCTTCCAACGCTGCAGCGGCATTGCTGGAATAACCCGTTAGTCTAATGGGATCACGCCTGCTTTCCATTTCACCCTTGCTGGTGAACGCACCGATTTTTGTAGTTGACCATCGTGTAATCAAACGGTTCAAACATAGTCTCGATCATCCGATGTAGCTCGTCTTCCCGAATTTCCTTCTCCGTAGCGTCTTCTCGCAATTCAGCCCGCGGCTTCTGCCTCCGAGCTCTCGCCTCCAGCGGCGCTTCCTCGAGCAGCAACTCCTCCAGATCGTAGGTGGCGTCGAAATTGGTCTTCTCGCTCGATGGCGTAAAGACCGGATCGATCTCCTTCCTTTCCAGGGCGTCAAAGTCGATGTCCGCAAAGAACGGATGTTGCGTGAACGTCTCGAATCCAGCAGCTCCGATCCGCTTAGACCGGTCCTTCTCCATCAAGGCGGCCATTGCACGCAGACATGGCACCGACACAGCGGGGTTCGTGACGTAGTATTTCGGTTGAGCACGCCGAACCGCTTCACTGAGGGCTTCCTGGTTCCGGCCTTCGAACGGTCGCTGAAGGTAGCTTAGCAAAGTTGGCGGGCGTCGACATACACGGGGAGCTTTACCTTGTTGTAGATACACTCGTAGAACGTAACACCCAGGGACCACCAGTCGACCTCCGAGTAATATCCGACGCCTTCGAAAACCTCGGGGGCCAGGTATGCCAGCGTACCCGATTTGCTAGTCAACGGCTTGCCTGGTTTGAAATCGGATGCGACATTCTATGGCCACGATTAGTCAGATCGGACACCATGGTGCGTCGGTGAACGTACAAAATCGGCCAAATGAACGTGACCTTGCGAGTCGAGCAGGACGTTGTCGGGCTTGAGGTCACGGTGGACGATCCCCTGGGAATGGATGTACCGCAAGGCACAACCCAGCTCCGCGATCCAGAAGCGCACGGCTTCCTCGGTGAAGCATTTCCGGGAGATGTGGAATCGCAGATCACCACCATTCATTAAATCTACGACAAGATAACTAGACAGATTACCGGTCAAACCCGGAGCCGGGGGAGACGAGGATGGGCGATGGCAACTCACATGTACTCGACATCCTGGAAACTGTACCGCAAGTTACAGAGAAACGGATGGTTTAAATGCTCTAGCATGCGACGTTCGCGGATGATGTTGCGGACGCTCTCGGATCGAATCACTACAGAGACGAGAAAACTCTGTCAGTGGCCGCGTCGCATGATGGCAGTGACAGAATGGGCGAATCGGACACGGTTCCAGATAGCATACCCTCATCTTTACGGATGTATTTCAGAGCGAACGTGAGACCAGAATCTTTCCTTTCGACGATTCGCACTTTGCCAAAGGCACCCTTGCCCACCACGCGCAACAATCGGAATTGGTTGAGATTTACCGCTGCGGTCGTCGGTCAGTCGGGATCCTGCGTCGACGGACTGGGATGGGGATTCTTTGCGGGAGGCTCACGTTCATCGGCGGAAGCCACTTGTTTTCCATGAGCATTCCCCATGGTGTGTGAACGTCAGAGCAAGGCGTTGCTGCAGCGGATGAAGAGATCGCGTGCACACCCCCGGCATCCGTCACGATCGGAGAGATCAGCGAGACCGGGCGCCAGCGCAGGTGAATGCCAGCATAGGCCAGGGAGGAACCGAAGACTGTTTCGGACGCGACGGTTCGGACGCGACAAACGATAAGAACCGTGGCCGGGTTTGGGGGCCTTGGGGGTTCTGATCGAGGGAGGAACCCGTCTCGTTTTTAGTACTGCAGGAGCAGTCTCCGACACGAGGATGGAGAAATTGGTTCTGCCCTTAGGTGTCGTTTAGGTTAGCTAGCTCACACGCCAACACCGGCACCGTGCGAGGCTTGTGGCTGCGAAATGCTCAGGTGCAATTTGGCCAGCAGAACAAACGAGCAAAAATGCGAGGGTGATGGAATTTTCGTCGAACGAGCTCCAAAATCAGGGGTTGTGGCCCGAGGTTGGAGTTCCAGTCACGAATTCACCGAGAGTCTTACGTTCTTACAGTCTTGCCTTGTCTCCTCTATGCCTCTTTTTTTCACTTAGAATTTCTTCTCGGGCTCCGTCCAGTAGAGCTTCCGATCTATTACAGCATGGTCGTTGTCTGCCTAGTCTCTTCTGTCTTTCTCGCAGCTTTTCTGACGATTCTTCGACAAGGGGGCTCCCTCAGATCGCTGCAAGGTGTTTCTCTCGGCTCATCAAATGAACGGGCGTCTGCATCATGCATGGCCCGAAAAAACCAAAAATCCTGATCCGCAGAGACCACTTTACGTTCCCTCGTTTCGTTTGTCGAGCCATACCTATTCGCTTCTTTCCAGCTCGCAACTTCTGCTAGTCAAACCACATGGCAGCCATGGATCCAGGGGGTCTTGGCAGCCGGTCCTACCAAGTAGGTTCCCTGATTGTCCTGTTGTGGACGAATCTGCGTGGAAGCTGCGCAAATCAGAGCCCGCAGTGAGCCTCCACTGCGTACGTTATCGGGTCACTTCGGCCCTTTTGGAAAGGATGCGGAACGGAAACAGCAAGTCACAAGACGTTATGGCAGTGGCCTGGTGTTTCAAGCATCTCAATCCAGTAATGATCGGAGTGTCAGTCTCGGTACGTGGCTTCGAGCAAACTTTAGCAACACGATTGGTCGCAACCGGCGAGTTCTGAGCCATCAATCCAGAGCCCAATCAGGGCTTTTCCGTTGGCCCAGGAGATCTTCCGTCACATGCGGCTCTGGACTTGCCCCGACAGGCGGCGGGAGCAACTCCCGGCCAAGGACGAAGGACCTCAGGTACATAGTAGGTGCTTCCTGGACATGCCAACAGCACGAAGCTTGGACCACGATCCATCGACGATCTACTAGTCGGGAACTACAGTACTCACTTGATGTAAAATACGTGTCAGGCGCTCCTCGAACAATGGAATTGCGAATGTTGCTTTCAGGTGGCCCAATTCATGCCAAGCGGAAACAGGCTTCTCCGAATGATGGTTCCTAGACGCTGTGGGCTCGTGGAGAGATGGAGGTAACTACCAGGCCATATACAGATCCTCATAGGTTGCAGAATTCTTGATCGACGAGGGCTCATTTGTGCCCCTGAGACGGATCCGGTTGCGCGCCAACGTCAATTCTCACCTGCAGCGCTCGGCTGCCGCAACCCGAGGCGAAAAAATAAAATGCAAGCAACTACGAGAACAATAACTCAGAAAAGCCAATGAACTGGAGCACCACAAATGCAATGCACCCAGTTTCTAATACCTTAATCATGAAGGTGGGATGCTCGCTCGCTAATATACAAGTCGGAGGAGAGGCGCAAAAATCCCCAATGCCCATCAAACATGACACCGTACTCCGTAACCGTATCGTACAGCCCCAAACACTCATTTCGGCTTCCCGCCCTTCGTGGCCTCGAGGAAGAGCACCTTCTTGCGCACAATAGGGTCGTATTTCAGCATACTCAGCGGCCGGTGTGTTCGTGGCCGGACCATGGTTCGATAGAAACCCGTCATGGCCATCGAGATGAGTCGAACGGATATTGTTCGCGACTTTGCTGTCGAGTTCTCAGCATCATCATCAAGGGACGTCAAGAGGTAGAAGTAGCATACCCTTCTTTGCCATTGTGAATTGGGGAGTTCAAGAACACCACCGCTTGTGAAGCAAAATTTGCAGTGCAGCGGCGACGTCAAAAATGCTGTCACGCAATTCAATCCCGAGTCGTCCAATTATAAATGCCGAAAAAGTCCACACGGCAGCCTAGCTGTTCACAATTCTTTTGACTTTCCTTCCAGCGCAGCAGCGAAGAGCCCTTCGATTGAAAGCGAAAACGCTCGCGACGGAGCGGTAGAATCTATCACGTGACTGTTTTCGGAGCCTATCGGCCCGAATACTAACTAGCATCTTGGCAGCCTGTGCAATTCAAGTGACGTCATGCCGATTTGTGCCTTCCATGAGTAGTTCGGTGATGGAAGTCATGTAAGCATTAGTATTTCGCATAGTATCTAGGGATCATTAAGGTCACCGTTCCCTCAACCAAACTCAAATTTTGACCTGTCGCATCTACGTTTCTAACCTAATTCCTCTCTACGATTGTAGGGCAGCCAGTCTTCCAGCTAACTCCTGCATCAGGGTACTTTGGCCGTCTCGGCTCAGGTACCTTAACCATGGACACGCATCAAATTTGATGATCCTCTCGCGCAGCTTGCGGCAGAAGTTCCGCAGCGGCCATTTGCCACCAGCAGTGGCCTCCAAAATTCATCAGATTTCGTCGGAAGGCACTTCTACAGGACAAGACTCGGGATCAATATCTCGTCTTCGTGTCCGTCCCTCCGGAACAGGCGGTCAAACTGAGTGATGAGTGATCATCATCACGAAAATACTATCAATTCTCATTCAATCCAGCAACGGGGACGTTAATCGTGATAGTCGTGCCTGATTCCGCACATGAAGTGGCGACTAGAAGATTCGATCTTTTAATTTCAAATCAACAGGATGTTGTGAACGTCCGCCGCGACGCGATCGCGATCGGCTCAGGTACAATCACGATTGGGAACTGGACAAGGGACGCCGATTGCTGCTGGGCCTCTCTCTCCACACTCTCCACGGATCCAAGGCTCAGTGTGGTTGTCGAAGTGGGATTATCAGTCAGAACAACACCTTGCCCATGTCGCTCGCGGTTGGCTCGAGCATCATTCTTCATCTGTAACACTTGTGATCATGATCAGTATCGCACGCGAGACCCCCAAAATCACTGTCAACCGATGAGAGCTCGTTTCCTGCGAATCTGGCACCACAATGGCGTCATGTCCTTCGGCGCGTCGTACTGTGTCCATCAAATTGTCTCAAGCAAACAATACTACATCCATTACTCGTGAAGACGTCGCACAAGATACAACTGCGGCTGCACTACAATTGGATCTAGCTTTTTACAAGGTTGTTGGTCGCCCTGCCCTCGGGCCACTGGAAAGGGACCTGATCGTCAGTGAAGAAGAGCTGAAAATGTTTGCTGAGATTTGTGTGGATGGCCCAGGGCCTGTTTTAGATTATTGCGGCCATCACAATCATGACAGACTTACCTCCTTCCAGTCGTCAGGATGCAGTTGCAGGGATGCCGCTGTTCTACTCACGGTAATGACAGAATGCAAGTGCTCGCAAGTCGTCCGTGAAGACCCAGATGTCCGTTCTGATCGCTGCCTCGGCGGCCCCGGACTATCCAGGCCATGGCTGCAACACTCGGAGAAGGCCTCGAGTTGCCTTAAAACGCACATGTTGGAACTTCGGTACCCATCAGTTATTAGAATGGAATGACCCATCCATGATTAATGAATAAAAGGGAATTTTGAGACCATCATCGACTATTCCGGGCTTGGTAGAAAAGCAAACTTCATCCACAGGTCCTGATTACGATATTATTCAGGAAATCTCCATGATTTGAACAAAGTGCAAGGATCATGGACCACGAAAAGGCAATAATTGAGGTCACTACTTGCATGAGGTAGCGCATTTATTTCTAGGGTTATTTTCCGAACTCAGCTTCCACATCCGCTTTGTGACGTTCCCAGATGGTACGGCGACTATCATCAGAAAACAACTTGATGCGATTTATAGCGTGCCGAGAGGTCTGGTATTTGTCCGGGAATATTGGTTATGCGTATCTGGTAGTCATGGCCATTGAAATCTAGTGCCTACCCGCTCACTCTCGCGCAGCTACAGAATTTTTGCCCTGAACTGAAAGATGCATCTCAGTAGTAGGCTTACCCGAGACAGAACTACACTGCTACGCCACAATACTGGATTTGAAAATGATTTGATGGCTTGCTTGCTTTCGTTTAATTTTTTTTTTTTTTTTTTTTTTTTTTTTTT